>NC_069502.1:543137886-543452886 GCF_027579735.1 Bombina bombina | reverse complement strand
AGATGTAGCAGGTAGAGTGAGAGAGAAAGTTAATAGATGGAGGTCAGAGAGAGGAAAGGGGAAGTTAAGGGAGTTGGAAACAGCACAGAGATTTGTGAAGACCAGGTCTATGGAGTTGCCTTCACAGTGTGTTAGAGATGTTGTCCACTGGGACAGGCCTAAAGAGGTGGTAAGGGATAGAAGTTTAGAGGCAGCAGGTGTGTTAGGCTTATCAAGAGGTATGTTGAAGTCCCCTAAGAGGAGAGAAGGGACATTAGAAGAGAGAAAATGTGGAAGCCAGGCTTCAAAGTGGTCCAGAAATTGTGATGCTGGGCCAGGGGGCCGATAGATAACTGCAACACGAAGAGCTATAGGGGAGAAGAGGCGGATAGCGTGAACTTCAAAAGATGAGAAGGAAAGAGAGGGGGGTGAAGGAATGCAGTGAAAGGTACTGTGAGGAGACAGGAGAATTCCTACTCCTCCTCCTTGTTTGTCTCCAGGCCTGGGACTGTGACTGTAGTGCAGGCCGCCATAGGACAGAGAGGCTATACATACCTCATACTGTATGAGGTTAAATAATAAATGTGCATTTGTTTAATTCTTACCTAATATTGATTGTATTGTGACATACTTTACAAGGAGCACATTCTTGTGCTATTGTCCCACTTCTTTTGTTTTCTATAACTGTTTGGAGAACCCTCATTCCTAAAGGTGATTCGATACGGAACGGAGCAGCAGAGAATATGGTGCAAGGTGTAACTGTTCAGTTACATTGGTAGAATCTCTCCAACAAATTTTAACCATTTGCTTTGGAGTTGCCCACGCAAGTTATTGGAACAGTATTATTTATAGGCCCATATTTATCAAGCTCCGTACGGAGCTTGAAGGGCCGTGTTTTTGGTGAGTCTTCAGACTCACCAGAAACACAAGTTATGAAGCAGCGGTCTAAAGACCACTGCTCCATAACCCTGTCTGCCTGCTCTGAGCAGGCGGACAGGAATTGTCAGAAATCAACCTGATCGAATACGTTCGGGTTGATTGACACCTACCGAGTCAGCAGGGGGCAGCGTTGCACCAGCAGCTCTTGTGAGCTTCTGGTGCAATGTTAAATGCGGAGAGCGTATTGCTCTCCGCATTTATAGAGGTCTTGCAGACCTGATCCGCACTGTCGGATCAGGTCCGCAAGACCTATGATAAATAGGGGCTATAGTGTTGTACGTATGCATTCAGTCACTCTAAGCGATGGACTTATTTGTTTCTTCTGTACATATAAAAACATACATATGTACACATATATAGACATATACATAAGTGCATTGGAGCCCTTTGCAATTAAGTAGATGAAAACATGTAAAAGCATATTTATGTATTATTCATTTTTAATAAATTGTTTTACTGTGTATTTACAGTAAATATTCCACATTCCACATAGCAGAATATGTTCTAAGTATTTATAAATAGATATTCCTATATTCATCTGTATATATCTATACCTATAAATAATCATGTGTATATATATATATATATATATATATATGGATATATATATATATATATAAATGTATATATATATAGTTAGCGCATTTGAGAATATGTGATCGTGGTTGCATGCGAGTAGGGTATTTTTTTGCTCCATTGATGTCTATGGGGGAATATGTTATCGAGCAAGCGATATTGTAAGTTCGGCTCTTTACATGCTCTGGGTTAGCTCGCGAGTGAATACAGTTTACTTTAAACTCCTAATACGAGCACAACCTGATCTGCGCAAAACATTATTTCTATCAAAAATCGGGATGATTGACACCCCCTGCTAGCGACCGATTGTTCCCGAATGTGCAGGGGGCAGCATTGCACAAGCATTTCACCAGAAATGCTCGTGCAATGTTAAATTACAACAGCATAAGCTCTCGGCATTTAGTGAGGTAGAGCGATATGATTCGCTACAGCTAATCATGTCCTCTCGATCCTTAATAAATCTACCCCTATGTATGTACTGTAAATATTTCACATTCCAATGTTCTTCACATAGGGGAATATGTTCAAAATATTTTAAATATATCTGTATATATCTATACCCATATTTAATTATATATATATATATACATACATGTTTTACCAAAATACCATCAGATATATACAGAAATATGTATTTATTAATAAATAGAACATATACATCCATGTGAAGAACATTGGCATGTGAAATATTAATATTTCATAGTTTTTGGGTTAGCGCACTTGGTTACACAGGAGTAGGGTTTTTCCCCCCACTTTTCACGCTCCATTAAAGTCTATGGGGGAATATGTAAAACAGCTGGTATCCTTATTGCTTTTGAAAATAATGATTTTAATTGCCATGATAAACAACGTTTACAATCCCCCTTATGAAAGCACAAATCTAGAGAGTTTTTTGTGAGAAATGTGTCAGGGTTTGAACCTAAATGCTGGCTTATTATAAAGGGAAAATACAATGTGTGAAATACACTATGAAACTGCTCTATTTTTCCATTAGAAATCTTTCAGAAAAAAAAATAATCATTTGGCTTTCTAGTGGCGTTACACTCACACACACATTTTTTCAACAGCTGCGACCTCTTGAACGGTTATTTTGTCCTCTTTCGATTGGCCTATTTACTGCTCGTGCAGCTTTTTTCAGTGTGCAAAGCTTAGTTCCCATATTATTAATAAAAACTCACAAACAATTAATTTCAGCCAAACATGAACATTTTGAGAATCATATTAGTTTAATAGTTTCAAAATATGATTTGAGATATATTCATTTTCGTTGATAAACCAGGGAAACTATTGTGTTGTTTAATACGTAAACTCGTAAAAACAGACAAAATACACAATTCTAAATAGATCAAAACTGGTTTTGAGTGGTCAAGGAAACTGAATGAGAAGAATGAAAATCATATAAAAACACTTGCAAAAAATGATTTTGTTTTTTTCTGATGTACTGGAATACTAATGATGGTTCTCAAAGGAATGTTTTTCAAAGATCTTCTAATAGATTAGAATAGGCCACTGTGTTTTTTTGTTTTGATAGACTGGAATGATAGGCTTATAGACAGGCTTCATGCTTTATACTGAGGCTTGCATTTCCTCACAGCAAGATTTAAAAAGTTATGACGCACAAGTGTATGCATATTTTGCAATCATGCATGTCCATAGTTTTTGTGACAATACATGCCCATATTGGTCAAGCTATATACTTGTTTCCATGTGTTGAAAACAATTACAACAAACAAATACAACCTGTAATATGAACATGTACACTAATAAAAAACTCAGAGCTATTTGTGAAAATAAATTCAAAGACTGCATATTTGTGTAATAAACATATGGAATCTTCTAAGTTTGCATACAAACTATACAGGGAGTGCAGAATTATTAGGCAAGTTGTATTTTTGAGGATTAATTTTATTATTGAACAACAACCATGTTCTCAATGAACCCAAAAAACTCATTAATATCAAAGCTGAATAGTTTTGGAAGTAGTTTTTAGTTTGTTTTTAGTTATAGCTATTTTAGGGGGATATCTGTGTGTGCAGGTGACTATTACTGTGCATAATTATTAGGCAACTTAACAAAAAACAAATATATACCCATTTCAATTATTTATTTTTACCAGTGAAACCAATATAACATCTCAACATTAACAAATATACATTTCTGACATTCAAAAACAAAACAAAAACAAATCAGTGACCAATATAGCCACCTTTCTTTGCAAGGACACTCAAAAACCTGCCATCCATGGATTTTGTCAGTGTTTTGATCTGTTCACCATCAACATTGCGTGCAGCAGCAACCACAGCCTCCCAGACACTGTTCAGAGAGGTGTACTGTTTTCCCTCCTTGTAAATCTCACATTTGATGATGGACCACAGGTTCTCAATGGGGTTCAGATCAGGTGAACAAGGAGGCCATGTCATTAGATTTTCTTCTTTTATACCCTTTCTTGCCAGCCACGCTGTGGAGTACTTGGACGCGTGTGATGGAGCATTGTCCTGCATGAAAATCATGTTTTTCTTGAAGGATGCAGACTTCTTCCTGTACCATTGCTTGAAGAAGGTGTCTTCCAGGAACTGGCAGTAGGACTGGGAGTTGAGCTTGACTCCATCCTCAACCCGAAAAGGCCCCACAAGCTTATCTTTGATGATACCAGCCCAAACCAGTACTCCACCTCCACCTTGCTGGCGTCTGAGTCGGACTGGAGCTCTCTGCCCTTTACCAATCCAGCCACGGGCCCATCCATCTGGCCCATCAAGACTCACTCTCATTTCATCAGTCCATAAAACCTTAGAAAAATCAGTCTTGAGATATTTCTTGGCCCAGTCTTGATGTTTCAGCTTGTGTGTCTTGTTCAGTGGTGGTCGTCTTTCAGCCTTTCTTACCTTGGCCATGTCTCTGAGTATTGCACACCTTGTGCTTTTGGGCACTCCAGTGATGTTGCAGCTCTGAAATATGGCCAAACTGGTGGCAAGTGGCATCTTGGCAGCTGCACGCTTGACTTTTCTCAGTTCATGGGCAGTTATTTTGCGCCTTGGTTTTCCCACACGCTTCTTGCGACCCTGTTGACTATTTTCAATGAAACGCTTGATTGTTCGATGATCACGCTTCAGAAGCTTTGCAATTTTAAGAGTGCTGCATCCCTCTGCAAGATATCTCACTATTTTTGACTTTTCTGAGCCTGTCAAGTCCTTCTTTTGACCCATTTTGCCAAAGGAAAGGAAGTTGCCTAATAATTATGCACACCTGATATAGGGTGTTGATGTCATTAGACCACACCCCTTCTCATTACAGAGATGCACATCACCTAATATGCTTAATTGGTACTAGGCTTTCGAGCCTATACAGCTTGGAGTAAGACAACATGCATAAAGAGGATGATGTGGTCAAAATACTCATTTGCCTAATAATTCTGCACTCCCTGTATGAAAGTTTTTTTAAGAGTGTTTTTGTCTGTGCAGCACATTCTCCCCCACGTAGTTCTAGGTTGCAGGTAGTGAACTGTAGCGAGAGACAGAGTGGAATGCAATCATGCTACGGCAACTGCCAAAAGCTAGGCCCAATGAGTACAAATGACTACATAAAAAAAAAAAGGTTGCACCTTTTAGGTGGTCCTGGTCACCCAAAACCTAAAATCCTTATGATTCTAAAACCATGTTGTTTTTAAAAAATGTTGAAGACTCTAATATGATCACTGGTACGTTCATAGGCCTGATCAATGTTACTTTGAATTAACAGGTTATGCCAACTCTCATGACAGGGAATTTCATCTGGCCTACGCTGAATATTTTATTAGAGGCCACAGAGCAAACATCAGGATGCAAACAGTCAACTTCAGACAAGTTATTAAAGGGACACTCAAGTCAAAATTAAACTTTCATGACTCAGATAGAGCATGCAATTTTAAACAACTTTCCAATTTATTTCCATCAACAAAATGTGCACAGTCTTTTTATATTTACACTTTTGAGTCATCAGCTCTTACTGATCATGTGCACAGACTATACCTATATACATGTGTGATTGGTTGATGGCTGTCACGTGATACAGGGGGAGTGGAAATAAACATAACTTTGAAATTTGTCAGAAAACAATCTACTACTCATTTGAAGTTCAGACTAAGTGCTATTTGCATCTTTATAGCATACAGTTGTTGATTATGCAAATCTACTGTGGTCCATTAACACAAACTAATTTTCTCTTAAACAGGACAGTTATGTGTGCCCTTCTTAGCAGCGAGTTTATACTATACCTTATGTACGTGTTTAATTGGTGCATCTTCATGTTTTTATTGTTCACATCATCACATGACAAAGTAAATGATGATTCTTATAGTGTGAAATGTCATTAGCTTATTTTGAGAAAGCTGCATTCCTTCTATGCTTGTTTTCTTATTTTTCACAGTTCTCCCTGTGCCGTTTACAATGTATGTTAAAGGGACATTAAACACTTTGAGATGGTAATATAAAATGATAAATTGTATATAATAAAACAACTCTGCAATATACTTTCATTATGTATTTTGTCCTCTTTGCCTGTAATTCCATTCTGAAATTGTAAGCTTTTCAGTTCCTGTTAGAAATGGAAGTGCAGAACACTGTTAAATCCAGCACAACCATTGGCTGCACACTCTAGTGACCTATTTATAACGGTCCCTAATTGGCCACAGCAGAGATGGTAACACAAGTTACAACATGGCAGCTCCCAGTGTTTTATAGACACTAAAACTTTACACTTATTTTGTCACTTTTTAAACAACCAATGAAACTTTAAAAAATACATCTACATGTTAGTCATGGGCTAATCTTTTCTTTGAATGCATCATTCTATCTAGCATGTATTTAGTGTTTAATGTCCCTTTAAGTATGATTCTCCTGGAATACTAACCCTCAATCAGTCTTTGACTTTGCATTCTTTCTTCATACATTTTACCTTGCTTCCATTGTTTTCATTCTTCCAGGGCCTCTTCCTTGGGATAAGTAATAAGCTTGCTTTTTATCCCAACTCCTGACAGTGTAGCTATCATTTACTTACACTTGTTAGTCAGTCAGCATACAAAGCAGGATGAAACTGGATAGCATTACAATAATATATGTATTTTACTGAGCTTCCTATGTTATTATTAATAAGTATGTCACAACTCACAGCCTTGTTTCAATATATAGCGGCTTTCATATACACAGCACAGGAAAAACACAGTTGTTAAACTCTAGAACTGATGGTATAATAAGCTTTCAGAAGAAGAATGTGGGTTGATTTTAAATCTTGATATAACAATAATTACAACTTTTATCGGAAACCTATCAATTTAGATAGGGGGAGGAAGCCAAAAGGGGTAATGAAAGAGAGAGAGAGAGAAAAGAGATCAGTCATATTATTATCACAAAGCAATTATTTTGCTTGAAAAGTTTAATAAAGACTGATCATATTTTATTTACTTCATATAATTATTGTTTAACAGACAAACAGAGCAGATAAGGGACACTGTCAATTTAATAACCCAAACAGCTTAACAACGATGAACAAATACAGCAAATGTGTTTCAGGAACTCAATATCCTTCTTTTAAAGTAAAATTGTTCACTAACACCAATGTCACACACTGCTTTAGTTGGCTCTGTTTGGTTAAGGAATGTGTCATATTTATACTTCTTTGATGATAACATTCACATGGCTGAGTTTAACGTTCATTTAGAGGAAATGTAAAATACAGAAATAAGAATCTATCAGGATTGCCAAATAATAAAATGCTACATGATCAATTTACTAAATTGTAAAAGGAAAATCTTTACAGCAACAATGTTTATTTGCCAGATTTTATATTATAAAAGTATAGAGAGAATTAATGATTGTTATAAACAAATCTCTTTACAATCATGTTTGACTCCTTTCCTAAAGAAAAGTGTTTTCAGCACTGTTGTTCCTCTATACTTTAGGTTATGTTTTGGAAATTGTATTTATTTTACATTGATACTTAGGGCTCGATTTATCAAGCCTCTTCGGCTGCAAGTTCTCTCAAGAACTTGCTCGCCGAGATTTATCAAGCTTCGGTCACCAGACCGCTGCTTCCCTAACATCTTCGCCACCTCTATTGTGGCGAAATTCAATCTCCTCGGTCGATCCGACCGAGGAGATTGACAGCTCCTGCCTGCGCGTGATTGGCTGTGCGCAGGCAGGGGGCGGGATTGCACGCGAGCGCAAAATTGCGCTCGTGTGCAATGTTAATTACCTGCGGTAATTTCGCCCCGCCACAGGCGAGCTGAGGCGTACAGGGGCGCGTATACGCGCCCCTGTACGCCTCAGCGTTGATAAATCTAGCCCTTATAGTTCTCACCCAAGGACAGTTATTGAATTGAGTTATTTAAACAAGGCATTAAGAATAAAATGATATTGCACATGACACATAAGTGAATGAAACAAATCAGCAAAAGCTTTTATGCACAAAAACATTTATTCAAAAGCATGGAAATTCAAAGATTACACTCCTCCACTAAATATATTTTATACTATATTATTGTCTGGGATAGGGTAGATTCATTTCTGAATTTTCATGCATATTAACTTGTGAATGGGAACTTTGTCATGAACTGTGTCATAAATGTTTGCTGCTATTGAATTTCCAAGGTGTGAAGTGTGTGTAGTTTGTGTATAGCGTGGTTGTGTATATATTGTATAGTACATGTGTGTGATTTGTAAATATAGTATTCTATAGAAATTCTGAAATTCAACTCTTTCACCACAAAAAAATGTAATAATATAATAATTAAATATAGTATTTTAAGGGGAGCTGAACTTAAAGAACATTCTAGTCAAAACTGAAATGTATATTAAAGGGACAGTCAAGACTAAAATTGTTATTGTTTAAAAAGATAGATAATGCCTTTACTACCCATTCCCCAGCTTTGCACAACCAATATATAACATTCAAACCTCTAAATTTCTGCCTGTTTCTAAGCCACTACAGACAGCCTCTTATTACATGCTTTTTTATTTGCTTTTCACAACAGGAGACTGCTAGTTCATGTGGGCCATATAGATAACATTGTGCTCACGCCCATAGGTTCTGCACAACATAGCTAAAATGCAAGTCAATAGATAATAAATACAAAAGTAATGTGATCAGAGGGCTGTCAAAAGAGGCTTAGATACAAGGTAATCACAGAGATGAAAAGTATATTAACCCCTTCACCCGATCCGACGTATATATACGTTGTGCAGTACTTTAACTATCGTACCACACCACGTATATATAGGTTGTCACTTCAGGATGCTCCAGCACTCTTGGCTATTAAGTTAAAGTCAAGATCTGGAGCTCCTGAAGCTTCAGGCATCTGCCGCATATGGAGCCGGAGTGCTATCGCTGTGTGTGTCACTGTCTGTAACGATCTTCTGCTGGAGCCGGTGGGAGGTGTGGGCGGGAGTCAGGTGGTGGGTGGGTGGCCCAGCAGGGGAGGTGGGAGGGAGCGGGAGGTCCCTACGCTACTGAAAAAGGTAAAATAAAGGGACAGGGAAGATGGGGCAGCTATGCTACAGAAAAGGGGATCTGGGGAACCCCTAACTAAAGATTGCAGGATGTGGGGGTTACACTACCTACAGAAAAATATTTAAAAAAATAAAAAAATATTTCTTTGATAAAAAAGGTTTTATAGGTACTGGCAGACAGTTGCCAGTACCTAAGATGGTGCCTAACAGTTAGAGGAGGGAAGTTTATAGAGCTGTTTTGGGGGGATAAGGGAGGTTGGGGGGTAAGGAGGGATCCTTCATATTGGCAGACTGTCTGCCAGTACCTAAGATGGAGGTTACCAGTGGGGGGGTAGGGGGAGGGAAGAGAGCTGATTGGGAGGGATCAGGTAAGCTAACATTAACTTTTTAAGCTACCTAATATACCCCTTCACTGCTGGGAATAATAGAAGTGTGATGTGCAGCTGTAATTAGCGGTCTTCTAATTACCAAAAAGCAATGGCAAAGCCATATATGTCTGCTATTTCTGAACAATTTCTGGGAGGGCATCCCAGAGAAACTTTTACAAACATTTGTGCCATGATTGCACAAGCAGTATGTAAATAATTTCTGTGAGAAACCCAAAGTTTATGAAAAAAGTACCACATTTTTTTATTTGATCGCATTTGGCGCTGAAATGGTGGCATGAAATATACCAAAATGGGCCTAGATCAATACCTTGGGTTGTCTACTTAAAAAATATATATAGATTTGATAGGTAAATTAAAAACAAATCTCTATTTCTGTTTAAATTGGAGTGATAGCAAAAATGCTAAAAATGCTCTGGTATTTTGGGAAAGTTTTTGTTTTGAAGTCCCGGTAGTGAAAGGGTTAATATAACCATGTTGGCTGTGCAAAACTGGGGAATGGGTAATAAAGGGATTATCTATCTTTTTAAACAATAACATTTTTTGAGTTAACTGTCCCTTTAATATAAGCATTTTTGCTATACACTATACTATACTGATTTAAGTGAGCGTTTTTACATGTGAAACATATATAAATATGCTTCATGCACCAGTATTTTGAATAGTGGGTCTGATCAGGTAGCTGGCGGTGACTTGTATTGCGATGACTCAACTTGCAAGATACATGTCACTACCAGCTCTAGGAGCAGACACTGTTAAAAATGCTGGTACATTAAGCATATTTAGATATGCTTCATTTGGACATGCACCGTAAAAGCTCACATTAAAAACAGTGATAGTTTTTACAAGAAGCATTTTTGCTAATTCAAGTCTATTGCAAAAATGTGTTTATACAAAAGTGAAATGCATTAATGTGCATTTTAGTTTTGGCTGGAATGTCACTTAAATGTGTATGTGTATATATATATATATGTGTGTGTGTGTGTGTTGTCGCTGTGTCTGCTGTTAAAATAGATTATATGTGTGTGCCCTTAAAATAACATCAAATTGATCATTAATGTTAACCCCTTAGTGACCACAGATCTATTCAGTGTTCTTACCGTTTGGGACCAGGGCTATTTTTACATTTCTGCGGTGTTTGTGTTTAGCTGTAATTTCCCTCTTACTCATTTACTGTACCCACACATATTATATACCGTTTTTCTCGCCATTAAATGGACTTTCTAAAGATACCATTATTTTCATCATATCTTATAATTTACTATAAAAAATGTATAAAATATGATGAAAAAATGGAAAAAACACACTTTTTCTAACTTTGACCCCCAAAATCTGTTACACATCTACAACCACCAAAAAACACCCATGCTAAATAGTTTCTAAATTTTGTCCTGAGTTTAGAAATACCCAATGTTTACATGTTCTTTGCTTTTTTTTAAAGTTATAGGGCAATAAGTTCAAGTAGCACTTTGCTATTTCCAACCCATTTTTTTTCCTCAAAATTAGCGCTAGTTACTTTGGAACCCTGATATCTGTCAGGAATACCTGAATATCCCTTGACATGTATATATTTTTTTTTAGTAGACAACCCAAAGTATTGATCTAGGCCCGTTTTGGTATATTTCATGCCACCATTTCACCGCCAAATGTGATCAAATAAAAATAAAAACTTAACCTTTTCACAAACTTTAGGTTTCTCACAGAAATTATTTACAAACAGCTTGTGCAATTATGGCACAAATGGTTGTAAATGCTTCTCTGGGATACCCTTTGTTCAGAAATAGCAGACATATATGGCTTTGGCATTGCTTTTTGGTAATTAGAAGGCTGCTAAATGTCACTGTATTATGCCCAGCATTGAAGGAGTTAATTAGGTAGCTTTAGTTTAGAGATCAGCCTACCACCTGACACATCCCACCCCCTGATCCCTCCCTGACCCCCCTCAAACAGCTCTCTTCCCTCCCCCACATTACAATTATCACCGCCATCTTAAGTACTGGCAGAAAGTCTGCCAGTACTAAAATAAAAGGCATTTTTTAGAGTTATTCTGCAGTGCTGGATCCCCCCTTAGCCCTATAACCCTCCCCAGCTGTTTGCCAGTACCCAGTTTGTTAAAAAATGCCTTTTTGTTAATAATTAAATAATACCCCAATGTTCTGTAGTGTAGCTGCCCCCCTCAATACTCTACCCCTCTCCCCCTCCCAGATCCCTTGCCAAATATTGATTCCCCCCTCCTACTCCCTCCTCAACAATTTAACACTAGGCAAATGATGCAAATATTGAAGCATTACTGCAATACCATGAAAGTGCCTGGAAGCAATCACGATCGCTTCCAGCACTTCAAACCCCAGAGGATGTGTCAGGCACGTCCTTGATCATTAACTGACACCCAATGGAGGATGTGCCTGACACGTCCTTGGTCGTTAAGGAGTTAATGTTGTAAATGACTATTGCAGCCGTAAACGTCTTATTTTTAAAGGAATATCTACATAGGCATACAGAGGCGCATTATAAGCTACCATCTGTCCTGGGTTTCAATGGCAAGTTGTGTTTGCTAATCCAAGTTTATTATTTAAAAAGGCCAACTGACCATTAGAAAACACTTTTGCAATTATGTTAGCAGAGCTAACTACTACTATTGTGCTGATTAAAGAAGCAATGAAACTGGCCTTCATTATACTAGTTGAATATCTGGAGCATCAGCAACTATGGGTTCGATTAAAGGCTCAAGATGGCCAGAAACAAAGAACTTGAAAATGAAGGCTTCTCCATGTGAGAAATTGCCAAGAAACTGATGGTATTGCAGCTCACAAGAGCTGCTGGTGCAATGCTGAATACGAGAAGTGTATTGCTCTCCGCATTCAGCGAGGTCTGTCGGACCTTATCTGCACTGTTGGATCAGGCCCAACAGACCTTTGTTAAATAGGGGCCTCAACGTCAACAGTAAAGAGGCGACTCCGGGATGCTGACCATGTAGTCCGAGTTGAAAAGAAAGAGTCATATCTCAGACTGGCCGATAAAAACAAAACATTAAGGGCTAATTTATTGTGCACCCGTAAAAGGACAAATTCACCCGTTTGCGGGCGCACAATAAATAACCAACCCGATTGGCCCCAAAATGATGTATAGTGTGCCTTTATTAAAATAATAATATGCAGCATCTTTAATCTTATTAAAAATAACTGCACAAAATGTTGGCGGGTGTGGGGTGAAAAAAAAAACAGCGCTGAAAAGTGCCTTTACACTGTGGTCTATGGAGAACTGTGTTTTCCAGGTAAATATATATGTATATGCTTATATACATATATATTTATGTGTTAATATGTGTATGTACACATAAATATATATGTATATATTCATATACATATATATTTAAATCTGCTGCCCATCGCTGCGGTACTTACCCCCTTTGCTGCACTAGGTTCCTATTGGAGCCTATTGAAGAACCCTCTTGTGAGCGCAAAGCTCTTTCTTTTCAACTCGCATTAGGATTGCACATAACTTGTAATAACAGCAGACATTTGCATGCACTGGTATTACTGGTATTGCATGCGCTAGTATTACTGAGTGAAGTGATATTTTGAGCTCCACTGATAATCTGGACCTAAAATGGGCAGAAGAACACAGGCACTGGACAGAGGAAGATTGGAAAAAACTGTTATGTTATGGACAGATGAATCTAAGTTTGAGGTGTTCGAATCACAAAGAAGAACATTTGTGAGATGCAGACCAAATTATGGTACGTAAGAAGCGCCCATCAAGCCAATCCAACTTGTGGGAGGTGATACATGGGGTGAATCTCAACAAATTGACAAAAAGAATGCCAAAGGTCTACAAGACTGTAATTGCTGCACATGGAGGATTCTTTGACAGAAGCAAAGTTTGAAGGACACAATTATCATTTAAAGGGACAGTCTAGTCAAAATTAAACTTTTGTGTTTCAGTTATGGCATGCATTTTTAAACAACTTACAATTACTTTTATCATCAAATTTGTTCTTTTGGTATTCTTTGTTAAAAGCTAAACCTAGGTAGTATCATGTGTTAATTTCTAATCCCTTGAAGACAGCCTCTTATCTCTGTGCATTTTGACAATTTTTTACAGCTAGACAACGCTAGTTCATATAATTAACATTGTGCTCCCTCCCATGGAGTTACGTACTAGTCAGCACTGATTGGCTAAAATATGTCTGTCAAAAGAACTGAAATAAGGAGGCAGTCTGCAGAGGCTTAGATAAATGGTAATCACAGAGGTAAAAAGTGTGGTTATGCAAAACTGGGAAATGGGTAAGAAGGCTTTATCTACTGTATCTCTTTAAACAATAACAATTCTGGAGAAGAAGTGGAACACGTGAGAAATATCAAGTCAGTAATGCCAGCACCACATTATCCGGAACAAAATTAAGCATAAACTAGTTAGCTATATTGCCCTACAAAAAATAATGGATTGAATATCCTCAAACAGCCAGCTGAAAGGGGGACAGTATTCAGCAGGTAATCCTGTATTAAAGGGACATGAAACCCAAAATTTTTCTTTCATGATTCAGACAGAACATACCATTTTAAACAACTTTCCAATTTACTTCTATTATTTGATTTGCTTCCTTCTCTTGGTATCATTTGCTGAAAGGTGTATCTAGGCCAGTTCACTTGGAGCAGAGAACCTAGTTTCTAGCTGTTGATTGGTGGCTGCATATATATATATATATATATATATATATATATATATAGATACAGTATATATAGATTGTGATTGGCTCACCAATGTGTTCAGTTAGAAACCATTAGTGCATTGCTGCTCCTTCAGCAAATTATACCAAGAGAATGAAGCAAATTAGATAATAGAAGTAAATTAGAAAGTTGTTTAAAAAAGGTATTCTCTATCTAAATCATGAAAGAAAAAATTTGGGTTTCATGTCCCTTTAAGTTTGTTAAAAATACCGGCACAAGAGGAAAAGAGGGGACACTCCCAGGATCAATAGTCATACCAGCACTTACCATGAAATATTTGTAGTTCCTGTTCTCACATAATAAACTAACAGAATTGATGTATCAGGATCTTTATATAGATCAACTCAATTTATACTTTGAGACTTCCTGTTTTTAATTTTTTAGTCACTTATTCTTATTTATATTTAAGGGTAAGGACATTCTAACGTTAAATTCCGCTTTGAGATATTTTATTTGGCAAAATAAAAAACCCAGAATTTTACTAGCTAAACTTTATTTGCCTAGAAAATTTGCAGGGTTCACCCTACCAGATCTTAAACTTTATAATTATGCTTTCCTTGTGCGATTAGTGATGGATTGGATTTTCAGCATAGATTATGCTACTGACAACGAGTTGGAAAGAAGCGTAATCTCCCCTTTCTTGCCCTCAGCATTAATCCTTTGTAATTCTAGCTCACTACCTAAAGAAGTGAAAAAATGAGAACTGTATTTAACCCATTACAGGCTTGGCAGAAAGTTTGCAAACTATTTGATCTATATTATGGGATATCTAAATACATCCCGTTGCTAGGTAACCCACAATTCCTAGCAGGACTCCAAATATCACCTTTTCAAAGGTGGTATAGTCTAGGCCTATGTAATTGCCTCTATTTATCAAGCCGTCAACCGCAAGTACGCTGGAATTCCGCAGCGTAATTGTGGCGAGCCTGATTCCACTTATTTATCTAAGCCTACAGACCGGCAAAAGTAGAATTTTGTGACGTAACATACAATCCGCCGGTCTCAGTCCCTAATCAGCCGTCCCCAACGTTGCCGCCACTATATTACATTTATTAAACCCTAAACCTAAGTCTTACCCTAACACCCCTAACTTAAATCTAATTTAAATAAATCTAAAGAAAATTCCTATCATTACCTAAATTATTCCTATTTAAAACTAAATACTTACCTGTAAAATAAACCCTAAGATAGCTACAATATAACTAATAGTTACATTGTAGCTATCTTAGAGTGTATTTTTATTTTACAGGCAAGTTTGTATTTATTTTAACTAGGTAGAATAGTTACTAAATAGTTATTAACTATTTAATAACTACCTAGCTAAAATAAATACAAAAGTACCTGTAAAATAAAACCTAACCTAAGTTACACTAACACCTCACTACAATTAAATAAATTACATAAATTAAATACAATTAACTAAATTATATACAATTATCTAAATTACAAAAAAACAAACACTAAATTACAGAAAATAAAAAACAAATTATCAGATATTTAAACTAATTACACCTAATCTAAAAGCCCTATCAAATTAAAAAAAGCCCCCCAAAATAAAAAAACCCTAGCCTAAACTAAACTATCAATAGTCCTTAAAAGGGCCTTTTGCGGGGCCAATAGGATTGAGCTCACATTCTATTGGCTGTTCCAAGCAGCCAATAGGATTGAACTTTAATCCTATTGGCTGATTGCATCAGCCAATAGGATTTTTTCTACCTTAATTCCAATTGGCTGATAGAACTCTATCAGCCAATCGGAATCTAAGGGACACCATCTTGGATGACGTCACTTAAAGGAACCTTCATTCGTCGGGTAGTCGTCGGCAGAAGAGGATGCTCCGCGTCGGATGTCTTGAAGATGGACCCGCTCCGTGCCGGATAGATGAAGATAGAAGATGCCGTCTGAATAAAGACTTTTGCTGTCTGGAGGACCACTTCTGCCTGGCCTGGATGAAAACTTCTGGCAGTCTGGAGGACCACTTCTGCCCGACTTGGATGAAGACTTCTGCCCGTCTGGTGGAGGACCACTTCCGGCTTGGATGAAGACTTCTGCCCGTCTGGAGGACCACTTCTCCCGGCTTGGATGAAGACGTCTCCCGGTAAGTCGATCTTCACAGGGTTAGTGTTAGGTTTTTTAAGGGTGTATTGGGTGGGTTTTATTTTTAGGTTAGGGCTTTGGGCCGCAAAAGAGCTAACTGCCCTTTTAAGGGCAATGCCAATCCAAATGTTAGTATTTTTTTGGGGGGGTTGATTGTGTGGGTGGTGGGTTTTACTGTTGGGGGTTGATTGTATTTATCTTACAGGTAAAAGAGCTGATTACCCCGCAAAAATGCCCTTTTAAGGGCTATTGGTAGTTTAGTTTAGGCTAGGGATTTCTTTTATTTTGGGGGGCTTTTTTATTTTGATAGGGCTATTCGATTAGGTGTAATTAGTTTAAATATCTGTAATTTGTTTATTATTTTCTGTAATTTAGTGGGGGTTTTTTGTACTTTATATAATTGAATTTATTTAATTGTTTTTAATTTAGTACATTTATTTAATTGTAGTGTAGTGTTAGGTGTTAGTGTAACTTAGGTTAGGTTTTATTTTACAGGTCAATTTGTATTTATTTTAGCTAGGTAGTTAATAAATAGTTAATAACTATTTAATAACTATTCTACCTAGTTAAAATAAATACAAACTTGCCTTTAAAATAAAAATAAACCCTAAGATAGCTACAATGTAACTGTTAGTTATATTGTAGCTATCTTACGCCTAGATTTAGAGTTCTGCGGCCAAAGGGGTGCATTAGCTACGCGTGCTTTTTATTCTCCGCACCTTTTAAATACCGCTGGTATTTAGAGTTCACAGAAGGGCTGCGTTAGGCTCCAAAAAAAGAGCGTACAGGCATATTTACCGCCACTGCAACTCTAAATACCAGCAGTGCTTACGGACGCGGCCAGCTTCAAAAACGTGCTCATGCACGATTCCCCCATAGGAAACAATGGGGCCGTTTGAGCTGAAAAAAAAACCTAACACCTGCAAAAAAGCAGCGTTCAGCTCCTAACGCAGCCCCATTGTTTCCTATGGGGAAACACTTCCTAAGTCTGCACCTAACACCCTAACATGTACCCGAGTCTAAACACCCCTAACCTTACACTTATTAAACCCTAATCTGCCGCCCCCGCTATCGCTGACCCTTGCATTATACTATTAACCCCTAATCTGCCGCTCCGTACACCGCAACAACCTACATTATAGCTATGTACCCCTAATCTGCTGCCCCTAACATCGCCGTCCCCTATATTATATTTATTAGCCCCTAATCTGCTGCCCCCAACGTCGCCGCCACCTACCTACAATTATTAACCCCTAATCTGCCAACCGGACCTCACCGCTACTATAATAAATGTATTAACCCCTAATCCGCCTCACTCCCACCTCGCAAACCCTATAATAAATAGTATTAACCCCTAATCTGCCCTCCCTAACATCGCCGACACCTAACTTCAATTATTAACCCCTAATCTGCCGACCGGACCTCACCGCTACTCTAATAAATGTATTAACCCCTAAAGCTAAGTCTAACCCTAACCCTAACACCCCCCTAAGTTAAATATAATTTTTATCTAACGAAATAAAATAAATCTTATTAAATAAATTATTCCTATTTAAAGCTAAATACTTACCTGTAAAATTAACCCTAATATAGCTACAATATAAATTATAATTATATTGGAGCTATTTTAGGATTAATATTTATTTTACAGGCAACTTTGTATTTATTTTAACCAGGTACAATAGCTATTAAATAGTTAAGAACTATTTAATAGCTACCTAGTTAAAATAATTACAAAATTACCTGTAAAATAAATCCTAACCTAAGTTACAATTAAACCTAACACTACACTATCAATAAATAAATTAATTAAACTATCTACAATTATCTACAATTAAATACAAATAAATAGACTAACTAAAGTACAAAAAATAAAAAAAAGAACTAAGTTACAAAAAATAAAAAAATAATTTACAAACATTTTAAAAATATTACAACAATTTTAATCTAATTACACCTAATCTAAGCTCCCTAATAAAATAACAAAGACCCCCAAAATAAAAAAATGCCCTACCCTATTCTAAAATAAAAATTGAAAAGCTCTTTTACCTTACCAGCACTTAAAAGGGCCTTTTGCGGGGCATGCCCCAAAGAATTCTGCTCTTTTGCCTGTAAAAAAAAACATACAATACCCCCCCAACATTACAACCCACCACCCACATACCCCTAATCTAACCCAAACCCCCCTTAAATAAACCTAACACTAAGCCCCTGAAGATCTTCCTACCTTATCTTCACCACGCCGGGTATCACCGATCCGTCCAGAAGAGGCTCCGAAGTCTTCATCCTATCCGGGCGATGTCTTCATCCAAGCAGGGGCTGAAGAGGTCCATCATCGGGCTGAAAAGGTCCATCATCCGGCTGAAGTCTTCATCCAAGCGGGGGCTGAAGAGGTACATCATCCGTCTGAAGTCTTCTATCAAGCGGCATCTTCAATCTTCTTTCTTCTGGCTCCATCTTCATCCCGCCGACGCGGAACATCCATCCTGGCCGACGACTTCCCAACGAATGATGGTTCCTTTAAGGGACGTCATCCAAGATGGCGTTCCTCGAATTCTGATAGCTACAATATAATTATTTGTTATATTGTAGCTATATTAGGGTTTATTTTACAGGTAAGTAGTTAGTTTTAAATAGGAATAATTTATTTAATAAGATTTATTTTATTTCGTTAGATAAAAATTATATTTAACTTAGGGGGGTGTTAGGGTTAGACTTAGCTTTAGGGGTTAATACATTTATTAGAGTAGCGGTGAGGTCTGGTCGGCAGATTAGGGGTTAATAAGTGTAGGTAGGTAGCGGCAACACTGGGGGGCAGATTAGGGGTTAATAAATATTATGTAGGTGTCGGCGGTGTTAGGGGCAGCAGATTGGGGGTACATAGGGATAATGTAGGGGGACCTCGGTTTAGGGGTACATAGGTAGTTTATGGGTGTTAGTGTACTTTAGAGCACAGTAGTTAAGAGCTTTATGAGCCGGCGTTAGCCCAGAAAGCTCTTAACTCCTGGCTTTTCTCTGCGGCTGGAGTCTTGTCGTTAGATTTCTAACGCTCACTTCAGCCAAGACTCTAAATATTTAGAAAGATCCCATTGAAAAGATAGGATACGCAAATGGCGTAGGGGGATCTGCGGTATGGAAAAGTTGCGGCTGGAAAGTGAGCGTTAGACCCTTTCCTGACTGACTCTAAATACCAGCGGGCGGACAAAACCAGCGTTAGGGCCCCCTAACGCTGGTTTTGACGGCTAACGCAGAACTAGGCGTTAGGGTTTATTTTATAGGTAAGTATTTAGTTCTAAATAGGAATAATTTAGGTAATGATAGAATTTTTTTTTTTATTTATTTAAATTAGTTTTAAGTTAGTGGTGTTAGGGTTAGACTTAGGTTTAGGGGCTAATAAATTTAATATAGTGGCTGCAACGTTGGGGATGGCAGATTAGGGGTTAATAAGTGTAATGTAGGTGGCGGCGGTGTAGGGGGGGCAGATTAGGGGTTAATAACATAATGTAGGTGGCGGCAGTGTAGGGGACGGCAGATTAGGGGTTAATAACATAATGTAGGTGGCGGTGGGCTCCAGGAGCGGCAGGATAGGGGTTAATAAATGTATTAGAGTGGCGGTGGGCTCCGAGAGCGGCAGCTTAGGGGTTAATAACTTTATTTAGTTGCAGCGGGGTCTGGGAGCAGCAGGATAGGGTTAAAACAGTATAGTATAGTGTGGGTGTTTAGTGACAGTATACCAATAAAGCTGGGAAAAAGCCCAAGAGCAGTGAGATCAATGACTGTCAGTTAACAACAGTCCACTGCTCATTGCCCCGTACTTGGTGCGTGGCTTTTTGACAGCTTTTTTGGTATCTTTGGAGAGCGTATTCAGGTCCGCGGCAGCGATGTTAGGCGATCTTAGGTGAGCGTATTGGTGCTGTCGAATGCAAGTAAGTTGACGGCTTGATAAGTAGGCTTCAATGTCTCTCATTTACAAGATTTCGACAGGAAGTGTATTAAAACTTTTGGTTCCCTTTGCGGGGAGTTCAATATACCTCAAAAGGATTTCTACGCGTATTTGCAAGCAAGACATTTTGTGTTTGATCTAATAAACAAATTTGGTTGGAAGTGGACTTTAGGGAGTATTGAAAACTGGTTGGTGTTAGCCAAAAATAGACACATGTCAATTTCTTCCTGCTATCAAGCCCTGAGTTCCTTAAAAGGTAGTATCAATCTGGAAAAGATCTCCTCCAAATGGGCTACAGCTACTCTGCAAAGTTATGTGAATATTAACCTTATTCAATCTTCAATTCTAGAAATATTGAGAACCAACTTCTCGGCCCCCTGGAGAGAATACCATATCAAGCTACTCTTTATGACATACTTCACCCCTGAGAAAGGCTTTAGATGTGGAAACCCTAACTTCCAGATTTGTCCCAAGTGTTTGTTGTTAGCAGCTAACCTTGTATATATGCTATGGGAGTGCCCAGGGATTAGACACTTTTGGCTTAAACTACAGTATTGGCTTAATAAAATTTTAGGGACCTCCCCTCTGACATTAAAGTTGTCACATATATTGTTTCTCTGGGAAGATCCGAAGAATCGACAAGTCAATTATAGATTTTTTAACAAAGCCATTCTAGCGGCCAGGTACTTAATCTTTAAAAAATGGAAAGGGAGGGCGACCTCTAGTATCCCTGAGGTTAAAAGTTGCTTGAAAAAACAATGCATTCTAGAACAGATGGAAACCAACTAAAATAATGACCATGATAGTGTATTTTTTTCTAAATGCTCAGTTTTTATTAAAACCCTCCCTCCTAGTGAAATTGATTATTTAATTTATCCATTCAGAAACTCTGAACTGGTGCTGTTAATCTTTGGTAATGGTTCTGCCTTCCCCTCCCCCCCCCTCTCTTTTTCCCTTTTTTTTTTTTTTTTTTGTTTCTTTTTTTTTTCATAAGGGAAAATGGTAGTATAAAATTCTCCAAAACACTGTCAAGATAAATGGCCGCAGTGTATCAATCCTGTTTTTTTTTTTGTACATTTCAGTTATACTTTGTGGCCTATTGTGCATGATAACAATATTAATACTGTTCACCAGTACTGTCTAATTTATTATTTGTAAAGCATTTGGAATATGGTTTGTCTCAACATCTGTCTTATCTATTGTATATGACAACAAATGTATTATTTCTGTTTTTTCTTGAGCTGTATAGTGTTTTTGAATATAAATAAATGTTTGTTTGTTTTTTAAAAAAAAAGTTATTCTCTATCTGAATCATGAAAGAAAAAAATTGGGTTTCATGTCCCTTTAAGTTTGTTAAAAATACCGGCACAAGAGGACAAGAGGGGACACTCCCAGGATCAATAGGTAAGTCATACCAGCACTTACCATGAAATATTTGTAGCGCCTGTTCTCACATAATAAACTAACAGAATTGATGTATCAGGATCTTTATATAGATCAACTCAATTTATACTTTGGGACTTCCTGTTTTTAATTTTTTAGTCACTTATTCTTATTTACATGAATATGTGTGTTACTACTGGAGCATTTCAGTAATTTTACGTGTTAGTTGTTTAATTTATTAATAAATATTACATTTTTGGTATTATTATTATTAATTTATCTTTCTTGCTGGCCAGTGGCACACAAAGAGACATGCTTCTAATCTCTCAATCTTATCTACATTATAGTCATAGACGTTATTACCAACATCTCTTTGTGTCTTTTCCTTATAATGCTCTTACTGGATATATGTTAGGTTCAGTAGAACTGTGATATATCAATAAGATTAATTTAGCTACATGTAATAAGAACTCCAAAACACTTGACAATAATTCCTAATTAAAGGGACAGTCTAGTCCAAAATAAACTATCATGATTAAGATAGAGAATGTTATTTTAAACATTTTTCTAATTTTCTTTTATCACCAATTTTGCTTTGTTCTCTTGGTATTCTTAGTTGAAAGCTAAACCTAGGAGGTTGATATGCTAATTTCTAAGCCCTTGAAGTCCGCCTCTTCTCTGAGTGCATTTTGACAGTTTTTCACCACTAGAGGGTGTTAGTTCATGTGTGTCATATAGATAACACTGTGCTCACGCACGTGGAGTTCAGGTGAGCCAGCTCTGACTGGCTAAAATGGATGTCTATCAAAAGAACTGAAATAAGGGGGCAGTTTGCAGAGGCTTAGATACAAGGTAATCACAGAGGTAAAAAAAGTATTTATAGAACTGTGTTGGTTGTGCAAAACTAGTGAATGGGTAATAAAGGGATTATCTATCTTTTTAAACAATAAAAATTCTGGTGTAGACTGTCCCTTTAAGTAAAGCTCTAAAAAGGCATAAATGGTAATTAAAAACAGCAATTAAGTAGAGAAAATCTTCTTAGCGAGACCAAGGACACTACAGGTAATTGCAGCCAAAACAGGTATCCGGGGAACAGCTATAACTTCCAGAAGCTGGAATGGTGATTAAAATGAAAAGTGCACGTGGGATGCAAACCTCAGCTGTAACTCTGCAATACAATAAGGCTGGCGAAATCACATACGTTCTGTTGCACAGGCCAGACCTCAGAACTGCGGCTATAGGAAGTGACAAACACGGACGTTTGATATGTATTGCTGTAATCAAGCACTTGAATACTTAAGCAGGAGACTTATAAGCAATCATTTGTTTACAGGCTGGATTTCCTGAAATGTTTATGTGTAAAAGAATACACAAGTATGCCGAAAGGTGAGGACAAATGCAAAGTTAATTTTCTAATGACACTGGTATGCAGACTTATCTTTAAAGACACAGGTAATTTGCAGCATACACAGATTTCTAGACTTTACTTCAAGACCAGAAATGATATAAATAGCATATATGTATGCAGATATGACTTTGTTTATAGATAGCATACACAGGTATGCAAGTAGCTTTAAAGACACAGATTATTTGCAGTTTTTAAAGATATGTGACTTGTCTTTGAAGGCACAGGGAATATGCAGAGTACACGTGTATGCTGACTTGTTTTTGTAAGGTAAAATGATAAGCACAGGTATGCAGACATCTTTAAAAGGTACAATTTGCAGAGGACACAACCATATGAACAGGTGTTACTATTGACATCCATAATATAACAATATCGCAAAAGTCACAAAATGAATGCCACGAGAAACTATAAGATTCAGAAGGTGAAATGTGCGTGATCCTAAGCAGCATGCTTGTCAGTTACCTTGTGGAGAAGCAGACGCCTGTGAGTGACAAAATAACGGGAAAGGAATAAAAACTTTATTAGTCAGACTATGTGCTAAAGTCACATCTTCATCAGAAGAGCAAGGCCGAGAGCTCATTAATCAGAAGCTGGAGCTGAAACAAGCATTTCCACTAGGAACATGCAAGAGGATCACCTATGTATTCTGTAAGTTATGGCTTTTATTAGACATTAGGGTGTGATGAAGCCAACTGGTAGGTGGAAAAAAGTCCAAGAGTTAAATAAATTAAATGATCAGTCTTAAACAAAAGAGTGATTGAACTGATGATGATTGCAGTATACAAAATTGACACTCAAGGGGGTTGCACTAACCCAGTCCTTCACTGCAAATAACATTAAACATAATCCTCATGGCTGAATTGATCCCCCCATTTCTATAAACCCTAAGCACAACCTCCCCCTACTGCTAATAACGCAAATGAATTGAGAGTGGAGGGCCCTCTAGTGGGCCTGTAACATCACTAAGGGATTACCAACTTGAAGTCTGGAGATTGTGTTTGTTTGTTACATTGTTGCAGGAGAGGAGGCGGTGTTTTGTTCTTACCTTTATAGGGTCCTGCAGCAGAGTATCCGGCCTCTTTTCGGTTCCAGACTTCAAGAGGAAAGCTTCTGTGTCCCTGAAGGAAGTTTTGCTGATGGATAGATCCAGGAGGAAATCTCTACCACCCAAAAGATATAGAGAGGTTGTGGAGATGTCATCCAGGAAGAGAGGACCTGCAAGACAAGCAGAGGAGCATGGGTTTGATGAAATTGTTCCCCCCACCCCTCCCAAAAGGCCTACCCAGAGGAGTTCCAATAAGGGGAAAGGACAGGCTAATAAGGGGAAAGGGGGTGCAGGGAAAAAAGGGGGTGGCTCTGTGGGGCCCAGGGATGTGTCCCTTTCTCAGCCGGGGTGTATGGGCGGTGTGGAGGCCCAGGCCGGCACTAGTGGGGGGCGGGAGGCCCCTGGGGAGAGGTGTGAGGCGGGCAGGGGTCCAGCTGTCACCGGAGGGTGTGAACAGGCTGGGGCTTTGCCTGCATTGCCACCGGTAGCCATGGCGGCGGTACTAGCCCTGGCCCAATCACTGGCTTCTGTGATGGCCCCTGAGGCTCAAGGGCAGGGCGGGGGCGCGGCCCTGGCTGGCGGTGAGGTTGTGGCGAGTGGAGCAGGTGTGTCAGGGACCACGAGGCCCCACATGGCAGAGTGCGCAGCAGGCCCATCCCTCTCAGATGGCGGGTCGCGCGAGATGTTCTCCTCCAGCTCATCGGAGGAGGAGGAGTGCGGCCGCCATCTTGGAGGGAGGGTCAGAGGTCCGGAGGACACCACCCGCGACCGGAGCGGCCCAGGTAACTTGGGGAGGCTCCCGGTCGCGGGCGGGGCGGCAGAGGGCAGCGCACAGCGGAGGCGGCAGGACTTACCGGTCGTCATTAGGGCGGCTGGGGCGGCAGGATCTCAGCAGCGCGGCGAGGAGGCGAGGCCTAGTACAAGCGCGCATGCGCACACGAGTACTGATGGGCCTGTAGTGAGGGCGCAGGAGCGCCAAGGCCTGGTGGATGCTGGCTGGAGGTGTGAGTCTGTGGGGTTGAGAGCTGTGGGGCCTACGCAGACGGCGCAGGCAGACATGAGTCGCGGAGGTACAGGCGCGCAGGCGCAAGGGGGGCATAGAGCTAGCGGTCATGTGAGAGTGTCTGGAGCTGGAAGGGGCATGAATATGGGCAGCAATACTGTGAGAGTCATGGAAGCCAGCAGTGGCAGGAGTATGGGGGATGTCACTGGGGGCAGAGGGAGGACACATGCGGGGATAACGCATGTCAGTGCACATGGGTCACAGTGTGTTACGGTTGGTGAGGATGTGTATGGGCGTATGGTGCCTGGGAATATGAGGCTTGGTGGTGACAGGCCAGGAGTTTCGGGGGGTAGGCCTGAGGCACCGCAGACTGCACTGGGGCAAGAGGCAATGATACAGAGAGCTGTGGAGATTGCGCTGCGTGAGATGGCCAGGCAGCAGGCCCCTCAAGGGTTTAGTGCTCATGCCCAGGAGGGGCCTGGGCAAGAACTGTTGATTAGAAGGGCTGTGGTTGCAGCTCTGGGGATGGACGCTGGGGGGGATCTCAGGGTGGAGGGGAGGAATCGCTCTTTTGACGCTCCACCCGTTGCCCAGAGTACTCCCCAAGTTAATTTGTCTCCCCAGGTATCGAGTAGGAATACTTCCACAATGGCAGCAGAAGCATCCAGTGCGCTAGTGGTGGCAGGACAGTGCACAGAGCAAAGAGAGCAGGCCGGATCTTCGTCCCAGGCACCCATCGAAGCAGACCGCTCGGGAAGTTGTGAGTACTATGCACCACACACACTGCACGCTGACACAGGGTCCTCATCTAGTGTTTCAGGTTCAGATAGTGGGGAGGACCTGGGGCTGGTTGGAAAGGGTCAGCGTAGAATGTTTCGCTGGATCAAGAAGATGGCGGCAGGGCAGGCGAAGGAGAGGGACAGGGCGCCAGGACCCGCTGAAGGGGTCCAAGGGCCCGCAGGGCCTGGGGGCGCCCCCCCTGGGGCCGCGGTGCCTCGTAAGGTGGCGGCACAGGGAGACACGTACCCGTGTTTGGTGCATTCCCTGTACGGGCACCTCAAGGCGAAAACAGTGAAGAAAATACAGGAGGGTCGTTACGTTAATGTCTTTGACCTCTCACTGGACGCGTTTAGGGCGAAAGAAAGGGCCCAAGATGGGTCAGGGCCCAAAAAAGTGCGCAGGCCTGAAACATACGAGGAGTGGCTGAAATGCTTCCGAGTGCTGGCAGCGTGTTATGTGGATAGGTGGCCACTGCAGGGCCACAACCTTTTTAAGTACCAGGATACTATTGAGGATATCCATTGCAGGTTTAAAGAGGGTGCTTGGAGGGAATATGACATGGCCTTCAGGAGGAAGATGGTGGGCAACCACCTACTTCATTTCGGCACGCAGGACATGCACCTGTGGTCGAAGCTGGGGTTGGAAGGGGGCCCCACCCCCCCTACGCTGGCGCGGCTGGGATCGCTGAGGCAGAGTGCGAGGGTAGGTCGGCGCGGGCGAGAGTGCTGGAAATTCCAGGACAAGCAGTGCGACAGAGGGAGCAGTTGCTCCTTTCGCCACATCTGCAGATATTGTGGAGGACCGCATGCGGGGGTCGATTGCAGCAAACGCAGGGACACGGGGCAATCGAAGCCAGCGCCAAAAGCTGGAGCTGTGGTCAAGGGCCCCAACCCCGCTTAAGCTGGCCCCTATGCTTCCCTGGCTGGCCCGTTATCCAGACAGGGGGGCAGCGGAACTGCTCCGGGGTGGCCTGGAGTGGGGCTTCGAGATACCGGTTACAAGGATGGTGCGTGGGTCTGGGGTACACAAAAATTTAAAGACGGCTTACGAATTCCCACACGTGGTGAGGGAGAAATTGGCAAAGGAAGTCGCATTGGGTAGGGTGTCTGGCCCATTTGCGGAATCTCCCATCGAGAACCTGGTGGTTTCGCCATTGGGGGTGGTGCCAAAAAAGGAGCCGGGGAAATTCAGGTTGATTCATCACCTGTCTTTCCCGAAAGGCGGGTCAGTCAATGATGCGATCGACCCGGAAATCAGCTCGGTGCATTATCAGTCTTTTGATAATGCTCTGGAGGTGGTTAGGGAGTGTGGCTCGGGGGCATTGATGGCAAAGCTCGATATTGAGTCGGCATTCAGACTGCTGCCCCTTCACCCCTCAGCGTTTAGGCTCATGGGGATGAGGTTCGAAGGGTCCTATTATGTGGACAGGTGCCTACCAATGGGGTGTTCCTTGTCCTGCTCACTATTTGAGTGTTTTAGTTCCTTTCTGCACTGGGTGGTCTGGTCGGCGTCGGGGGGTGGGGCAATCGCCCATTACCTCGACGACTTCCTTCTGGTGGGGAGAGCGGGTTACGCGGATTGCGAACAGCTGATGAGAACCATGAAGGATGTAATGGCCAGTTTCGGGGTGCCCCTGGCGGATGAAAAGACGCAGGGCCCCTGCACATGTATCACATTTCTGGGGATAGAAATTGACACGGTGCGTGCGGTCTGTAGATTGCCCGGCGACAAGGTGCAGCGAATGCTGCAGGCGGTCCGAGCAATTATGGAACGCGATAAGGTGCCTATCAAGGAGGTGCAATCATTGCTAGGCCTCCTGAACTTTGCTGGGCGCGTGATCCCGATGGGCCGGGTCTTCAATCGCCGATTGGAGGGCCAGTTGAAAGGCCCTCCAGGTCAGGCGAAATGGGCGCGCGTTACGATAGAGGTGAAGGAGGACTTGGAAGTCTGGGCCAGATTCTTAGTTGACTTCAACGGGGTGTGCCTCTGGAGGCACCCACCAGTCTCCAATCAGGCACTTCACCTCTTCACGGATGCAGCGGGTGGCTTCGGGTACGGAGCTTACCTGGATGGGAAATGGAGCGCCGCTCCATGGCCCAGGGATTGGATAGAGGCCGGGTACGTCAGGAATTTGACGCTTTTGGAGCTGTTCCCCATAGTGGTAGCTGTAGAAATATGGGGTGCGCGGTTATCAAATAGGTCAGTGGTGTTTTGGACAGACAATCTAAGCGTGGTGTACGCCATTAATAGGTTGTCGGCGGCTTCACCTCATGTGGTGAGCTATCTGAGGCACCTGGTGTTGCGCTGTTTGCAGCTCAACATCTCTTTCACCGCCAAACACGTCCCGGGAGTGCAGAATGTTATCGCTGACGCACTCTCTCGATTCAACTGGGGGCAGTTTAGGAGAGCAGCGCCCAGGGCGGCTAAGGAGGGTCTAACGTGCCCTTCTTTTCTTTGGCAGCTGGCGAAGGCTGGGAAGGCATCCTCGGGCTAGTTAAGACATCACTGGCTCCGAAGACATGGGCTACCTACCTGGGCCACTGGAACAGATGGGTGACTTTCTGTTGGCAGAGGGAGGTTCAGGTACAAGGGGCCTCGAGGGTGCAAGTGTTGGGTTGGTTGGCTCAGTTGAAAGGGGAAGGCATTAGCAGGGCTGGAGCAGTTGGTAGGCTGGCAGCGGTGTCTTTCTTTAACCAGGCTTTGGGTTTTGTCGACCACTCCAGGGCTTTCCTAGTAAGGAAAGTGCTGAAGGGATGGGGGAGAACTGCTCCCCGCGTGAAGGATAAAAGGGAACCGATTACAGCGGACAGGCTAGAGCAGTTGGCTCGGTGCCTGCAAGACGTATGCAAGTCTGACTACGAGACGTTGCTGTTTAGAACCGCTTTTGCGTTGGCATTTGCGGGTGCCCTTCGGGTGAGCGAACTGGTCTCCTCGTCGAAGACGGAGGGGTCCGGTGGGGTATTGGCGGAGCACGTTCGATTAGCACAAGGGGGTGTGCTATTGTACGTTCCTAGGTCTAAAACCGACCAGGAGGGCAAAGGCACATGGCTGCCTCTCGCGCGCCATGAGGTAGCAATATGCTGCCCTGTGCGTTGCGTAGAGGAGTTTGCGAATCTCCGTCCAGGACAAGGCCCGCAATTTCTCTTGCACGAGGATGGGTCCGCATTGTCCAAATTTCAGTTTAGGAGAGTTCTCGCTAAGACGGCTGAGTTGGCGGGCTTGGACCCGAAGAGAATAGCGGCCCATTCCTTTCGGATAGGCGCTGCAACTAGCGCAGCGGAGAAAGGGGAATCATCGGCGGAGATTAAGCGCTTGGGAAGATGGAAGTCGGCCCAATTTAAGGCATATATTAGGCCCACACCAGGTCCGCATTGCTAGGATAGGTGGCGGCCTGGTGGCTTTGAGCGTTATGCGAGTTAGCTTCTGCGCGACACCCGGTGGGTTGGCGGGTGCGTGTGTGGGACAGGGCTGCTGATGGATTTTCAGAAGGTGAGTGGGCGGTTGTTGCGGGGCTAGGGCGCTAGCCCAGGTTTAATTTGGTGTCGTCTGTTTTACCAGGTACAGTGGGAAGTTCACCACCGGTGCGAGTGTGGATAGTGGGACACTCATTTATCCACTGGGCGTCCATCAGGGCATTGCGGATGCCGGAAGGGCGACAACTTGGATTCCGAACGTCCAGGGCAAACTTCCGGTGGTTGGGACGCAGGGGTCTTGTGTGGGACGATTTACCAGCCTTGTTGCAGGATGCACATAGGAGGTGGGGGCAGCCGAACGTCATTGTGCTGCATTTGGGGGGTAATGACTTGGGTGCATTACCGGCCCTGGACCTTATTAAAAGGATGACAGCGGATATTAAATGGGTGCACACGTGGTTGAAAGAGGTCAAAATAGGTTGGTCAAATGTGGTTGCTCGGCTGCATTGGCGACACATTGTGACCCAGAAAGCAGCCTATAACGTGCGGAAGAAGGTCAATAGAGAGTTGGGAAGAGCGGTCACGGCCTTGGGGGGCTTCGTGATTAGACACGATGGGATAACGGCCGACAAGAAGGACCTATTTCGCCCTGATGGGGTCCATCTGACTGATGTCGGGTTGGACATGTTTCTGTCAGATATTAAGAGCACTTTGTTGAGGGTATTATAGTTAAAAAAAAAAAAAAAAAAAAAAAGCTGATTGTTGTTGTTCATTTGGTTATTTGTTACTGTTGACATGTTATTTTATTGTAGGTGCCTGTCGGTTAAGTGGCGGCAAGAGAATGCCTGGCTCTTGTGGCGGGTGGTCAGGGCCCTGGGGAGCGGGCACGGAGAGAGAAGAGTGCCGGTCTAATTAAAGGGGGGGGTTACGCCCGCCAGGCGCCGGCCTGGGGGTCCTCTCCCTGGCGAACAAGACCGAACACCTCTAAACCATCACAGCTCTCTCTCAGTGCCATTGGGCGTGACAGCCGGGTGTCACGTTGCAGGCATCGAAAGGGGCCTTGACCATCTGACTAAAGGGGCTAGGTTAGGGTGAGATGCCGCCAACGTTTTGTTGTTAACGAACTTGTTGCCAAGTTTGGTATTAAGTAAAATGCCTAAGGCAAATTCGAATAACGCTTTAGGCATTAGTTATTCGTTTATTTTAATAAACGCGACCGTGACCGGTCTTTTCCTCCCAACTTGGTGTGCTGTCTTATTATTTCATGTTATGCTACACTACGTAGGACGTAATAGGGGGTTTAGACCTTATGAGAGTGGAGGGCCCTCTAGTGGGCCTGTAACATCACTAAGGGATTACCAACTTGAAGTCTGGAGATTGTGTTTGTTTGTTACATTGTTGCAGGAGAGGAGGCGGTGTTTTGTTCTTACCTTTATAGGGTCCTGCAGCAGAGTATCCGGCCTCTTTTCGGTTCCAGACTTCAAGAGGAAAGTTTCCCGCCCACCCGTCCCCGGAGTAGCAGTGGATTGGCGGCGATGCGGCTTGTAGGGTGAGCTAACCCGGCAGGGGTAGGTTTATTTGAGCTAGCCTTATGTAAGACCGGGTTCTTAATTTAGTCACCCACCTCTATCAATAGGGTTGTACGATTCGATTGCGAGAGGTCACCGTACTGGGTTGGGTTGATGCCTAGTTAGGCGGGTGGTCAGGGCCCTGGGGAGCGGGCACGGAGAGAGAAGAGTGCCGGTCTAATTAAAGGGGGGGGTTACGCCCGCCAGGCGCCGGCCTGGGGGTCCTCTCCCTGGCGAACAAGACCGAACACCTCTAAACCATCACAGCTCTCTCTCAGTGCCATTGGGCGTGACAGCCGGGTGTCACGTTGCAGGCATCGAAAGGGGCCTTGACCATCTGACTAAAGGGGCTAGGTTAGGGTGAGATGCCGCCAACGTTTTGTTGTTAACGAACTTGTTGCCAAGTTTGGTATTAAGTAAAATGCCTAAGGCAAATTCGAATAACGCTTTAGGCATTAGTTATTCGTTTATTTTAATAAACGCGACCGTGACCGGTCTTTTCCTCCCAACTTGGTGTGCTGTCTTATTATTTCATGTTATGCTACACTACGTAGGACGTAATAGGGGGTTTAGACCTTAATACTCTCTGCTATTAAAATTACTGCAATCCCCCATCACAAAGCCACCTTAACTTAAACACTGTCCTATGAGATCCTCCATCAAAGCCCCTTAAAGGGACATAACATTCAATTTCATGAATCAGATAGCGAATGCAACTTTAAACAAGTTTCCAGTTTACTTCCATTATCTAATTTGTTTCTTTCTTTGGTATCCTTTGTTGAAAAACATATCTAGGTAGGCTCAGGAGCAGCAATTCATTACTGGGGGCAAGCTGTTGGTTAGTAACTGCACATATAAGCCTCATGTCATTAGCTCACCCGATGTGTTCAGTTAGCTCCCAGTATTGCATTGAAGCTTCTTCAACAAAGGATTCCAAGAGAATTAAGCACATTTGATAATAGAAGTATATTGAAAAGTAATTTAAAATCTAACCTCCTATTTGACTCCCTCAGTAATAAATAAAAAAATCTCTACTACACATTTCCCCATCTGTAAATCCTCTGGTATGACCACCTCTCCATCAAATTACTCTCATAAAATCTAGCTCCATTAAATGATTCCCTTTTCTTTAACTTGCCTCTAAACCATGGTTACATTGGTTTACCAGGAAACCAAGAGACTTCCCGGGGGGCTGCAGCAGTAGGGGACATGCCAGCTGCAAATTTGTATTTAGTTTTAAGTTTTATTTCCTAGACCATATACCGTTTTAGTATCCCACCTTTGAATGTTTTTCTAATGTCTAGTCAAGTCATACTGTTAGAAGAGTAACACATTTTTTGAGTGTCTTCTATAGATCGCTCAATGGATAATCAATTTCACACTGTGAAAGGAAATCATGGATAAAATTGGTTTGTAGGATGCCTATATAATAACAGTCTGGTATTTTTATTATAAAATAATATAATTTAATTCTGAAAAGAAAATATTGGGGGGAGGAGAATGTCAGTAATCCCCTTGAGAAAAAATAGGGCCTGTGCATTCTATGGACCCAAAAGAAAATAGGGTTGGTCTTTAAATTTTTCAGGGCTGCTTTTTATTCCCAATCCGGCCCTGCACTCAGGGCCGGATTTCCCATTAGGCACAGTAGGCATGTGCCTACAGGTGCATTGCAGTGAGGGTCGCCTGCCTGCCAGCTGCTTACAGAGTCGAGTGTTTAATTGGGAATATGTTACAGCAGTCCAGGGAGCCATGAAGGAGAGAGGGGCAAAGATTAAAAATAAACCCCTCCCATTATCACCAGGCATGTTTACTGTTAAAGTTTCACTTTTATTTTATGTATTTCCTCCCGTACACAGCCAAGCTCCATGCTGAGGTGGAGAAGACACTTTTTGTTGAAGGAATCAAGGCTTCAGGACAGGTTAGGACTATACAAGGCTTCTAAATGCCGCCTAGAATGACAACACAACAAGCAGAGCACAGTTTAACCATTGGCTACCAGAGAGGATTGCAGTGTATTCACTTATTATGTGCTGAATTCTTTTTCTATAGCCAGGGGGTTAAATTCTGCTTCAGGATGTATGTTTTTGTTCTATAAAGGCATTGGAGGTGAGGAGGTTATGTGGGACTAGGTGCTCTGCTCTTTATTACAAACTGCCGATTGTGATTTACAGCCTTTAGGGCACTTTGACAATGATGTTTGTAGACTGTAAAGCTGTTGCTATAAATGAAGAGCTTGATTACTAAAGGTTAACTAGCAAAAAAAAAAAAATGTGTATGTGTGTAAACCACTCACATGGCATATTTGTGTGTGTATATATACAGTATATATTATATTATATATTATATATTTATATTTTATATTCTCCCTTATACATTCACACTTCCTCTCTATAATCTAACTAGAAGTTGATACACCAAGATATACATATAAGTTAAATTTATATCTTCTCACAATTTAGAACTTATTTGCTAAATTTAGCTGAGCAAACCATATGATGTATACACATATATGGTCATCTATCCAATACATGAGCCTACTTTGTGAACTAATAAGGTCTGTTAACACATAGTTAGGATAACTAGTATACAGATACAAATGTTTAGATGTGACTATGTATGAGTATAGAAATGCATATATATATGTTCTTTCTTAATATATATATATGTGAAACTATTTATAACATACACAAATAGTATAAAAAAGTTTTTTTTCTGATAAGGTACCTTGCTATTAAATATTAAATGTGATTTTGTATATATATATTGTATTAATTGATTCCATATTATGTACTGTATTTTAAATTTTAAGCATTTTTTCTTTTCTTCTTTTTTTTTTTTTTTTTATTATTTTTATTTTTATTGAAACTCACAAATATACAAAAATCATAATCAAGTTACAGTGTCATGTTACATAACTGAATGTCATTGTTCGGGATATCATATAAAACCTACAAATATTGCATAGATACCTAGTGAGTCTCATTATACAATTTCTTTTAAAACATAACTTTTTGGAAAACATGACACCCTAGGCTAAACATGTGTCCTAGGATGGGGGGCTTTTTAGTTTGAAAATAGAGAACAGGAATAAACAATTAACAACAAAACAAGTTTTGCTATGTATCAAATCAGATCATGTGCCCAGTATGAGGAGAAACCAATTAGATCTTAGGTTATAAGACATCTTCAGTTTAATCTAAAGACCTCCCTCGTGTGGCCCCTCTACCATATATTCCATTCTCCCCTTATGGCTGCCTCCAACATGTATATCGTATTTTTAAAAGGGTAGAGCACTCTCCTCTGGGTGGAGAGGTCTAGCGACTCCAAAAAGAGTCTCCATTTTACAATGAAACGAGCAACTCTGTTATCAACATCATACAAAGTGTCACATTGTTCATACATTAAAGATTTCAGTAGCGTTTGCTTTAAGAAACTAACAGAGGGGGGATTAACATTTAACCACTTACGAAAGATGCACTTTCTTGCCAAGAGTATGATATTAATCAAGAGTTTCCTATCTCGCCTTGAGACTTCTAAGTGCTCTAAGAATATCACTTGATTGGGAGTAAGGATGATGGGAGCGCGCATAATTCTAGAGAGCCAGAAGGATACCTGATTCCAATATCTGCGAATTTTGGGGCAGTACCACAGGTAATGTAAAAAGTCAGGCTTAGGGTAAGAGCATTTTCCACACACATTTGAGAAATCTGCCCTCCATTTACTCAGTCTATTAGGTGTGAGGTAGTCCTGATAAATAACCCTTATTTGGGATTCCCTAAGGTCGGCTGCCAAGGTCGCTGACCAGGTTAGGGTGAGGCTGTCTAGGATGGTCTTGTCAGAGGAGATCGTCGGTAGTTTTTTACGCCAGTTGTCTAAAAGGTGAGACATGGTCGTGGCTGCTTTTGAGTTTATGAGTGCAGTGTAGATTGAGGAAATAGTGTAATTATGAGCTCGAAACTGCGCTATGGTACGCACTAGCGGGGGGATGGCCCAGAATGTCTCGCAGTGTTGTAAAATGTGGTTGATATAGTGTCTGGCCTGGAAGTAGGCAAATCTATTGGTGTAGGGGATTAAGAACTTTCTGCATAATTCGTCAAAGGGCAAGACTGTTTTAGCTGAGTGATCTAACATTTTATCTAGATTGTCAACCCCCAGAGCTTTCCACGTCTGGAAGACAGGGTATAGCGTACCAGGGTGGAATCTCAGATTACCTGTCAAGGGAAGGTATTTGGTGTGGGTGGGGTCCCACCCCAAGGTTCTGGTTAAGGATCTCCACCCAAGAAGCACATCTCTAAACATCGGGTGAGTAACCACACTCGCAGGAAGCTCTGATAGGGTGGCATGCGGGAGGAAAGCAGGAGATATTTGAGGTAAGGAAGCTTCTTCTAAGTGAGTGCTAGAGAAGTGTTGGGTGTTTAGTGCCCAGTCTAATGGGAACTTTGCCAGGGAGGCCCAGTTATAATATACTAGGTTCGGCAACCCCAGTCCCCCACGCGAGTAAGGGAGATAGAGTTTATGTGCTCCAATACGTGGCTTACCCCCTTTCCATAGAAAGGTTCTGATTATAGCATTTAGGAAGGCCACATCTCTCCGTGTGAGTAATAATGGGAGCATTTGCATGGGATATAGAATTTTGGGGAGGGTCATCATCTTGACAATGTGGACTCTACCCATAAGAGATAGCGGCAAGTTTTGCCATGCCACCAGCTCTGTTTTGATTTGGTGGACAAGCGGGGTTATATTGTGAGAATACCAATGCTGCGGGTTTGCTGAAATATGTATGCCTAAGTAAGTTAAGTGGTTCTCTACCGGTCTAAAGGGGTATATCTCAGGGACGTGGTCAGATCTCCGGTGTAACCATAGGATTTCAGACTTTGAAACATTTATTTTATACCCTGAGAACTGTCCGAACAGCTCAATGGCATTCAGGATAGCTGGGATGTGTGTCTGAGGGTTAGAAACAAAAAGTAACATGTCATCTGCATAGAGGGCGATTTGAAGCTTATGAGATGCCAGTTGTATTCCTGGGAAGATACCTCTCAGGTGCACTGCCAGGGGCTCTAGAGCCAAGTTAAAGAGCAGCGGGGAAAGAGGGCAGCCCTGTCGTGTTCCCCTATGAAGAGGAATCGGGGGAGAGTATAGATTGTTTACCAAGAGGTATGCAACCGGGTGAGAGTATATGTTAGTGAGGAAAGTTGTGAAGTGTCCTGATATACCAAAAGCCCTCATAGAATGGAAGAGATGTGACCACTCCACACGATCGAAGGCCTTCTCTGCGTCAAGTGACAGCAGGAAGGCTTCCGAGAGAGACGAGAGGGTTCCCTGTTGTCTAGCCTGCCAGTAGTGAGATATTGCATGAAGGACTTTGCGAATGTTTGTGATCGATGAGCGGGTAGGGGTGAAACCTGTTTGGTCCGGGTGTAGGACGTGAGGGAGTACATGTTTCAGTCGGTTCGCTAAGAGCTTGGTGAGTAACTTGTAATCAACGTTTAAAAGGGATATGGGCCTATATGAGGCTGGGAGTGTGGGATCTTTGCCCGCTTTATGAATGACTGTAATATTAGCTGCAGAGAAGCTGGCAGGAGGGACGGTATGTTCTGTAAAGAAGTGGTCAAATAAGGTGGTGAGGATCGGGGTAGTTTGGTCAGAGAGCATCCTATAAAATTCGATGGGCAGCCCGTCTGGGCCAGGTGTCTTTCCCAAAGCGAGAGATTTAATAGTCTGGGTGACCTCTTCAGGAGAGATCGGGGCATTAAGATTAGCTAGCTGTTCCTCCGTGATTGTGGGTAGAGTTAAGTCTTTCCAGAACTGTTGATGTGCAGTGTCGTGAGGTGGCTGTGATTGATACAAGTTAGTATAGTAATTTGTAAATTCCGTCACTATCATAGATCTATCATTGGTTAGTTGGCCCTGGCTGTTTATAGCTGGAACTCCTCTGTTAGCTTGTTTAATTTTAACCAAGGAAGCTAGGAATTTTCCAGCTCTATTACCATGGCGCAGAAATAGGCCTTGGTTTTTGGTTTCCCTGTGTATGGTGTTTTGTAGCATGAAAGCGTCTCTTTCCCTTTTAGCCGTGAAATAGGCGGTTCTGTTGTGTGAGGTGGGGGACCGACAATATTGGGCGTATGTGTTGGTCAGCTGAGTGTTATAGTGTTCTTCCCTGCCACTCTGGAGGCGCTTCTGTTTAGAGAGATAAGCAATTATGTCGCCCCTCAGGACCGCTTTGGCTGTTTCCCAAAAAAGAGTTGGGGAGGAGAGATGTGTCTGGTTATTGTTCATGTAATCGTCCCATTGTCTCCTTAGGAACATTATAAAATCAGGAGATTTTATGAGGTAGGTTGGAAATCTAAACACCCTTTTATTAGTAGGTTGGGGAGAGTGGGTAATAGTCAGAGAGATTGGAGCGTGATCTGAGATGGTCAAATTAGCTATTTTGGCTTCTGTGACTAGAAGTTCCAGAGAGCTAGAAGTTAGAAAGAGATCAATGCGAGAGAATGAGTTGTGTGCCCTCGACGCGCAAGTGTAGTCCCTACCCACAGGGTTCCGTCTCCTCCAGATATCTTGTAATCCCAGAGAGTCATACAAGACCCTAAAGACCTTGGTCGGGAAAGTTGTCATGGGTCTACGGTCCCCAGATTGGAGAATACCGGTAGGGTCTCTGAATCTGTCGAGAATGGGATTGGGCGTCAAATTGAAATCTCCTGCCATAATGATTTTAGTGTCCAGGTGTTGGGCTAGAGAGTTAGTTATAGATTTCCAAAACGCAGGCGCTCTATGGTTAGGGCCATATATATTGCAGAGGGTGTACCAATCCTCCTGCCATTTCAGCCTGACAATGATAAATCTCCCCTCAGGATCCCGGATTACCGACCCTAATTGGCAATCTAGATCTTTGCGTATGAGGATCGCCACTCCTCTACTGGAGCTATTGTATGGGGCATAGAGGATCTCCGTGATCCATTTGGCTTTGAGTTTTTCATGTTCAGAGGCGGTAAGGTGTGTCTCTTGTAGAAACATAATATGAGCCTGCGTTTTTTTAAGATACGTCAAAACAGTTTTTCTCTTAATGGGCGAGTTAATCCCTCCCACATTCCAGGAGCATATTTTTAACGTCATTTAAAGACAAAAGGGGGGGTAGGAAGTTACAAGTGCAGCGCGTGTCTCTACCTGCGATCTGTGCTTGGCTAAATTAGCAGGGCAACGCATGTTTGACCTATCAAATTTCACCATTTAAGGGGGGCATGGGGGGACATAGGCAGCGGTCTGGCCTAGCAGTGTATAAAGACAGATCTAAAACATATTGCATCAAAGAACAGGGCAGCTCATATCTCACATATACGTAAACAATTGTAATTATTGCCATAATCTCTGCAAGTTGAGTGACATATTGTATGTTCATAATATTGACAGTCTCGAACATTACTCTATGCTGCCTAGTTAACTGGACATTTCTCTGAAAAGTAAGGCACACATTATACAGTTTCCAATTACTTATTACACATAGCAAAAACATAACATATTTACATATAACAACCAGGACATCAACGTCCCTGAACATTTTCATACGATACCTATCCATTAAGGTATTTTCTTGAGTCCTATAGGAAGAAATCTGAGGCGTAGATTCACCACCTCAGTAACATTTTGTATGTCCGACCCTTAGGGTCATCGGCTGGTTTGTCTACGTCAGCCAGGAGAGTCCCTGCTCCCTGGGGAAAGAGTAGTAGGAGAGTTCCTTTCTTGATCCAGGTAATCCTGTGCCTCTCTAGGAGAATCAAATAGTTTGAATCCTTTTGGAGTGCGGAGCTTGAGGCGTGCAGGAAAAAGAAGAATAGCTTGGCGTTTGTCCTTGTGCAGAGAGCTACAAATCGGAGCAAAGTCTTTTCGCTTCTTAGCAACTTCCACTGAGTAGTCTTGAAATATATAAATCCGTTTTTCATCATATAGCAACATTTCTACCCTCCTATACGCTTGTAGAAGCTGGATCTTAGATTGGAAGTTAAGGTATTTAATCATTACCCCTCTAGGAGAGGGTTTCTTCCCGTCTTCAGGTGGCCTGAAGCCTCCAATGCGGTGGGCTCTCTCCACCTTCATTGGTATCTGATCAGCTGAGATGCCCAACAGATTAGGGAGTGAGTTCTCTGCAAAGTATAGTAGCTCTGAAGGGCGGACAGATTCTGGGAGTCCCACCAGCCGGATATTGTTCCTGCGTGAGCGGTTTTCCAAGTCATCCAGCTTTTGGTGCAGATATTCATTTTGTCGCAGCAGCTTTTTGACTTGAATAGAGGAAGTATGGTGGTTATCTTCCAGGTCAGAAATTCTCTGCTCTGCCCCCGTCAGCCTGGAATTGAATTGCTTAACTTCTGAGGTTAAGTTGTCCATTCCCCTTTGGAGAATTTCGAGTTTGGACAGTAGCAAAGAGCTCATTTGTTGTTCCTCCAAGTTAGAGTTGTCAGATTCTCGAACTGGGGCAGGTTTTGTTGGAGAGCTTGGATGCTGGGCATCCGGAGGTTGTTTGTGCCTTTTATCTTGTTGGGATTTGTTTCTGCTCGACATTTTTGGGGTTGTTAGAAATCTGTCCATAGAGAGGGGGGTGCGAGCCAAGGGGAGGGTGATAAGATGTTATGTCTCCGCGTATCTCTCCCCAGGGAGTATGCCACCACTGGGCTCTGTCGGAGAAAGGAGAGAGGATATGACCCGCTCCCAGCTATGGAGCGGGAAAGGGGGAGGAGAGATACTATCTAGACCCAGGCCGGGTCCCTATACCTTGATATTATAGTCCCAATGGCAATGGAGGGTGTGTGCTTCACACAATGGTCTGTAAAGATTCTGTCTCCAATACTGGGTTGTCTGCCACCAGGGGAGTAGACAGTCAAGATCCTGTTTACCCAGGGGGTGCAAGTTGGACTATGTCGTCCCGGGGAGCACTCCAGCGAGCAATTGAGTGTATATACCGGGCTGCTCAGCCGCAGCATCAAGGGATAAATAGTTAGAATGTTTCTGTCAAAAGCAGCAATTTGCCAAACAGTACATGCAGTTTAGTGTTCTTGTTTCCAGTTAAAGATACCAGGTGAATATGATCCTTAGAGACAATACAACCAAGCCTGCTGAAGTGGGTTATTTACTCTCTCACAGTATCCTAGACTCAAAGGTCTCACAGTGGTCCCTTTCAATTTAGTTAATTATTAGGTTGCCGGTTGTATGAGTATGAAGGCCTGCAAGTTGTATAATCTGAGCAGTAATCCCATTCCCTTTGGGCATACTCACGAGTCATAGAACTCCAGCAGGGTTGTGCCTGATAAACTCCTGCGTTTGCGAAATGGTCCGGTAGTAGCGGGTACAGACCGCTTACATGAGGAGCAGTCTGTAGGTGATGGCGCAGGGTCTCCTAACTGCGAGTGTCCCCGGCTGCTTGTGCAGGAAATTCCTCAGTCTTTACCGGCCCCAGTATCAGTTAGGAGCCGTTCCCGGTTGTCAGTGTGGAGGTGTATGGCTCCGTGAGAGCAGGAGACAGTCCGGTCAGCGTAGTGTACACGCTCCACGAGGGGAGCCAAGATGGCGGCCAGCTGTTAGCGATGTCTCCGGTGGTGAGGCGAAAGATGTACCGACCTCACAAGTCGCTGCATCGGCTATGCACAATGCCTCCAGGCTAATTCAGATCTTGCTGTAGCCAAGGAAGAGCTTGGGAGCCAGTGTGGGATTGCAAAAAACAGTATTTTTTAGAATTGAGCACGGAGCTCTGTATGAGTGCGACCACACTGTAGCTCCTCCCACCGGAAGTCCTTTTCTTTTCTTTTTTATTATTCATTTTAAACATTTATTACTTATGTGTTTTATTATTTATGTATTTAATTGTTATTATTTGTATTATTTAGTATCTGATACCATAATGAATTTTATATATATATCTTTTGCCCCATTCCATATTATATGATTTTTTTAAATTTTCTTATTTGATAGCTACACTTATCAATTTTGATATAGGTTTTAGGAGTTTTGCTTTACCCCCCTCATGATACATATATGACAATATAGCTTTACAATTATGTCTTTGCATAAAATTGGTATTTATTACTAATTACAATGAACAGGAATTAACCCCTATTATAATCATTATTAGAAACTCTTTGCCATTAGAAGACCTGCACTAAGCTAACAGGCAAACGTAGGGTTAATTGTATACCTGAGAGGGAGTATCAATGCACTGTATTCCTATTGGCCAAGCTCAGCTTTTTAAGTCCCCATACCTGTCCTGTATAATCACCTCTGATGAAGCGTGGGAGTGCCCATGCGAAACATGTTAGGTGCTTGTCTGCTCATGTCTAAGTAGATGAAAAAAAAACCTTTTCAACTATAAAGCAAGACTACTGTGGTTTGCAGTGATTCTTTTGTTTGTGCTCATTATATATATATATATATATATATATATATATATATATATATATATATATATATATATATATACTGTATATACAGTATATACATACACATATACAGTATATACATAAACATCACAATAAAAATTGTTCATCTGTTCTTTTATCAAGTGAGTGTGGTATGTTTGTGTTTTGTGGTAAGTTGAATTTTACCCCTGAATTCTCTGGATTATTTACAATAGATCTATATACAAATGCCACTGTCTGGGTCCTAAAAGTAGAGCGCCGAAATATTCTTACTGCCTTCTAATTTTAAACACATTTGTTGACCCCTGGATTACATATAATCTACAACATTCCATATTTTCCTTTGAGAGCAACATCATATTATATTTATATTTCAGAACAAAATAAATTTAACATCTGTGTGTATTTTTACCAAAAATATCAGAGTTCACAAGATTTTATATTTTCTTCCACTGGCTGCAAAGGTTGTTGACGAGCATAGAAGGGTTGCGTCTTCTATGAAGCGAGTGTGTCATTTCCGGATGTTGTTAGCGGCAACATTTTTTTTCTGTTTGTGTTGTGCGTCATACTTGGCGCCAAATATTTTCATTATTTAAAAACCCCATTCCTATATGCCTCTTGCCTTTTTTCTCTATCAGAGGGCTATGCTGTTTGCATATTTTTCCCATCCCTGAAACTGCCATATAAGGAAATTGATAATTTTGCTTTATATGTTGTTTTTTTCTCTTACATTTGCAAGATGTCTCAATCTGATCCTGTCTCAGAAATCACTGTTGGAACCCTGCTGTCTGATAACAGTTCTACCAAAATGGCACATTGTTATCTATATGACACACAGGTCTAGCGCTTCAGGTTTTTGTGCCTACAGACACCTGAGATGTAAATCCGGCCCTGCTCTAAACAATCTTTTCAATTCATCAAATACAACATTGTTAAACTAAACCCTCAAATTACACAATCAAAAATACTTAATATATCAGTTTAAGTAATCAGAATTGTGTAAGGGCAAACTATAAAAAACTTAGACCATCCACTTTTCTGTTTAACAAATCATAATTGGAAAAAATTGTATAAGCATAGGAGGGAAAACCTGAGAAGAACCAGATTATAGTGCGGATCAAGATGAAAAATAGCTTTTGCTACTGGCCAGAAGAAGATGAAGAATTAAACTTCTAAAACTAGTCAAGATAGACCATAAACAGTTTTAAGGTTTACTGTATTTGTAGGGGTCAGGCTACAGTGAGTATGTGTTTAGTTAACTGTATTCTCATAGTAAATATAAATAGCTTTTGGTGACAGTGCTGTCCATTTAAGGAGTAAAAGAACAGAATTAGAAGAGGTAAAAAAATAAAAGTATGAATGTTTATCTTTCCAGCCTGAGATAATTTTAAAAAGCTTCTTCGGAGTTGTTCATATCTAGGATATGGTGATTTCTTATTTTGGCAGTTTATCTGTGTATGTGAATGGTCTGGTACACTGCCCCCTTTTAAAGTACATTATGTTGATTCCAGCGTAAAGATGAACTCCATCTACATTATCTGTCATTTGAATGTGATAAAAATGTATTATTTTAAACACAAATTACAATTTAGTTGTAGCAGTATGTTTATCTAAACATATATTGTCTCTCAATCGTATATGCATCAATTAAATTCCAGTTCCTTAAAGTGATGGTAAATCTGAGCAACGCTAGGATTTACCATCACTAAAAATAAAATTTAATTAATCAGTTATTAAAAAAAGGGTGCAGTGATAGCATACAGAACACTGTCAGCTGACACGCACGGCTAATAGTTTAGAGGTGAAAATGTCACTTCATTGGTAGAAGAGCACTATGCAGTGGGCGGCCGAAGCTGCTGAGTTTAACAAGCTGCAGCGGCATAGTCAGGGTGAGATTAGCTCCCTTTTTTTAATAACTGATGACTTAAACTCCACTTTATTTTTAGTTATGGTAAATCCTAGCATTTGTTAAATGCTTGGATTTACCATCACTTTAAAGTGAACAGCCGACCCCAATCAATCTTCAGCAGCATTTATTTTAGTTGTTGAGTTATTAAATTTCAGGGCTAATCACCTAAAATGGTTGCACTCTTTTTGAAGGTGCTCTTATTGAAAGCATTACAGCTGTGTAGGCTAAATTGTGTGGCATTATATTACTAATTTATACTGCCTTTTAGAGATCTGTATGGGCAAAATATTTGTATTGGATGAATAATTTATTCCGAATTTTGTTTTGCTTAGTCTGAAATTCATCATTTTTTGATTCGGTTTGCCCAAAATATGTTTAAAAAACCGTTTGTTAATAAAATGTGTTAATTATAAGCTTTTGTTACAGATTCTTTCTATTATTTCTTTATCTAAAGCTATAGCTTTTTACATTAGCTTTGAACCTTTATGTATGTATGTATGTATGCAGTGTTTTAACTTATACAGACCTTTAGGTTTATTTTCTATATAAAATAAACCCTTTTATATGGGATGGGTTCGCAGAAAGAGAAGACCTTTTTTACCTCATCTGGTTCTTTATACCCATATGCCTTGGCCAAAGCTTAGCGAGAACAACTGAAAACTAACATTTAGCACCTATCTCTCCCACCCCCTACTGGGAGGATGACCACACTTGTTTTATCTTGTTTACTTAGCTTTTATTTAGAGAATACACTGGTTTTGACAGGCAAAATATACTATTCATATGACAAAATAAAGGTAAATAAGTATTTGTAAACAATTTAATACAATCCAGTGGGTAAAAATTGATAACAAATTAAAAGGGAAGAAAATTTTACAGTACAATATCCGCCCTTTGAACTAAGCAAAAAGCCTTAGAAGCATATTTAAAAGGACGGTAAACACATTGCAATTACAAGACATTGCTGTTGTCTTTCTATAGAATAACATACAGAATGAAGTTTAAACATATTTAAAACAAAATAACATTGTTTACTGCAATTGTTTTTCAATAGCCAAACTCCACCCACCACTTTCCATTTTTCCATTCGGAGGATCCAACCTGGGCTTTAGCCTGCAGATAACAAGGCCAGTCATTGTCATTGAGTTCATGTAAATGTGAATTGTTTTGCCACTGTTATCTGTTAAAGCCAATTGGGGAAATATACTGTATGTAGCAGAGTTAGCCTTGACATTTCAGCAAGGAGCATTTCCAGCTCTTAGAATTGGAAACATTTACATTTTCAGAGCTAAAAGGAGTTTTTTATGATGCATATCTAACCATTTTTTATAAAATCACAAAATGTTTACTGTCCTTTTAAGGAAAATTATTTCAAGTTTTGGGTGGCTGATACTAAAATAAAACAGCTGCCAGTAAAGATAACACAGTCTAACACTTTCCAAAGCTGGATGAATTTTACACCAATTAAAGACAGTGTAAGGATGTTTTTAACACTTGGGGGCTGAATTATTATTGTGCAGGCTGACATGATCCGCTGTTTTAGAAGCATTCAGGGGTTTATAAATCGGCCCCTTGTAGTAGTCATTAATTTGCAATCAGTAAGCCTATCAACTGCATTTGGCCTGCTGGATGGGACCAGTAAGTTTTCATCTTTCTTTACAAGGTTTAAACAGCCAGAATGCACTTTACAAGTAATATTAACAACTGGAAACATAATTAAAAACATGTACCACACACATGTTCAATAAAATGTATATTTAAGACATAGGCCTCTAGTTATGAAGCTCCGTACTTACCTGCCTTCGCCGGCCCCAATACGCTCGCCTAAGCTCGCCTCACATCGCCGCCGCGGACCTGAATACGCTCGCCAAAGTTATCAATAAATCTGTGAAAAACCCGCGCACCAAGTATGGGGCTATGAGCAGCGGACTGTGATAGTTATCAATCATCTATCTCGCTGCTCTTCGGCTTTTTTACAGCTTTATTGATACCCCGGTCACTAAGCACTCACACTATACTATACTGTTCTACCCCCTATACCGAAGCCCCCCCGCAACTAAATAAAGTTATTAACCCCTAAACCGCCGCTCCTAGACCCCGCCACAACTATAATAAATGTATTAACCCCTAAACCGCCGCTCCCGGACCCCGCCGCAACTATAATAAATATGTTAACCCCTAAACTGCAGCTCCTAGACCCTGCCGCAACTATAATAAATATATTAACCCCTAAACAGCCGCTCCCGGACCCCGCCGCCACCTACATAATACCTATTAACCCCTATCCTGCCCCCCTATACCACCGCCACCTATAATAAAATTATTAACCCCTAAACCTACGTCTAACACTAACCCTAACACCCCCCTAACTTAAGTATTAATTAAATAAATCTAAATAATATTACTCTTATTAACTAAATGAATCCTATTTAAAACTAAATACTTACCTATAAAATAAACCCTAATATAGCTACAATATAACTAATAGTTACATTATAACTATTTTAGGATTTATTTTTATTTTACAGGCAAGTTTGTATATATTTTAACTAGGTACAATAGCTATTTAATAGTTATTAACTATTTAATAGCTACCTAGTTAAAATAAAGACAAATTTAGCTTTAAAATAAAAACTAACCTAAGTTACAATTACACCTAACACTACACTATCATTAAATAAATTATTCCAATTTAAAACTAAATACTTACCTGTAAAATAAACCCTAAGATAGCTACAATGTAATTAATAATTACATTGTAGCTATCTTAGGATTTATATTTATTTTACAGGCAACTTTGTATTTATTTTAACTAGGTACAATAGTTATTAAATAGTTATTAACTATTTAGTAACTACCTAGCTAAAAGAAATACAAAATTACCTGTAAAATAAATCCGAACCTAAGTTACAATTAAACCTAACACTACACTATAATTAAATTATTTAAATAAATTAGCTACCAATACCTACAATTAAATACAATTAAATAAACTAAACTAAATTACAAAAAAAACAAACACTAAATTACAGAAAATAAAAAATATTACAAGACGTTTAAACTAATTACACCTAATCTAAGCCCCCTAATAAAATAATAATAAAAAAAATTAGAAAAGTCCCTACCCTATTCTACATTACCAAGTAACCAGCTCTTTTACCAGCCCTTAAAAGTTTTTTTTTTGTGGGGCATTGCCCCAAAGTAATCAGCTCTTTTGCCTGTAAAAAAAAATACAACCCCCCCAACATTAAAACCCACCACCCACATACCCCTACTCTAACCCACCCAAACCCCCCTTAAATAAACCTATCGCTAACCCCCTGAAGATCTCCCTACCTTGAGTCGTCTTCACCCAGCCAGGCCGAAGTCTTCATCTGATGGGGCAGAAGAGGACATCCAGACCGGCAGAAGTCTTCATGCTATTCGGGCAGAAGAGGACATCCGGACCGGCAGACATATTCATCCAAGCGGCATCTTCTATCTTCATCCATCCGACGAGGAGCGGCTCCATCTTCAAGACATCCGGCGCGGAACATCCTTCCTGCACGACGACTACCCGACGAATGGCTGGTCCTTTAAATGACGTCATCCAAGATGGCGTCCCTCGATTTCCGATTGGCTGATAGGATTCTATTAGCCAATCAGAATTAAGGTAGGAAAAATCGGATTGGCTGATGCAATCAGCCAATCAGATTGAAGTTCAATCCGATTGGCTCATTGGATCAGCCAATCAGATTGAACTTCAATCTGATTGGCTGATTGCATCAGCCAATCAGATTTTTCCTACCTTAATTCCGATTGGCTAATAGAATCCTATCAGCCAATCGGAATTCGAGGGACGCCATCTTGGATGACGTCCCTTAAAGGAGCCTTCATTCGTTGGTAGTCCGTCGGGGGAAGAAGGATGTTTCGCGTCGGCGGAATGAAGATGGATCTTGAAGAAGAAGATTGAAGACCCCGCTTGGAAGATGACATCGCCGGTATGGAAGACTTCTTCAGCGCCGCCTGGAGGATGACTTCATCGGATGGAAGACTTCTTCAGCGCCCTTGGAGGATCACTTCTGCCGCTCCGGATCTCCTCTTCGGTTCCATCGGTGGCTCGGCTGAGTGAAGACGACTCAAGGTAGGATGATCTTCAGGGGGGTAGTGTTAGGTTTATTTAAGGGGGGTTTGGGTTAGATTAGGGGTATGTGGGTGGTGGGTTTTAATGTTGGGGGGGGTTGTATTTTTCTTTTACAGGCAAAAGAGCAGTTTTCTTTGGGGCATGCCCCACAAAAGACCCTTTTAAGGGCTGGTAAGGTAAAAGAGCTTTGAACTTTTTTAATTTAGAATAGGGTAGGGCATTTTTTTATTTTGGGGGGCTTTGTTATTTTATTAGGGGCCTTAGATTAGGTGTAATTAGCTTAAAATTGTTGTAATATTTTTAAAATGTTTGTAACTTATTTTTTTTATTTTTTGTAACTTAGCTTTTTTTATTTTTTGTACTTTAGTTAGTTTATTTAATTGTATTTATTTGTAGGTATTGTATTTAATTAATTTATTAATAGTGTAGTGTTAGGTTTAATTGTAGATAATTGTAGGTATTTTATTTAATTAATTTATTGATAGTGTAGTGTTAGGTTTAATTGTAACTTAGGTTAGGATTTATTTTACAAGTAATTTTGTAATTATTTTAACTAGGTAGCTATCTATTAGAGTAGCGGTGAGGTCCGGTCGGCAGATTAGGGGTTAATACTTGAAGTTAGGTGTCAGCGATGTTAGGGTGGGCAGATTAGGGGTTAATACTATTTATTATAGGGTTATTGAGGCGGGAGTGAGGCGGATTAGGGGTTAATACATTTATTATAGTAGCGGTGAGGTCCGGTCGGCAGATTAGGGGTTAATTATTGTAGGTAGCTGGCGACGAAATTGTGGGGGGGCAGATTAGGGGTTAATAAATATAATATAGGGGTCGGCGGTGTTAGGGGCAGTAGATTAGGGGTACATAGGTATAATGTAGGTTGCGGGAGTGTACGGAGTGGCAGATTAGGGGTTAATAATAATATGCAGGGGTCAGCGATAGCCGGGGCGGCAGATTAGGGTTTAATAAGTGTAAGGTTAGGGGTGTTTAGACTCGGGGTACATGTTAGAGTGTTAGGTGCAGACTTCGGAAGTGTTTCCCCATAGGAAACAATGGGGCTGCGTTAGGAGCTGAACGCTGCTTTTTTGCAGGTGTTAGGTTTTTTTTCAGCTCAAACAGCCCCATTGTTTCCTATGGGGGAATCGTGCACGAGCACGTTTTTGAAGCTGGCTGCGTCCGTAAGCACCGCTGGAATTGAGAGTTGCAGTGGCGGTAAATATGCTATACGCTCCCTTTTTGGAGCCTAACGCAGCCCTTCTGTGAACTCTAAATACCAGCGGTATTTAAAAGGTACGGGGGGGAAAAAGCCAGCGTTAGCTACACGGGTCGTTACCGACAAAACTCTAAATCTAGCCGTTGGTAATTAAAAAGCAATTCACCACAGTGTAGATCATTCTCACCTAGCTGTCAGAGGGATTTCTTTAAATAAAATAAAAAATCACTGTAAATTATAGGCATTATATCAATGTTTGTATTTTTAGGAAGTGTGTCTTCTCTTAATTATATTTTTGTAAAGTATTTACAATATATGTTGTTAGAGAGTTTGCTTCATTAGTTTTCTTACACATTTCTCCTTTCCATTCTAATGATATACATTTCTGAATGTACTATACAGTCTCTACTTTAATAATAAGATAATAAAGGATACTTGTATAGTGCACAACCTCAGATTTAACCGACTCGCGGCGCTGATAACAGGTGTTATTATTACCCAACTCAATTGTAATCATTTTACCAACCTCAGAAAGATGAAAGGCTGAGTGGACCAACCCTTGGGTTGCCACAGATCTCTGCAACAGTGTATTAGCACGCTGAGCTATATACTACTTTAAAGGGATCAACCTTATTATTACACCAGAATACTACTGAATGGTCCTTTGCAATGCAACAACAGCACAAATATAAGTAACACTGCTATTGCTTTTTTAAAAAAAATAAAAATAAAGTTTCTGTGCAATATGTGAATGCAAAGGCATATATTGATAATTGTGTGTGCAGCACATAGCATGCTTACCAGTTAGTGTTAATGTTAGTACAGAGATCAGCATTGCACATAGTGCTGATCTTGGTGTTTAAAAAAAAAAAATGTGATGCAAGTTTTCTATGGTAGTACATAGGGTCTTTAAGGCTCTTACTACTGACTGATACGTCTCTTTAAAGGGATAGTCTACTTCAGAATTTTTATTGTTTAAAAAGATAATTTTACCCATTCCCCAATGTTGCATAATCTACACTGTTATATTAATATACTTTTTACCACTGCAGACTGCCCCCTTATTTCAGTTCTTTGGACAGACTTGAATTTTAGCCAATTAGTGGTGCTTCATTAATAGCTTAATGGGAGTGAACACAATATTATCTGTAGGGCACACATGAACTAGCGCTATCTAGCTGTCATATAATACTTTCAACAAAGAATACCAAGAGAACAAAGCAAATTTGATGAAAAAAGTAAATTGGAAAGTTGTTTAAAATTGCATAATAACACTAATATGTTTTTTAAAAAACAGTTATAAGGGCACAAAGATATGAGGCCTCAGGCAATGATCTTTGCACAACTTGTGGGTGATATGTTATTTTTCAACCTTTTGGGCTCCATTGAAGTCTATGGGGGAATGTGATTTTGCAGTCTATTTGTTACCTCAACATAACGAATGTGAGAGCGCAAACTTTTTACTTTCAACTCATAAAAAAATACTTCTAGCAGCTTTAATATTCAAATGTGAGCACAAGATACCTCTCCACTAGTAATCTAACGAATAGGGGCCGATTTATCATCCCCCGAATGCTGCATAATGCAACTTTTCCGCGCAAGCCTTCAGGCTCGCTGGAAACAGGAGTTAAGAAGCCGCGGTCTTAAAACCCGCTGCTCCTTAACTCGTACGCCACCTCTGATCAGCCCGGTCAAATGCGATCGGGTTGATTGACACCCCCCTCCTAGCGGCCGATTGGCCGCCAATCTGCTGGGGGCGGCATTGCACAAGCAGTTCATAAGAATTGCTTGTGCAATGTTAAATGTCAACAGAGATGCTGTCGGCATTCAGCAATGTCCAGCAAACATGATCGCTACAGCAGATCATGTCCATCCGACACTTAATAAATCGGCCCCTTTATCTCCCTTTAATTTAGCAATATAATCAATAAATTGTAAAGTAATATTGCATACCTAAATGTTTTTACCTTTCCGTATTTAAGAAACGTTTCCTTTCACCAGTTCTGTATTATATATTTGTATAAAAACAGTATCATGAAAAATAATTATTTAGAGTTTCTTCCTTTTTGAGAAGTGCCTTCAACCTCCAGAATCTGACTTATGTGCTACTAGACATTCAATGACATCACAAACACTTTGTTCACAGTTCACTTTGAATTAAATTATAATGTTTTTGTTAATAAAAATGTGTACTAAAAGAAACATTATTAATCCATTGCAATGCATCATTTTTTGTAATGTACCTAAACTACACTTTGAGCCAGATTACAAGTGGAGCTCATATTTGCACTCCACTTAGTAATACCGGCACATGTAAATGTGTGCTGGTGTTACAAGTTGAGCGCAATGTGAACGTGGCCTTGCGTTTGCATAAGATGGAAGCTTTGCATTAACGAGAGCTTGCTTCCATAGGCTACAATAGGCGAAGGGGGTAAGTTGCGCAGTGTTGGGCCGCAAAGTTTAAATATATATGTGTAACAATGTAAAGGCACTTTTTTTTCTAACAACGCACATCCCCTCACTTTAACCCCTTATAACTGCTGTCTTCCCCCAGGAAATGTGCTGTCCTCTAAAAACCCATCTCAACAACCTCAGTTCAAATTTGCCTTGCATATTTCTCCCAACTGGAATAGGGACACATGAAGCTAGCTTGTGATTGGTGGCTACATACATATGCCTTTTAACATTGGCTCAGCTAGCTACCAAAAGTGCATTGCTGCTCTGGAGCTGACTTGAACTATACATTTAGGGGCCTATTTAGGAAGGTGCAAGCGAACATGATCCGATATTGCGGATCATGTCCGCTGCACATCGATAAATGCCGACAACATACGCTCTCTGCATTAATCATTGCACCAGCAGTTCTTGTGAACTGCTGGTGCAATACTGCCCCCTGCCCCCTAGCAGGAGTTAACCCAATAAACCCGTAGTTATATACAACCAATAGTTCACTAATGAGATGCAATTTTCTCCCCTTTTAATAAATTAAAGTCCCAGAAGCACATTCACCAGTCTGTGAAGGTGATGTCTGTTCCCACCCCTGAACATGGAAAGAAAAACACTGCATGTTGGTTATCTTTTTTTTTCTCTATCACTCTCTCCCTATCTCTCTTCCACTCTCTCTCTCTTCCTCTCTCTCTCTCTCTTCCTCTCTCTCGCTCTCTTCCTCTCTCTAACTCTTTCTCTCTCTCTGAGAAATAATTAGAGCTATCTGCTTGAAAAAAATAATTAAATAGGGATGTTTGATAAAGAGAGACATTCTAACACAAAACCCCTTGCTACCTATGGCCTAATTTCCATTGCTGTTGTAAACTGTGGTAACAAGAAGTTTCTACTTTAAAGTCAATAGAGATGTTTTATGTTACCACAGAGACACCCTAAGCCTTTGCAGGGCACTGGTCAAAACAAATTTGTGGGGTACCTCAGCCTAGCCCCCTTATTCCTCTACCTCTGTATGAAGAACCTCTATACTAACATTAAAGGAACAGTCTACACAAAAATTGTTATTGTTTAAAAAGATAGATAATGGGGTCTATTTATCGAGCTCTGAACGGAGCTTGATGCCAGTATTTCCGGCGAACATTCCGGCTCACCAGAAAAACAATTTAGGAAGCAGCGGTCTAAAGACCGTTGCTCCATAACCTGTCTGCCTGCTCTGAGGCGGCGGACAGAAATCAACCAGATCAAACACGATTGGGTTGATTGACACCCCCTGCTAGCGGCCGACTGGTGCAATGATAAATGCAGACAGTGTATGCTGTCGGCATTTATCGATGTGCGGCGAACATGGTTCTCTATAGCGGATCATGTCCGTCCGCACAATGATAAATTGACCCCAATGCCTTTACAACCCATTCCTCTGCTTTGCACAACCACCATTGTTAGATTAATACTTTATAACATTTAAACCTCTAAATGTCTGCCTGTTTCAATGGCTCTATTGAGAGCCTCTTAATCACATGCTTTTGTATTTGCTTTTAACAACAGGAGACTGATAGTTCATGTGGGCCATATAGATAACAATGTGTTCACGCCCAGGAAGTTATTTAAGAGTTAGCACAACACAGTACTAAATGCAACTCAATAGATTTTAAATAGTCACAGTCATGTGATCAGGGGGCTGTCAGAAGATTCTTAGATACAAGGTAATCACAGAGGCAAAAAGTATATTAATATAAATGTGTTGGTTGTGCAAAACTGGGGGATGGGTAATAAAGGGATTATCTATCTTTTAAAACAATAAAAATTCTATTGTAGACTTCCCCTTTAAGTGTGTCCTATAAAAAGATTAACACTATATATTGCATCCTCTGATACCATATATACTTCTTCATACTATAAATACAGGATGTACTTTGCACCTTCTCATAGCCCAAATCCCTTATGACAGTGTGGGGCCCCCAAAGCGTGGGGTCAAGAGTGTGATCCCTTCTTGCTCTGTGTTTATATGTGTAAATATGTATATACATATATATTTGCATATGTAGTTACTTATATACATATATATATATTTACACCTCGGAGCCCTTTTCACTCAAATACTCATATTTAACATATTGTAATGTGTTTTTCTGTTTTTTTAATAGAAATACAATATTTACCTTTCCAATGTTAACTTAGAAGAAAATGTTCTTTTTATTTTTACTTTCAACTTGTAGCAAGCACGCTAACCCGCTCATGTTAAAAGATTACTTGCAAAGGAAAAAGATCTTTCCCTTTACACAAAGTTCTACATACACAAGCCTACCCAACATAAACGATTCGATACCAATACACACACTACTCCAAGACAGAAAGTTAAAACCCCACACTGATATCACAACTCTATTCGGACCCCGATTCATGAACTGGTTCGCCTACCAGCAACTGCTACACTACCTAGCAACCCATCCATTCAAACCCCAATTGACCCACATGCTGACAAACTTTGAAAATCCGTGCATACAACCTCAACCCAGCAAAGGTATCCTTTCCTTAACCCAAAACCAAATCCAACTAACCTACTCCACATCACTCCCTTCCTTTGTAAGTAAATGGGAAACTGAAACTGCCTGCTCTCTTACTAAGCAAGAGTGGCTACATATCTTTGCAAACATACTTAAATCCTCATCTCCTATCTCAATGCTAAATATGAATGTCAAATTCATGACTAGATGGTACTATACACCGGCACGACTACACCTATTATTTCCTAATACACCAGCTGAATCCTGGAGAGGCTGCACGGACCTGGTAACCCCACTGCAAATATGGTGGTTATGCCCGCCGGGCCAAAATATTTGGCTCCTAATCCAAAAGGAGATAGAGACATTGCTAAACATACACGTTCCCCTTGATATGTTGTTTTTTCTCTTCAACTGTTTCCCTAAAATCAAATGTAAACTAAGACTTGCGCTGCTAACAATAATGGTTAATACAGCAAAAAAAATAATCCCAATGCACTGGAAAAAAGAAAAGAATTACCCCCATATCAGTTTAGAAAAGTAAAATGTCACACATGCTCCAACTAGAAAAATACCATAAAACATAATCTAATCAAATAGACACCTATCACTTTATGGGGCCGAATGATCAAGCTCCGAATAGATCTTGATGCCCCTGTTTCCGTGCAAGCCTTTAGGCTTGCCGGAAACAGTAGTTATGAAGCAGCGGTGTAAAAACTGCTGCTCCATAACTTGTCTGCCTGCTCTCAAGGTTGCGGACATCAATCTGCCCGATCCTATACGATCGGGCTGATTGACACCCCCTGCTAGTGGCCACGAATCTGCAGGGGGTGGCATTGCACAAGCATTTCACTAGAACTGCTTGTGCAATGTTAAATGCCGACAGTGTATGCTGTTGGCATTTATCGATTTGCGGCGGACAGGATACGCTAGATTGTATCATGTCTGTCCGCACTTTAAAAAAACAGGACCTTTATGCTTTCTATGAGAGGAATATCTGAATAAATAGCTACTACACAAACCTTTCTCTCAATTCCACCTCAGGGTTATTCACCTCTGTTTCAGTAATAAAAGACTATATATAAAAAATGTAAAAAGCACATTTCTGCCCTCAAAAAAGGGCCTTTCTCAAGACTAGCTAGTCTTGAGAAAGGCCCTTTTTTGAGGGCAGAAACGCGTTGACATATTGGTAAGCATTACTTTAATCTTTACTTCATTCTCATATTGGATACACTATGTTGTGAATTTCTTTTTTTACAGGGACACTTTTTAGGATACCATAGGAGCAGCTGACAGGTGCTAGGATCCAATCAGCTACTTCAGCAACCACACTCAGGAATTTGGATCTGTTAAAGTAACTAACATTGGAAGGAATCAATTTCCTCACTTTCACCTTGCTTTTCATCACCCATTTTTCCATTTTTTTGTTTTGATTGACTTATTTTTGTTCTTCACTAACATTTGTTGATCAACTTTTTGAATACTTTTTTGGATTATATTTTATATTTTATGTTATTGCATATTGTGTATTTTATTTTTTATGTTATTGCATATTGTGTATTTTATTTAATTATATCTTAACCTCACTGGATTAAGTAGCTAGCATTTTTATATCCATTTGCACTCACTCACTATTTTGATTGTATCTATACAATTATTTTGCTACCCCCCTTTTTTTGCACTGCAGTGCATTTTTCTATTTTTTGGAACACTATTTTTGTAACACTAATTTTGAACACTATTGTTTGTATTATTGTTTATTAGTTTTTTGCTTGATGCACTTGCTACAGTTGTACTTAGGCTAATTCTGTTTTATTAGTATACACTCTTATTCTGGTGTACCACTCACACTGATCACCTGTTATTACCTCTGTTTTTATTGTAATTATCAGCTTTGGCCCTTTGAGCCGCTTCTGTAAGATATTCCTGTATTTGTAATTTTATTTATATGTGCTTTTTACATTTTTTATATATAGTCTTTTATTACTGATGCTTTTTAACATGGTTCATTAAATAATCTTCTTTTATCTCTCTGTGAGTATATTTATCCCTTGGCCTCTTGTTGGCGCTGTATTCACTTCTTACTACTTGTGCATATTTTTTGGAGGTTGGTTAGGATCTCTGTTTGGATACAGCTTGGGGATTACCTTAGCGCTTGTACACACACCCTTTTTCATTATTCACCTCTGTTTCCCTAATTCTAATTGTAATTCTAACTCTACACTAATTCAATCTGCTTCTATGTATTTATGGAATGTTTAGCAATAACAGTATACCTTCCACTTGTAAAATTGTACACTGGTACCTCAGCTTACTTGATTACCCTATGCAATGTTCCTGCAATTTGTTTAGACTATGTTTAAGTTTATGAGTATATCCTCTAAAATGTACCTTTTGATCTTATATTGTAAATCTTTGAAAAATGCAAAAAAAAAAAAAGATTACTTGCACACGAGTGTGCCACTTTTAATCTAGCCATTAGTATACAGGATATTAGGTAACACAATAATTGGTTAATTTTAAAGTAGAGGGAAAAAACAACTTCTAGAGGGGAACAAACACGTGTGAATGTAAACTATCCATTTCACTATCTGAGGTTTTCAATGTAAAATACTTAAAAGTAAACCAGGATACAATACAGTTCTGAAATAGTAACCAAATTATAACGTTGAGTTGCAGATATAATTTATACAGTAAAATGTAGGATATGATATGTAGTTAACACTATAATTTATACAGTAAAAAAAATGATATTGCAAAGAACCAATCGCATCACTATCAATTTAAATCTATTTTGTGGTTATGATAAATGCTGGAAACCCTAAACCTATGAATCACTCACAGCATGTTGCAAGGGCGGGGTGCTCATTTGCATAACCACAGACAAAACACATCATTCTGGAGAAAACCGAAACAGCTATTGTGACAAGATAAATGGTAGGAGGATAACAGCCCAAACAAGCTTTTTAACAAAACAATACTATAGAGCAGTAAAATAAATAGCAAGTAAAATAGAACAATATATTAAAAATATGTATCACTTGTGTTATTAAAGGGACATTAAACCCATATTTTTCTTTTACGATTTAGAAAGAGCATGTCCTTTTAAACAACTTTATAATTTAATTCTGTCATCTAATTTGCTTCATTCTCTTGATATCCTTTTCTGAAAAGCATCTCTAGATAGGATCAGTAGCTGCTGATTGGTGGCTGCACATAGATGCCTCCCATGTTCATAGCTATTGCTTCAACAAAGGATATCTAAAGAATGAAGCAAATTAGTTAATAGAAGTAAATTAGAATGTTGTTTAAAATTGTGTCCTCTATCTAAATCATAAAATACATTTTTGGGGTTTAATGTCCCTTTAAGGGACATATTTTTTTTTCAATGATGTATAAGAAAGAGCTGCATTTAAACATATTAAAAATATATTATTTCCTAAAAAGGGTAAAGTAAACACGGTTTGAATTTATAAGATGAAATTAACAGGAACAACTCCCAAATACAAAAAATATATACAGGGAGTGCAGAATTATTAGGCAAATGAGTATTTTGACCACATCATCCTCTTTATGCATGTTGTCTTACTCCAAGCTGTATAGGCTCGAAAGCCTACTACCAATTAAGCATATTAGGTGATGTGCATCTCTGTAATGAGAAGGGGTGTGGTCTAATGACATCAACACCCTATATCAGGTGTGCATAATTATTAGGCAACTTCCTTTCCTTTGGCAAAATGGGTCAAAAGAAGGACTTGACAGGCTCAGAAAAGTCAAAAATAGTGAGATATCTTGCAGAGGGATGCAGCACTCTTAAAATTGCAAAGCTTCTGAAGCGTGATCATCGAACAATCAAGCGTTTCATTCAAAATAGTCAACAGGGTCGCAAGAAGCGTGTGGAAAAACCAAGGCGCAAAATAACTGCCCATGAACTGAGAAAATTCAAGCGTGCAGCTGCCAAGATGCCACTTGCCACCAGTTTGGCCATATTTCAGAGCTGCAACATCACTGGAGTGCCCAAAAGCACAAGGTGTGCAATACTCAGAGACATGGCCAAGGTAAGAAAGGCTGAAAGACGACCACCACTGAACAAGACACACAAGCTGAAACGTCAAGACTGGGCCAAGAAATATCTCAAGACTGATTTTTCTAAGGTTTTATGGACTGATGAAATGAGAGTGAGTCTTGATGGGCCAGATGGATGGGCCCGTGGCTGGATTGGTAAAGGGCAGAGAGCTCCAGTCCGACTCAGACGCCAGCAAGGTGGAGGTGGAGTACTGGTTTGGGCTGGTATCATCAAAGATGAGCTTGTGGGGCCTTTTCGGGTTGAGGATGGAGTCAAGCTCAACTCCCAGTCCTACTGCCAGTTTCTGGAAGACACCTTCTTCAAGCAGTGGTACAGGAAGAAGTCTGCATCCTTCAAGAAAAACATGATTTTCATGCAGGACAATGCTCCATCACACGCGTCCAAGTACTCCACAGCGTGGCTGGCAAGAAAGGGTATAAAAGAAGAAAATCTAATGACATGGCCTCCTTGTTCACCTGATCTGAACCCCATTGAGAACCTGTGGTCCATCATCAAATGTGAGATTTACAAGGAGGGAAAACAGTACACCTCTCTGAACAGTGTCTGGGAGGCTGTGGTTGCTGCTGCATGCAATGTTGATGGTGAACAGATCAAAACACTGACAGAATCCATGGATGGCAGGCTTTTGAGTGTCCTTGCAAAGAAAGGTGGCTATATTGGTCACTGATTTGTTTTTGTTTTGTTTTTGAATGTCAGAAATGTATATTTGTGAATGTTGAGATGTTATATTGGTTTCACTGGTAACAATAAATAATTGAAATGGGTATATATTTGTTTTTTGTTAAGTTGCCTAATAATTATGCACAGTAATAGTCACCTGCACACACAGATATCCCCCTAAAATAGCTATAACTAAAAACAAACTAAAAACTACTTCCAAAAATATTCAGCTTTGATATTAATGAGTTTTTTGGGTTCATTGAGAACATGGTTGTTGTTCAATAATAAAATGAATCCTCAAAAATACAACTTGCCTAATAATTCTGCACTCCCTTTATTTATTCAGTATAGAAACATAAAATAAAAAACAAATCTCTGCAATACATTTTAAAATATTCTCTTTGATATATAACTTGGAACATGTTTTAATATCAAGTCCCTTCATAAAAACTTATATAAAACTTAAATTACAAAAAAATGTTTTTTTGTTTTTCTGTAGTCTAAGTTTATAACACTTAAGAAAATGGTTTAGAGTCAGTAATCTTGACAGGATATCTTTAGACATTCTGCTCCACCATGTTCTTTATATTCACCAAGGTAACAGCATTTTTGATAAATTAAATGTCAATAATCAATAACTTTACAAATTACACCATTTATTATATTATATCTGTGGCCTAAGAACATATAACACTATTGCTGGATAAAGGGGACATTCTGTTGATTCCTATATAAATTTAACTCTGAGATATTTTACCTCTCAAAGATCTTAGAGCCTATAGAAAATCTGCTTGGTGTATATAGTCAGGCTGAATGTTTGGCAAGTGTGTGCTTCTGCCACAAAGGTAACTCAATAGGAAGTATGGATAATGTCTATGTTAATGTATAATGTTCATACCTTAGAGGACCGTGTTGTTTTGCCTTAAAACAAGTATCCCATGTGATTGTTTTATCATTATATATATATATATATATATATATATATATATATATATACAGTATGAATCTGTCTCATCTGTGGGTAAGCAATCTGGGTTCTAAGTGAAAAGTTCTAAGTGAGATAACCTTGCAAGATCTCAGACAAGATCATATACGTCACCACACATCACCACACGGATCTGCCCCACAATAGTGACAGCCAGTTCACACACTCACACACGGGAAGAGTGGTAAGTCACGGGATATTTAATCACATTAACCACAGTGTTCTTTGCCTAAGGAAGGAGATTCAGTATGTTCCCGAAACGTCACCATTAAACACACTTTTGATTTCAAATCCTGTGAGTGCTTGGTCTTTGTTACAGTATATACACACATACTATATATAATGATCCTTGCGACCAGACCAGATGATACATCTGATTGAACATACAGCGGTGTGCCCGTCTAGCCATGAACCGTAATTAACATAGTTGCACAGTTACTAATGATACACTAAAACAGCTACCTGATACCACCTTCGTGTTAGGTATACACTATAATCATAAGCTGAAAAGCCTGGTCAAAAGGCCTTTACCACCTATAATAGCTGATATGCTAACATGTCATAGCACCTCATGGGACACAATGCGTTTTACACATCATGCCACAACATAAGTGCTGAAAATAAGAATAACCATTCTCCCTGGCAACACCACGGGAGAATCCAAAATACAGCCAGTCATAATAAGCGGTCAAACAAACTTAACTCAATCAGAAACTCACCATAACCACTGCACTTACACAGCAACCCTCCAACCTAAGTGTATAATAAAACAATTCAACCACTAAACCAGGTATACACAGCAATGTAGTAACTTACTGGTGCAATGCAGCATGCATCCACTCATGACGGCATCCAAGCCGAACTCCCAACAGAGCAGCGATATTGATGATACCGGAAGTGCCCCTCACCTAGCATTTAAATGGACCTGACTACTTAGACAGCATCCAATCAACAGAGCGAATAGCTACACACCCACAATTCGAAAAACCAATTGTGGACCTAACCCGCACACACCTCCTTACATAGACTGAGAGGTTACAATGTACCAAAAAAAACAATGCTTAATAAAAAATGAAGCGTTTTATCTAGTGTTGCCTACAGTGCCCTTCGTCAGCGTACCTAAACAAACCAATACATAGAGGTACCCTATATAAGCGCATACACATTAAAACTACCATTCATGCAATATGCCTGGCAACATACTATCAAAGCCCAGCTGTTTGCTCACCTGTGCTATGAACACTATGATAATATGGCAGCCAGCCCCAATGGTATAAACACCATGTTCAATTGTATACATCACCCATAACAGGCTGTAATAAGTGTGAAGGAACACAATTAGTCACAATTAACAAGTTGCCAGTTCACACACTCACACACGGAAAGAGTGGTAAGTCACAGGGTATTTAATCACATTAACTGCAGTGTTCTTTGCCTAAGGAGAGGGATTCAGTATGTTCCCAAAACTTCACCATTAAACACACTTTTGATTTCAAATCCTGTGAGTGCTTGGTCTTTGTTACAGTATATACACACACACAAATATATATATATATATATATATATATATATATATATATTATATATATCTTGACTATTTAGTAAGTCTGTGCAAGAATATTCAAAAACATTGTCCCTTTATTATGGCCAGTAATGATGCTCATAGGATTGAAGTATATCTGGTAAAACATATGGATCTCGAGTTTGCGATAGTATATACAGGTGATTTACCGTATGCACCAAATACACCGAACAATAGAGAAAGAACTAACCCTATCCTATGTGTAAATCCAGGTGCTAGATATTATCCGGTAGCAGATCACCTCTTGATCTGGGCGACTATAAGGAGAATCCTAAGTTCCGTGTAACACTTTTGGTCAAAAGGGCCACGATGTGTTCCCTGGTGTTTGTGCCGGTCGGTCATACTGACATATTCGGTCTGGGAATGGAGCTGCCTGATGACTCCCGAAGTAAAGAAACTGCAAGCAATTAATTCCAGGCAGAAGTCCAATAGGAAAATAATACTTAGCTTTCATTAAGCTATTTTAAAAACAACACAGTGCTGGGTACAGTCACAAAAAGTCAGACAAACAAGAGATAAGGCCTACACCTTTTGCGCCACATCCTCGAAACTTCATCAGGGCTATAACTGTTTTCATGAGGAAAAAAAGAATTGTGTGAATTAAGACATAATTGTTATAACAATTACAATGCAGTATGGGTGAGTGGAAATAATGCGGAAAAAATAATAATACATAATAATAAATTTTGGCGATACTTAAAACATAATTAAATTCCCTGTTATATGTAGAAAAAAAGTTTTTCAATGGATTCTAAAATGTTTTTTTTTTTCACTTCTCTGAGAGCCTGCATAACTGTGGCCCTATTATGATTGAGCATTGAAGTTAATTTAATCTGTCCCTAATTGGTCCCAATAAACAAAATGAATAAACATATAAAACAAGTAAAACAAGGGTATGGACATTTTGCTAACAATATGACCGTTTTATATACTTTTATACATTTATTTTATTATTATATGCAGATCTTTTGCAACTAAACATAATAGCAATAAATAAATTACATTTTTAAAATGTTATGCCATTGAAACAAGACTGTTTCCATGTAAAGCTAAAAAATATTAGAAGAAAATTTCACATGATATCTAATTGTGATCTCGCTAATAGAAGAGATTGTGCTTTTCTAAAACATATGCCATACAGAAGCTTTTTCTCTGTTCACTGTAACCTGTAGGGGACAAATGGATAGAGCTGCAGTGGCTCTGCTGATAATGGAAGAATGACTCATACAGCATCACTGACTTCCAGGTATTAAACAAGGGAAATGTCAGGTTATATTGCAAGGGTGGAATTTTTTTTTTAGACTTCCGTGGCTGTCATTTGATAGTGTCAAGCAAAACCATTTATAATATGATGTCTGTTCTGGAAAGTACTGTAAACAAGAATAAACTTTAGGAATAAAAATTGGTGCCACGTCTTGGACGTTCTTTAAATAATTTACTTGTGCCAGTATAACACTTGCACAAGTAAATTATTTAAGTAACGTCCAAGACAGGTATTGTGTAAAAAATATTTTGGTAAACTCTAAATAAAAAGAAATAAATGCATTATTATTGAAAGTAATATTTCTCAAATATCCTTATTTGTAGCTACACTGTTATATAAAAGAGACAGTATTCATTTTTATTACTAACCCTAAGTATGTATTTAACCCTTGCAAAGTCCTACTCAGAAGGCACAGACATTCCAGCTAAAAAGTAGAAAATGGTCAGTGAGCTAATAAGAAGTGGCCAAAGCACAAACTGCCAATCATTCTCTGTGTTCTGTACAAGAGCTAAAATGCTCACAGCTGTGGGGATTAAACACAGTCAACTAGGGTCAATACTACAAAAATGACATGCTCAACTTCTGATATAATTATTCTTTTAAAGGGACACAAAAGTCATAATTAAACTTTCATAGTTCAGATAGAGCACACAATTGTAAACAATATTCCAATGTACTTCCATTATCAAAATGTGCACAATCTTTTTATATGCACACTTTCGGAGGCACCAGCTCCTACTGTGCATGTGCAAAACATTGCACTTAAATTGAATGTAAACTTTCATCAATTAGTGCCCGGTTTTTAAAAATACTATTAAAGACAGGGGCACAAGTATTGCCTGTACCTCTTCCAAAAATATATCTGAGACAACTGCAACAAACTATGAGTACATACATATGGGGCAAAAAAAAACCCAGAATCAGCAGTAATACATTGCAGAGACAGCCAGATAAAGGAGGCCTAGGGGTTCCAAATTTGACAATATACTACAAAGCAACCATTCTACAGAGAATATTAGACTGGCACCACTCCCATAATTCAAAAGCTTGGGTGTCAATTGACTCTTACATAATGCAAACCCCCTCAGTGGGAGCATTGTGTTGGGTAACAAAAGATAGAAGACCTATAACTTGCCAAACTCTCGATACCCACAAACATATATTCTCAGAATGGGACCATATTATTACAAATATTAAAGGGATCTCTACAGTGAACTCTACTTTATTACCTATTCCTCATAATGCAGAACTGACAAGTGGTTTGAAAGGAGGGTTTCAAAACACTACGAAATGGGGATACACAATTCCTCTAGCCACACTTTTGGATAATGGCAAATTAAAGACTCTAGAAAGGTTAAAAGTAACAACAGGTAAACCCTACACTTCATGGTTGAAGTATGCACAACTTCAACACCTATTGAGTACTTCTTCGCATAAACAAGACTTAACATGGCCACTGACTAGCTTTAAATCACTATGCATAAGGGAAACACCAATATTAAAAACTCTCTCTTTAGCAAGTAAGATTTTAAAACAAGGGTTCTATGAGGGTATGCCTTCATATGCACAAAAATGGCACTTAGACTTAAATGCTGTTATCTCTGACTTTGAATGGAAAAAAAAATCTTTAAACTAACCAAAAATTCATCAGTATCGCCGCAACTACTGGAGTTAAATCACAAAATTCTATATCGCTGGTATCTGACCCCAATTAGAATAGCCAAAATTTATAGAACAGCATCAAACAAGTGCTGGAGAGGTTTGCGGAGCTCATGGTACATTCTTTCATATGTGGTGGAGATGCCCAATAATAAGCTCATTGTGGGCAAAAGTAGAAACACGGTTTAAAATATTACTTTCTGACTCATTTAAATTAACCCCTAGACTAGTCTTACTAAATGATATACCACATTTGCATTGTAAAATTAGATCTCACCTACTCCAGATAGCCATCAATAGTGCAAAATCACTCATAGCAAAAAATTGGAAACCACAATAACACCCAAAAAAGAAACATGGCTAAGACGAACTAACAAATTGCTTACATTTGAAGGTTATGGTTATAAGAGGGGTAATCAACTTGATTTTTTTCTTAGATATACAATTCTACTGGGACCAAATGACAAATTAAAAGAAAATTAAAAAAAAAAAATCAATGGTCAGCATTGTGGGCCACTCCCTCGACATTTCCCGAGGTTACCTATGCCAATTTCACTTCACTTCCTTTACCCCCTCTAGGTAGGGGTTGGACCCCCTAAGCAGCGTCACTGTTAATGTTGTTGTTGTTTTGTTGTTAATATTAATATTATTGTTGAAGAAAAACACAAGGATTGTTTGATTTGAAATAGACTATTGAGACAGACATGAACATTTTACAAACAGCCACTTACTTGCCAAATGGACATCTGCAGTACCCTTACGACAACATATGAAGGATTTGTAATATTTCTAACTCCATTGTCACCTAGCTCAGGTGTTTTTTTTTTGTGTATAGACATTTTAACCTCAATAAAGTTTGTTTGAAAAAAAAAAAAAAAAAAGGGGGACACTTTAATTGATGAAAGTTTACATTGCACCATATTTTTACAAATACTTACCTTTTACTTCTTCAAAGCCGTATCGGCATTCCCCCGCCTGCAGGTCCTCTGTAAATATGTCACCAATGACAAAACTGGCTTCCTCCAATCACGGCAGGGCCTCACAAGATGGACGCTCTGGGGGGGAAGCCGTGATTGGAGGAAGACGGTTTCGTCATTGGTGACGTATTTATAGAGGAACTGAAGGCGGGGGATGCCGATCCGGCTTTGAAGAAGTAAAAGATAAGTATTTTAAAAATACGGTGCAATGTGCTAATTGATGAAAGTTTACACTCACTTTAAGGTTTTAAAGGCTTTTGGACCAAGAGCTCAAACTGATAACTTTGTAAGCCTTGTACAAAAATACGCTATGCAAGCTCTGATACAGGACTACTAAAATCTATTGCTTAAAAAGACATTAAACCCAAATATTTTCCATCATGGTTCAGATAGAGAATACAATTATAAACAACATCACAATTTACTTCTATTATCTAATTTGCTTCATTCTTTAGATATCCTTTGTTGAAAAAAATAACAATTCACATGGGTGAGCCAATCACATGAGGCAACTATGTGAAGCCACCAATCAGCAGCTACTGAGTCTATCTAGATAGGCTTTTCAGAAAAGGATAGCAAGAGAATTAAGCAAATTAGATAATATAAGTAAATTAGAAAGTTGTTTAATCATGAAAGAATTTTTTTGGGGTTTAATGTCCCTTTAAGCTATCCTGTATTTAATTAATTTCCCTAACAAATTTGTATTGTAGAAACAACCTTTGCAGATCCTGAACTGATCCTCTGCGTCTATTCCTATGACTAAGTGCACGTGAAACGCGTCAAGACATGAAACGCGTCAGGGTATTCACAGGCTGTCTCTGATTTTATGTATTTTCAAATAAAAGTTATTTTTTCAACCTTTTTAAAGCATTACAGTGCGGCCATTTTTTCAACTTTGAATTACTGATTATATACTAGACCCATCATAGTCACCAGTGAAACACATTTTTAAGAGTTCTCTACGTAAATAATCTTACCTTTAGAATTGTTTGTGCTTAAGTCATGATCAAGTAAATTTTATTTTTCAATTTATATGTTTTAATTCTCAAAAATTCACATTCCATTTTAAAAGTAAGAAATTATTTTATTAACATGAAAATGACCTTGGGCCCACACTAATGTAAAAATATAAAAATGTAGCTGTACGCTAAATTCTCATAACTGTTTAAAATGGTCTAACCCAAAAAGTAAATTAAAATATATTATGAACCAGTATTGAAAACACATTTCCTTTTATTTTAGAATGCCCCTACGTTGAGCTATATGTCTACAAGCAAATCATGTACGAGTATGGCTTATATAGCGAAACACGTTCTTTGTTCACGTCAGCTTTTATTCCACATGACTTTTTTATGGCTATTAAATAAACTGTTATTGTTTTTTTTGTTTCTTTTTTTTTATTTAAGAAAAAATATATATATATGTTGGTATGTTAAATTTATATAAAGGAATTTAACATTGTTAAGTTTTCGTCAGGTAGCAATTATTCGTCTGTCAACAAAAACAATGTCAGTTTACAAAAACAAAACAAAAAAAAGGTAATAGATTTGTTTGGGATTTAATCCTCTATAGATTAATTCATACAGAGTGATATTTCATACCAGTCTATTACAGTAACGCTGATAAGTGACTATAATATCATTCATTGGAATTATTAAAAGTTTTTAAAAGTTTTAGAATAGAAAGCTTTTCCCTGCTTATTCAAACAGATATAGTGCATCAGATCTGTGCATAGGAGTAAGCAATGGCCTAAACTGTAATCGTTTTAGTATTGTTAAACAATCATTCATTTTTCTACTCGGTCAGAAAAGCTTGATCCTTAAATTTACAGCCCAAGTTCACACTTCATAGGCATCAGGGAAATATATCAGAAATTTTGAATTTCAAATTCTTCTGTCAGACATAGGAGTTGTCAGATAAGCCTTTTATATGTTTTTTACTCAATGAACTAAAAAACAGTAGTACAGCAGCCAAAGGCAAAGAGTAAGATCATAATAAATATATTTATTGTTGGATCTCATATGAGGGCAAGCGCATATCAGCAATGTTAGCTGCATTGCTAGAGGCTATAGGATAGCACAACTTCAGAGCGTTACACGAGACAAAAAAAAAGTGGAAAAAAACAAATACAAAATATATTTAAAAGTACAGTTACACTAATAATAACACTACCTAATAAAACATTTTTTAAAAAAGTTATAAGGGCTCAAAGATATGAGGTCTCAGATGCAAAGGTCTTTAAAATAGAGATACATATACATGTCCAAATATGTATGTGCATATATATATATATATATACAGTATATATATATATATATAAAATATTCTTATTTATATATATACTGTATATATATATATATATATATATATATATATATATATATATATACAGTATAGTGCGTACACCCCTAAGTGGAAATGTCCAAATTGGGCCCAATTAGCCATGTTTCCTCCCCGGTGTCATGTAACTTGTTAGTGTTACAAGGTCCCAGGTGTGAATGGGAGCAGATGTGTTAAATTTGGTGTTATCGCTCTCACACTCTCTAATACTGGTCACTGGAAGTTCAACAAAGCACCTCATGGCAAAGAACTCTCTGAGGATCTAAAAAAAAGAATTGTTGCTCTACATAAATATGGCCTAGGCTATTAGAAGATTGCCAAGACCCTGAAACTGAGCTGCAGCACGGTGGGCAGGACCATACAGCGGTTTCACAGAACAGGTTCCACTCAGAACAGGCCTCACCATGGTCGACCAAAGAAGTTGAGCGCACGTGCTCAGCGTCATATCCAGAGGTTGACTTTGGGAAATTGACGTATGAGTGCTGCCAGCATTGCTGCAGAGGTTGAAGGGGTGGGGGGTCAACCTGTCAGTGCTCAGACCATACGGCTCACACTGCATCAAATTGGTCTGCATGACTGTCATCCCAGAAGGAAGCTTCTTCTAAAGATGATGCACAATAAAGCCCGCAAAAAGTTTGCTGAAGACAAGCAGACTAAGGACATGGATTACTGGAACTATTTCCTGTGGTCCGATGAGACCAAAATAAACTTATTTGGTTCAGATGGGTGTCAAGTGTGTGTTGCAGCAAGCAGGTGAGGAGTACAAAGACAAGTGTGTCTTGCCTACAGTCAAGCATGGTGGTGGGAGTGTCATGGTCTGAGCCTGCATGAGTGCTGCCAGCACTGGGGATCTACAGTTCATTGAGTTAACCATGAATGCCAACATGTACTGTGACATACTGAAGCAGAGCATGATCCCCTCCTTTCGTAGACTGGGCCGCAGGGCAGTATTCCAACATGATAATGACCCCAAACACACATCCAAGATGACCACTGCCTTGCTAAAGAAGCTGAGGGTAAAGGTAATGGACTGGCCAAGCATGTCTTCAGACCTAAACCCTATTGATCATCTGTGGGGCATCCTCAAATGGAAGGTGGGGGAGCGCAAGTTCTCTAACATCCACCAGCTCCGTGATGTCATCATGGAGGAGTGGAAGAGGACTCCAGTGGCAACCTGTGAAGCTCTGGTGAACTCCATGCCCAAGAGGGCTAAGGCAATGCTGGAAATTATTGGTGGCCACACAAAATAGTGACACTTTTGGCCTAATTTGGACATTTCCACTTAGGGTGTACTCACTTTTGCCAATGATTTAGACATTAAAGGCTGTATGTTGAGTTATTTTGAGGGGACAGAAAATTTACACTGTCATACAGTCTGTACACTCACTACTTTACATAGCAAAGTGTCATTTCTTCAGTGTTGTCACATGAAAAGATATAATAAAATATTTACAAAAATGTGAGGGGTGTACTCACTTTTGTGGGATACTATATGTGTGTGTGTGTGTGTGTATGCAATGGAACTCTTGCAGTCGAGTAGCTGAAAACATGTAAAAATATTCATATTTAATCAATTATTTAACAGGGTATTTACTGTAAATATTTTAGATTCCAATGTTTTTCACATAGGGGGAAGTATTTTTAAACAGATATTTATGTATATATATATATATATATATATATATACTGTATATATGTATATCTGTATATATCTATTCCTATATTAAATTATACAGTATATATATATATATATATATATATATATATAAATATATATAAAACAAATAATAGAGAGTGCACTCACCAGGACTTGTATTTTTGTATGTCTGAGGAAGGGGCTAAACCCCCGAAAACGTTTACACTTAGGAAATAAAACTTGTGATAAGTCCTGGTGAGTGATTCTCTATTATTTGTTGTGCATCTATTCTGTTGCACCCTGGGCAACTGAACTGGAGTCTGGAGTGCTTGTCTCTACTGATATGGTATATATATATATATATATATATATATATATATATATATATATATATATATATAAACAAAAAGGGTACAGGACAAATGGCTACTATAAATGTGTCTTTGATCTGCCCTGAGGAAGCCCCGTCTATCATTTGGCATTGTGGGTGAAACGATCAGATCGTAGGCATTGGATCACAGACGCACATGTGACCAACCAGGAAGTAAGCACACAGTCCTACCACGCTGCAGTCTCAGCGTGCAGCATTCAACTGGCTCAGCAAATATAGCACATAGGAATATAGCTGCTTTCACTTGCAATATGGGGGGTTAGCCTGGACTGACTCCCACTGCTCATTTGGCTTGTTTGCTGTTTTCACACAACATCTTCAGCAATAAGAAGTACTATGCTTTACTAACACGCATGCAGCTTTGGCAGCACTTATCCCATTTTGCATACCTTGGACTTATGCTAAGTCTGGCTGAAGACAATACCGCTATATGTGGAAAATCATCCTGGTGTGATTTGGTTGTTTTCTTCAGCAATACACTCTTGTGAGAATTTTATCTCAATATATGCAGGCATCTCTATGTAAACTGCTGTGTCTCTATGTAACTGCTGAACTGAGGCAATTCATTATGGAGGATGTATTACTATGTTCCACTATCTATCTTATTGCTAATAACCATTGCAATAGTTATTCTTCATACTTGTATGTAACTCACTATCTATCTTATTGCTAATAACCATTGCAATAGCTATTCTTCATACTTGTATGTAATTCTTTGTAATTGTTGCTATACTGCCATTATTGTTGCTCCTGAAATCTTTACAAAGCACCTATCACTGCTTAGATCCCTAAAAATGTACCTGTCCGGTAATTATCCCTTGTATTTACTTGGGTACCGTGTACAGCTTGGGTGTAGCAGTGTACTAGGTGTCTTTGGATTGTAATTTTGCCAATATTATGATTATGATGTGCACATCTTCAGCGTTTTAATTGGCCACATGTACTATATTGTTTGTTCAACATACTTGACTTGCTAACATGTACCCGAGGCCAGCGCACAACTGGCCTATTGCTATGTTTGGACAGTTAGGATTTACTTCTTTCTGTACGATTAATAAATTATTTTTTGTTCTCTGTGATTGTACTGGTCAGAGATTCATTCCATTTGTTTAATTTAGCTACACTTTTGAGCTATTTTTTATAAAAAAAGAGTGCTTGATTCCCTATCTATACAGGGCCTTAAGAAATTTTTGATGGTCCTTGTTCTCCTCTTGTAGTTTGTTGAAGAATATATATATATATATATATATATATATATATATATAATTCAAGAAGCGTCACCTGCGCTAGACCTGTCAATATAATGCTTTTGTTATAGTATGTGTATTTATGAGACAACAAAGTTATTTTCCCTTTACTATTGTTCTGTTATAAATACCACAGATTCTTAAGTATTACTATAAACACAGTAAACACTGTAAAAGTTTGTGCTGCCTCAATATTGATACAGTGTACCCGTGTCACTGTTAAATTTAATAATGGAAAGAGGAAATCAATAGTGTAAATATGGCACACTGATACAATATATCCCTTTAAGTGAGAGATATTTTCAAGTAATAATGGATCCCAGTTCATGCAGGTCACTTGGGATGTGGTCCCACTTTAAATAAATGTGGAAGTAAGTAAAAAAAAAATGAATTTGTGATCATGTGACTGCTCAATTACTTCCTGAGTGCTGAACAGTTTGTTTGTAGCCGGCTGTTTGGAAGTCGGAATTTCAGGGAGTCTGAGCTGTTTTTCTGCCATAAGATAATTTTTTTCTGCCTGTTGCTTCTCTGATGGTTGCAGCTTTCTATAATTTGCAGTTTGAACAAGATTGTTCAATCTGCTGGTGTGGATTGGATTCCTGGTTACCGGATGGATTGTAACCGCTGTAATATGGAGGAGCCGGTCGAAGGAGGAAGTGAATTTGTGCACAGACTACAGGACTAAACAGGGAAGGAAGATTACCGCTGCAAGTCATAGATGGTTGCTGCACTCCTCAATAGATCCCACAGCGGATTGAAAAAGAGTCCAAAGATACAATTAGAGCACTCAGCCAACACAGACCTTCCCTGTATTATCCATTAGAACCAGATTTGGACAAGGGACCCTAGGGAGAGGCAAAACTCCTGCATCGGAGGACAAAGATGGATTAACCCTTACCCCCGCAAAGCTGAAAACTTACCTCATAGGATTGAGGTTCCATCTGGTAAGCAGAAAATAATTACTTCCACATTTATTTAAAGTGGGACCACACCCCAAGTGACCTGCATGAACTGGGATCCATTATTACATGGAAACATCTCTCACTTAAAGGGATATATTGTATCAGTGCGCCATCTTTATACTATTGAATTCCTCTTTCTATTATATATATATATATATATATATATATATATATATATATAAATATAAGCAACTGGAGAGCACTCGCACAACTACGTCAGCTTGCCAGGGTGCATGCAAAAACATGAATAGAAATGAACAAATGGCTTGCACTCACTGGACTTTTGAAATACGTGCCTTTATTTGTGAAGTTTCGGGGACCGTATCCCCTTCCTCAGATGTCTGAGGAAGGGGATACGGTCCCTGAAACGTCACAAATAAAGGCAAGTATTTCAAAAGTCCAGTGAGTGCAAGCCATTTGTTCATTTATATATATATATATATATATATATATATAAAAACAGGAGAAAAAGTGGTTAAAAACCACAAGTCTACTTTAGCCTGCACTGATTAATAAATGGCAATTTAGAAAACTCCAGGAGAGGGGGGAACAGATGGACAAAGTGAAAAATCACACTGATGCAGTGACCTGTACAGAATCGTACCATTTATTCAATACTGCTAAATTCTAAGAAGCAATACCTCAAACAAACAAATAATAAATAATAATAACATAAAATAATGTTAAACACATAGATAAAGTAGTAACCACAGATACTATTGTGTCGACACAGATAGATTAGTCATCAAGCTTCTAACAAAAGACCATCCCGGGAGGTAAGTAAATAATAATGTCCATAAAGAAATAGTTTAAGTGCAATAATGAAATTCCTGAAGTGCACATAATATTAACAGGACATCAGCTTAAAGTCCTCCATAGAGTGATAGTGCTGGTTGAACAAAGCAAAACTGTATACAATAAGAGGGAGCTGCTAGAGTTGAATAACCCCTGTATATGATTTCATGTATTGTCCAGTGTAGAAAAGAACAGTCTGGTTATGACAAGTGTATTGATCAATTATATCACAATGCTAGGGTGGCTTTAGCAGCAACTTCCAGAAAAAGCAACAATTAGAGACTGCACACGGATACCTGTATAAGGGATAATTCCTTTCTCACCTGACCCATCCTTGGATGGTCCGCACCATGCCTTTAGCTCTTCACACTGTTATATCCGGCTTTTTTTCTGATGCAAATGAAGGTAAATGTTTGCACTCACCCTAGCGTTCTTGCAATGTCCAAACTCGACTTAGATACAGGGGTTAACAGCCTCTCCCTCAATATTGCTCCTCAGACTATTTCCATCCGGTCGACCAAAAGGAACAAAGGGGTTCAGCTGCTACCCCAGTGTTTGTCCATCTGTTCCCCACTCTCCTGGAGTTTTCTAAATTGCCATTTATTAATCAGTGCAGGCTAAAATAGACTTGTGGTTTTTAACCACTTTTTCTCCTGGTTTTTTATTCTATATGACACTACTGTCCAGCACCCCTGGTCTGCTACATACTAATATTGCAGATCATGGTTGATTATTCTGGCCTATATGTATAATGGTGCTGTGAGATATATCTCTTTCATATATATATATATATATATATATATATATATATATATATATATATATATATATATATATATATATATATATATGTATAGATATATATATATTTTACCATACAAAATTATATATATATATATATATATATATATATTTAAGTGAGTGCACTTGATTTGGATTTCTACTTATTGGCATTTACATGTTGGAACCTTCGACTGAATGCATTGTTGGATACTGAACTTTATGTGCATTTTCATGTGATAAGGGCGGTTTGTTCTGTACACTGTCTGAAACCTCTAATTCAGTGTGCATATTATTTTTATAATTTTGTGCAGGACTGTTAATTGCTATCTGGTGGATGTGCTCCCTGAATAATGGAGGGACTGGATTATCACAGAATTCAGCCTCCAGTGATCAGTTTATGTTCACAGACGAGGCTGCTGAGCGTATGCGTCTCATGGCGGACTTTAGTGAGCTGAGAGGTGAGGTACCCCTTGATGTTTACCATAAATTGCTTAATCTACAGAAAAGGGAATTGGATCATCATTTACACTCTGTATATTTGTATAGTTACCATATAAACAAGCAAATACCTAGGGACTTTTGGATCAGAAATGTTCCTACCATAGGAAGGTCTAATCCTGAATTTTGGCGAAAATGGTGTTCCATTTTTGAATAAATGTTCCTATGACCAAAATATTTTGGTAATTGAGGAAACTCTCTAGTTTAATCAAAATTGAGATCAATCAGGTGAAACAACTGAGTTATCATGTAATTGTTGAGGATACCATTGAGAACTGGGTTAAGAAATTAGAGGCCCAGGTGGCTAAATACAAAAATGAGCTTCTTACCTTTAAGAACAACAAATCAACCATGGTAGAGTCAGACTATCGGGAGAAACATATTTATCGATGGCTATATGGTAAGGATGACACACAACTCCAGTACTAACAGAGGAGACAACCTAGATTTAGACGAAATATGGGTACAGTTGACAGTAGTGGAGGTGACTCCTTGGAGGGAGTGACATTAGTTCATTCTATATTAAATACCACTGAGATCCCTTTAGGTAGGATAACCACACGATCAGCAGGGAGACCACCTATGCCAATGCCCAAAAGGGAAGAAGGAGGCTTCATATCAGAAGGGGAGGGTACAAAGAAAACAAAACTCAGACAGAGATAGATATTGTATACAATCTAAGTATCCAAATACTCAGTGAGGATGAAAAGAGTGTTGAATAGAGGTTTGTCCTTTGTCCCTACTCCTTAGATTGACAAGTTTCAAGTCAATGTTAATATATTTAAGTTGCAACGGCAACTAAGGTTAAATAACTTTTTTAAGGACAAGGCACAGACCAAATTCAACACGTTCAATACAACTACAAGGTTAGATCCTCCTAACTCTGATCCCTCAGAGTTTTTCCCGCATGTTAACCAATGACTGTGAACAAGCTGATATTAAATCTTATTACTCAAATTTGACCAATGAAGAAAAAGCAGCATTACAAAATTTACAGGATAATACGTCCATCATTATCTGGTAGCTCAGTATACACCAAATTAAGTGGTAATCCAACTGTACTTTTCAAAAAAATAATTCATGGTATTTTGAGGTGTGGGTTTGAGGCTGGTTCCATTGAAGAACGTGAACATGGTTACATGAGTGTTGAATATCCTGTGATACCGGTTATGTATCTACTTCTTAAGGTACACATGTCAATAACAATTGCTAGGGGATCTCTGTACTCTCATGTAGCTGAGTTCATCGATTACAATTTGCAACCAGTGGTTAAGGACTCTTTTTCTTACCTGTTGGATTCATCAACTCTTTTGAGGAGATTAGGGGATATTTCATGGTTGGAACATGATTATATTCTTGTTACAATGGATGTGGACAGCCTGTACAAGGTTATCCCTCATGTTAAGGGGGTACAGGCTGTCCAGGCTGTCAGATCCATGGTATGTGCTTTTTCTGCTTATGTGGGCCCCCCCCTTTGAGTTCCTTCTTGAGCTGCTAACATTTTGTTTGGAGAAGAGCTATTTTAAGTTTGAACGTGATTACTACTTGCAGACAGCTGGAACTGCAATGGATTCAAATATGGCTCCCACATATGCAAACTTGTACATGCTATGGTACGAGACTCATATTATACAACCACATCTTTCACAATACATTAAATTCTATTTAAGATACATCAATGATGTTTTTCTCATTTGGAGGGGATCGGAAGATACCCTAAAATTGTGGATAGTTGGTTTGAATGAGTATGAGTCTCCAATACAGTTCAAGTTTGAATATAGCAAGGTATCCATTCATTTTTTGGACTTAAATGTCTCTAAGATTGATTGTGATGCAGTATTGAGGTTTTTTACCTCGTTATTTCCCAAACCCATTGACAGAAACTCTTACACATAAGAAAAGGAGTGCCATTTCCTCTAAGCTCCCTAGGCAAGTAATAACACTCTGGACAGTACTCAGACTATTCAGGAAAGGGCTATGAAGGAAAAACTTAAAGATAGGGGCTACAGGTGTAAGGATTCCATTTCTTATTTTCCTTTTCACCAGTAATCACATGTTCAGTTAGTCACTACCCCTATTTAAGTAATCACCACACCTTAAACAGGTGCTTAGTTATTGTGCTTTCAAGCAGAAGCTCAGCCTGTATCTAGACTCACTACAACATTTGGATTAAAACAACTAAATCTTGTTTACCGGATTAAGCTCTATCAAACTCTTGCTCAGTTACTTTCAGGACTATTTCTCCCCAACGCTTGCTGCTCCGCTCAGACTGGAACGAACTAAAGATCAGTGCGTACGCTGTTTTCCGGATTCGTAACTTGCTACGAAAGAAAAGATCATCTGTTTCCAGCATTGCAAGTTCAAACTTTTTCAGTATTGCTTATAGTACTTCAAACCCTAGACGGAATACTTAAATCGGGTTTACACTTTCACTCTGGTTGAACTATTCCTGCATACGGAACTAAGACATGCCCCCAAGAGAAGTTGCGGCTCATTGGTGACTGACACACACACCTCTGCCTCATTCCCTCACTGGAGCATCGGATCTCACACGCTCTGACTCCTTCTTACAGCTGTATGGATACAAACAGTAGGCAGTTCTCTATCGCTGACAATTGTGATCTCAGCTCCAACAACAGCTCTGACATTGACTCCCTCTTCCTCATAGCATCTGTAAGGTTCATTAAGGAACGTTCTCCTGCAAGCCCATTGTCCCTGACTTACAGCTCCCAGGAGTATCAATTGTGAATCGGTTCTCTGTTCCTAAAAAAAAAACAGATACTAGGATTTATGTTGTAACTCCTTAAGTTATTTGATTGCAACATTATTTCTTTCTTGTGTTGATTAATTTCACTAAAGTATTTCTGGAGTATATTAAGTGATAGTTCAACAGCTGAAGTGAGACATTTATATATATATATAAATTCAAGGTCTGCAGTTGTGTTCCTAAATATAAGCAGTTCCTTACATAATAACTAAGTATGGATCCAGCAGACCTGCCCCAGATAGTATACGGCCTCTCACAATGAGTGGATCAATTGAGCCAAGGACTAAGAGATCTAAAAGTGGAAAATGAGACACTTAGGAAGGTCATTAGGGATACTGTGACTGCGAAAAGATCCCCAACAGATCATTCACCAGAACCACATATCTCCCCCCCAGATCTGTTTTATGGAGATAGGAGTCAGTATAGACAATTTAAAAATGCCTGCCTTCTGATGTTTAACCTCAAAGTCTAAGACCTACCCCAATGATAACATCAAGGTTTTAACCTTAATATCGTTCCTTAGAGCTGAACCCAGGGTTTGGACGGACACTCTCTATGAAACACATAATCCTGTCCTAACCTCACTTAATTCATTCCTCACAACAATGGATGAATTTTAATCTGACTCAAATCTACAACTTACTGCTGAAGGAAAGATGAGAAGATTGAAGCAAGGAAGCAGACCAGTAGAGCTGAACATAACAGAATTCAAACAGTACGCGACCGACTCTCAATGGAACGGCGTTGCATTAAAAAATCCATTCAGGCTAGGACTCTCAGAAGCAGTAAAGGACGAACTTGCCCGAACAGACCTACCTGACTCTCTAGAAGCTGTAATGAGGTTAACTATGCAAATAGATAGGAGACTCCGTGAGAGAAAAACTGAACCCCAGTGCAATGAATCGGGGTAAAAAAACCTGGGATTCCTACTCAGCTCCCAATACAGCCAAGTCCATCATCAAACAACCCTGAAGCCATGGATATAGGGTTCATTCGTGGATCCTTAACCACCAAGGAACGTCTCAGAAGGAAAAGCAAGGGGTTGTGTATGTACTGTGGCAAACCAGCTCACACAGTCAGAGATTGCCCTATCCTGGAGAAGAACAAGAACAGTAAGTCCCCATCTAAAGTGACTTCTCTCATTGTTCATGATAAGCCTGTTCATTGTGTCTTGTCTCTCTCATTACAGTGGGAACAAAAACGTATGACAAGAGAGGCCATCACTGACACTGGGGCACAAGGAAATTACATTGACAAGTCACTTGTTTTTGACAATAAAATTCCACTGATACAAAAGAAAGCTCCTGTGTCTATTCGTGTTGTAGATGGATCTGAGATATCCTCGGGTCCAATCACACTATACCTATTTTAGTAACATCCTCTGATTCACACCAAGAATACATATGTTTTGACGTAATTCTTTCTCCTCTTTTTCCAATCATTCTTGGTTTACAGTGGCTACAGTTACATGAACCCATGGTCGATTGGAAGACCTTACAATTCAGGTTAAATTCTCCTTACTGCCAACCAACTTGCTATAGTCACACTCCGTTGCTACAGTTCTCAGATCTACCTGAAGAACAACCATCAATTCCGGAGGTTTACTCCAAATTCACCAAAGTCTTTAGTAAGAAGGAAGCAGAGAGTCTTCTGCCTCATCGTTCTTACGATTGCCCGATAGACCTCAAACCAGGTACCTCTCCTCCCTGTGGACACCTCTACCCTCTGTGCCAACCTGAATTGGACCACTTAAAAACGTACTTGGAAGATAACTTGAGTAAAGGTTTCATTCGACCATCCATCTCTTCAGCTAGAGCCGGAATCTGCTTTGTTAAAAATAAGGATCAATCCCTATGACCAATTATAGATTATCAGGAATTGAACAAAATAACAATGAAGAATAGGTACCCTCTGCCCCTGATCCCGAAATTGATCGAATGCCTCCACCTTGCCAAGATTTTCACTAAATTGGACCTAAGGGGAGCTTATAACTTGATTTGTATCAGAGAGGGAGATGAGTGGCTGACCGCCTTCAGGACTAGGTATGGTCTATATGAATACCTGATTATGCCATTTGGCCTAACCAATGCTCCTGCCACTTTTCAGTTCTTCATTAATTATATTTTTCGGGATTTGTTGGACACCTGTAGTCATTTATTTAGACGACATTTTAGTTTACTCCGCTAACTTGGAAGAACATGTCAAACATGTAAGTTCGGTTTTGTCGAGACTTCAAGTTCATCGCCTCTATGCAAAACCAGAAAAGTGTGTCTTCCATACTGAAGATATCTCGTTTCTCGGATATTCCATCAGCCCCAGAGTGATTCAGATGCAGGAGAACAAAGAAGAGGCTGTCAAACTCTGGCCACAGCCTACAAACAGGAAGGAGTTACAGCATTTTCTCGGATTCAGTAATTACTACAGGAAATTCATAAAAAATTTCTCAAAAATAGCTAAACCTCTCACCAAACTCACTAGCTCCAGCATACCCTCTCAATGGAACAGTCAAGCTACCGAAGCATTCAATTATTTAAAAAAAGCTTTCACAACTGCCCCATTCTACAGTTTCCAGATCTCACTCTACAATATATTCTTGAAGTTGACTCCTCTGACTTCGCTCTGGGTGCAGTCCTCTCCCAACGAAATAACTTAAATGGACCTCTCCATCCGGTAGCTTTATATTCAAAGATTATGTCTCCACCTGAGATGAATTAACTCTTTCTAGATTATGTTTTCCAATATCACGGACTCCCTTCAATTCTAACAACAGATAGAGGTAGTCAGTTTACCTCCTGTTTCTGGAAACATCTCACTGAAGTGTTACAAATCGACCATCGCCTAACCACCTCATATCACCCTCAAACTAATGGCCAATCCGAAAGATTAAACCAGTGGCTAGATTAAACAGTATCTACGGTGTTACTGTGCTTATCATCAGAATGATTGGCTAAGTTATTTATCAATGGCAGAATTTGCCTACAATAACACACTGAATTCATCCTCCAACTTGACCCCATTTTATGCTAACTTTGCCTACCACTGAGGTTCTCACTTATGAAGTCTGTTTCAGTAAACTCACCCACTGTTGACGAACTTACTCAAAAACTCACTGAAAATTTCCAGGTGTTACGCAAAAACATCCAACATGCTACTAACTATGATTCGCAAAAGCTGGTCCTTTCACCTGCACCCATAATCCTAGATGCGGAAACTTACGAGGTTCAAGATCTTCTGGATTCTAGACTCCTCAATGGTGAACTCCAGTACCTGGTCCTCTGGAAAGGCTATTCCCCTGAGGATGACACCTGGGAACCTTATACTCATATAAATGCTCCTAGACACGTCTCACGTTTCCACAGACTTTACCCCCATAGGCCCAAACATCAATCCGAGGGTAGGCTTGTTTGAGGGGGGGGATCTGTAAGGATTCTATTTCTTCTTTTCCTTTTCACCAGTAATCACATGTTCAGTTAGTCACTACCCCTATTTAAGTAATGACCACACCTTAAACAGGTGCTTAGTTATTGTGCTTTCAAGCAGAAGCTCAGCCTGTTCTGTGTCTATCTAGACTCACTACGGCATTTGGATTAAAACAACTAAATCTTGTTTACCGGATTAAGCTCTATCAAACTCTTGCTCAGTTAGTTTCAGGACTGTTTCTCCCCAACGCTTGCTGCTCCGCTCAGACCAAAATGAACTAAAGATCAGCAGTGTACGCTGTTTTCCGGATTCTTAACTTACTACGAAAGAAAAGATCATGTGTTTCCAGCATTGCAAGTTCAAATTTTTTCAGTATTGCTCATAGTACTTCAAACCCTAGACGGAATACTTAAATCGGGTTTACACTTTCACTCTGGTTGAACCGTTCCTGCATACGGAACTAAGACACACCCCCAAGAGAAGTTGCGGCACATTGGTGACTGACACACACACCTCCGCCTCATTCCCTCACTGGAGCATCGGATCTCACACGCTCTGACTCCTTCTTACAGCTGTGCGGATACAAACAGTAGGCAGTTCTCTATCGCTGACAATTGCGATCTCAGCTCCAACAACAGCTCTGACACTGACTCCCTCTTCCTCATAGCATCTGTTAGGTTCATTAAGGAATGTTCTCCTGCAAGCCCATTGTCCCTGTCTTCAATCAATTGTGAATCTGTTCTCTGTTCCTAAAAAAAACAGATACTAGGATTTATGTTGTAACGCCTTAAGTTATTTGATTGCAACATTATTTCTTTCTTGTGTTGATTAATTTCACTAAAGTATTTCTGGACTATATTAAGTGATAGTTCAACAGCTGAAGTGATACATTTAAATATATATATATTCAAGGTCTGCAGTTGTGTTCCTAAATATAAGCAGTTCCTTATAACAGGACAGCTGATATTGAAAGATCATCCACTACACTTTTAAAACATAATCAAATATCTTTGTTAAATAAAAATGTGTCTGATAAGGTGAACACAGATAGATTTAATTTTGTGAACACATTTACTCCTCTACATAGAGTTATGGTGAAATCTATCAAATCCAATTAGGAGATCATACGGTCAGATAAGACATTGCCTTTCACACACATGAGGGCACCTCATATGGTTTACAAAAGGGCACCAAACCTAAGGGACATTTTAGTCCATAGTGACCCAATACAATGTTACCAATGAGGATCTTGGCTTGATAAGAGAAGAAAGCAGGGTTGCTTTAAGTGTGGTGATTGTACAACATGCAACAGTATGACCACGGGTCCAATTTGTCATCATCCTTATAATGGAAGACATTACAAAATTCGGTACAGACTCACATGCACTTTATCATGTTCGTGTTCTTTGGTTTACGTCGTCAAGATGACTATATCCTTCAGAGAGAGGATGGTGAACCATCGCTGTGCAATCATTTAGGCCATTAAGAATGGTAACTCGGAACAACCTGTGGTTTGCCATTTTGCACAGGCTGAGCATACTGCTGCTAGTCTACATACCATGTTAATCGATTATGTGCCCCCACTAAGGCGGGGAAGAGATAGACACAAAAAGTTATTACAAACTGAGACTAAGTGGATTTATCGTCTTGACACCGTAGCCCCAAAAGGACTTAATAACATCTTGGACTTTAGTATTTTCCTGCGAATTACCCCCTCTTCTGGATCTGAGTAGATTACTTACATCATTTTGTTGTTTGATATAGCTCCAATACAGTGCTGTTATACTCTCACGCTATATAAGTTTCTACCATGATACAGGTGACACGAAGCGGATAGCAGATTTTTTATCTTGTATAGATAATGTGAATAATTGTTATGTTTGATTGATGCTTGTTAATAATGTTACCGATTATATAGGTTGGTTTTTAATTTCTGTAATCACTTAATGTGGGTGCATACTGCTGATTTCGTTCCCCTTATATGAGCTGTGGTTTTACTCTCCGGGGTTTGTTTACCTGAAGAAATCGACACGTGGCACATTTTTATTGGCTAAGCTAATTATCCAAGTGGTGTTCTTTTTGTGTGTGCGGCTCCGGTGAGCGATGTGATTGGTTCGTGTAAACAGAAGTGTTAAGGGAATTGGGTATAAATAGGGGTTGGGATTTGTACATGGCACAACAGTGTTATTATCTGTTGACCCATTGAGAAAGTTGTCAGTACAGACACTGAAACGTCTGGAGATTATGGACTTTTAATCTTTTGAAATAAAAGCAATGTTTTAATCTATTTAAAATTCAGTGAGTGCTGTATCTATCTCTACAACATTCACTGTGTATTTCATTACACGTAGCACCCCAGTTGCTTTATTTCATGTCGGGTTAGCACACTTGAGAAAATGCAAACAAGTGTGCTTGCATGTAAGGGTGTTTTCGCACTCCATTGAAGTCTACAGGGAAATATGTTAACTTGGTCAAGATATTCGATGTTCAGCTTTTTTGTGCCTCGGTTTAGCCTGCAAGCAAAAACTTTTTACTTTTGACACAAGCAAAACGTTTACTTCTAACGGAGTTAATGCGGGAGCACATTTTGCCGCTCCACTCATAATCTAGGCCACAGTTTGTAAATAATGTCAGTATAGCCTGTTGTTTAAGAATTTTATTACTGATGTGTGTCAAAATAGCCTCAAAGCAAAGCATGACCCATTTTACTGTGAAACCTGAAATAACTGGAATAAAATTAAATACCCAATGCTGTAGACTTGCTAAACAACCATGTACACATACAAAATCTATTGCTGTAGAACACTTATACACAGCACTATTATTTAGCCAAGTACTGGTAGCATCACCATATTAAAGTGATTTTAATTCATTTGTTCTATATACAATGGACTAGATTACAAGTGGCGCACTAACTGTTTTGAGATAATGATATCAGCTTTTTGCATGCGGCGTAAAGAGCGCTCATATTACAAGTTGAAAGTAAACCCGATCTTGAGAGCGCAATCACATTTTTTATGCTCGTTGGGTTAGCGCAACTGAAAATCTTGCATAAAGGGTAGCGTGTTAAAAAAAGTTGCACTAAAATCAGCAAAAATGTATTGAAACTTACAGTTACACTCATATATACACTAACTGATAAAAAGTATTCATATAAATATTAGAAAAAAGTTATAGGGGCTCAAAGGTATATAATAAATGACCAGGTGTTTGACTGCAAAGGGCTATATTGTACATATGCATACATTTACATGTCAAAATATGTGTTTGTATATATGTGTGTACATATGTATTTATATGTGTGTGTATATATATATATATATATATATATATATATATATATATAAGACAATTTCCAGCTCAGCCTCCAATGGTTAACAGCCTGGGTGCAAGAATAAAGTGCATATATAGAGATAAGGATGCACTCGCAGGACTTTCACAAAAACCTTTTAATGTAGGAACATGTTCGGGGCTGTGAACCCCGAAAACGTTCCTACATTAAAAGGTTTTTGTGAAAGTCCTGCGAGTGCATCCTCTCTATATATATATATATATATATATATATATATATATATATATACACAAAACACGGAAGGGAACTGCACTCTCATAACGGACCGGGTACACATCTCATGACCCTGCAACATGCTCAGCCCTGGGTGCCACTGGCACTCACAGGAAGCTGTGCTGTCCCCAGAGCCACAAGCAGTTAACCCCAGACAGGTCTGGGTGCAAGAACCATAGGGAAAATTACAAAACAAATTAATACAACACACAGAGAAAACCCAGCACTCACTTACAAGCTCTCAGCTAAGATTTAAAAGCAAAAATGGAAAGGTTAGTCACCGCATCTGGCTAAATGGGACAAGCTCAGGTACCACGTCAAGGTCCTTTCCAATACCTGAGACCCTAAAACAGCCACACAATGCAAGTGTGTGGCTCTGGGGACAGCACAGCTTCCTGTAAGTGCCAGTGGCACCCAGGGCTGAGCATGTTGTAGGGTCATGGGATGTGTACCCAGTCCGGTATGAGAGTGCAGTTCCCTTCCGTGTTTTGTATATGTCTAGGGTGGTTACATATTCCTGTGCACCCTTCCCTTGTTTTCAGTTTGTTTGGATTTGAAAGCTTGCATTGTGTGGCTGTTTTAGGGTCTCAGGTATTGGAAAGGACCTTGACGTGGTACCTGAGCTTGTCCTATTTGGCCAGATGTGGTGACTAACCTTTCCATTTTTGCTTTTAAATCTTAGCTGAGAGCTTGTGAGTGCAGGGTTTTCTCTGTGTGTTGTATTAATTTGTTTTGTAATTTTCCCTATGGTTCTTGCACCCAGACCTGTCTGGGGTTAACTGCTTGTGGCTCTGGGGACAGCACAGCTTCCTGTGAGTGCCAGTGGCACCCAGGGCTGAGCATGTTGCAGGGTCATGGGATGTGTACCCGGTCTGGTATGAGAGTGCAGTTCCCTTCCGTGTTTTGTATAAGTCTAGGGTGGTTACATATTCCTGTGCACCCTTCCCTTGTTTTCAGTTTGTTAAGCTTGCATTGTGTGTCTGTTTTAGGGACTCAGTTATTGGAAAGGACCTTGATGTGGTACCTGAGCTTGTCCCATTTGGCCAGATGCGGTGACTAACCTTTCCATTTTTGCTTTTAAATCTTAGCTGAGAGCTTGTAAGTGAGTGCTGGGTTTTCTCTGTGTGTTATATATATATATATATATATATATATATATATATATATGTGTGTGTGTGTGTGTGTGTGTGTGTGTGTACATATGTATTTATGTGTATATTTACAGTACATATTTCACATTCCAATTTTCTTCACCCACAGGACAATGTTATTTTTATTGTAAATATGTATGTATGTATGTATATATATATATATATATATATATATATATATATATATACCTATACCTGTATATCTATTCCTATAGATATATATTTTACATTAACATTTTAACATTATCAAATATATATAGAAATATATATTTAATAATACAAATAAAAATAAATAATTATGTGAAGGACATAGGAATGTAAAATATGTGTAACACACTTCGGGTTTCGTGCTTTAGGTCTAACAAGGTGTCGGGTTAGTGTACATGAAGAATTAGTAATCTTAAAGCGCATTCTTAAAATATGAAATAAAACATATTGAAAGAATATTAATAATAATTATTAAAATTATTATACACATATCATTTTTTATTTTATATATATATATATATATATATATATATAGGTATATACAAATATATATAGTAATATAGACTTACAATAAAAACAAAATGTTCCTATATGTGAAGAACATTGAAATTTAAAATATTAATAACTACTTTCGGGTTGGCATGTGAGTGATGCTCTCTTCATTGAAGTCTATGGATGACAATAAGCATGATAACTTTTTATTTTCATCTCGTAATACCAGCGCAACCCAAAAAAATTAACTTCTAGCGCAATTAGCGTTATAGCGAAAGCGCTAAATAGCGCTCCACTTAAGCATATACAATTATTATTTCATGAGTTGTCCATTTGCATATTTTACTTCAAGAAATATATAAGACAAATTTCTGGTCTTAGCTCATTGTGGATTTGTATTCTGAGCCCACACTGATGCAAAAGGTGGAACTAAAACGGTTGACGGATCCCTGGAACTTTCTTATACAAAATGGTAAATTATTGTTTAAATAAATACATTTTCAGTTTTAAATGCACAAGACTCACTACTGGTTTGGTGGTAGGCCTTCCCTGACAGCCATTCATTATTGAGATACTGTAGGTTAGTTTGAAAGAGGTTTTTGTATAATTTTCATAAGCTAAGGGATACCATATTCTGTATTCTAACACTTGAGAACTAGAGAGAGATGAACTATATATATACTGCATATATATATATATATATATATATATATATATATATATATATATATATATATATATAGTGCCAAAACGTGAAGGACTTTCTCTCAGCTCAGAAACGATCAATAGCCTACTATAACTTTTATAAAAAAATACATTGATGTCATTATGACACAAGAAACATGGAGTCTTTTAAACGTAACACCCCATTTGATCTCCTACAAAAATACACTGAAAAAGAGGGTAGAATCCTGATCCTAGTCGGACTTTGTTATGGCAGCCCAGTTACATTAGCAAACATATACGCCCCAAATAGGCCTACGCCCTTTTTCTTCAGATCTTTAATTAACACATTGTTAGATATCTCTAAATGTCGTCATACTAGGAGGTGATTTTAACTTTCCAATGAACCCAATGACACTTCCTCAAGGAAATCGTATCTTCGAAATAATTTGCTGAAGACCAATTGTGCAATTTTACAATCTATCTCTCTGTTTGATACTTGGAGAATGGTCCATACCAACCAAAAAGATTATACCTTCTTCTCCCATCCACAACACTCTTACTCCCGGTTGGATTATATTTTATGTAGCAATCATTTCTGACTAATCTAATTCACTCTAAAATATCACATACCTCCTGGTCTGACCATAGTATGGCCTCACTACCTTAAACTCGTCCTCCAGAACACGAGACACATTGAATTGGAGACTTAATGACTCCATCGTTGCGAACCAAGACCCAATAGAGGAGATAATCAAAGCAACTGACAATTTTTTTCTCATTAATAAACCTGATGACACATCTGCTGCAAACAACTGGGAGGCATATAAATGCTACATTTGCGGGATACTAATTAAACACAATGCTAAACAGAGGAAGCTTAGGTTGGCTCAGTTTACATCTTTAACAAATATCTTAAAAACTGAGAAAACTATTCATAAATCAGATCACACCTCCTCCCAGAAATTAATGAATCTGACTACAGCGAGAGACAATCTCAATAAATTATTAATACAAAACGCACACTTGAAAGCCCTCACTACCAAAGCAAAATTGTTTTGCAGAGAGTAATAAGGCAGGATGTCTGCTGGCTATATCCCTTAACAAGCAGACATACACTACATTTATTAGATCCATTACACATTTGGCCAGTAGGTCTGTCAGTAAGAACAAGGACATCGCGGACACCTTTACTTCATATTATTCTAAACTCTATAACCTTAATCCCAATATAGAACATGACAAAATCAGTAATATTGAGAAATATTTGGCCACATTAGACACTCCGTCTATCACAGATGAGGATAGACATTTACTAGACTCACCCATAACTCTCCAAGAAATCAAAAACACAATAAAAGCGCTTCCAAATGGCAAATCCCCTGGACTGGCAAAATTTTACCAACTTCTTCAGTAACAATTGTGTTCACCACTGTACACACTATTTGCCTCTATAGATCAGGGTAACGTTTTTTTCCCAACTTCTACTAGAAGCCCTAATTACAGTTATTCTGAAACCAGATAGACCAAGTAACCAAGTGGGGAACTATAGACCTATTTCGCTCATAAACATTGACATAAAGATCTAAACCAAAATACTTGTGAACCGTATGAATACCATATTACCAAATATTATACACCCGGAACAGGTGGGATTTGTCAAGGAAAGAGAAGCAAAGGACAATACAATTAGAGTTTTACATTCCTTGCAGACCGCCCATGGAAATAAGACTCTTCTCACCCTCTTAACCACTGATGCAGAGAAGGCCTTCGACAGGGTCGACTGGCACTGTATGTGGGGGGCCCTGTCGAAGTTTGGCTTTTCAAATACATTCCTCTCTAGAATTCAAGCATTATATCAAGTTCCTAGAGCTAGAGTTAGAATAAATGGCACTATTTCACAATCCTTCCCCATATCGAATGGCACTTGTCAGGGGTGCCCGCTGTCACCACTATTATTTGTCATTACGGTTGAAATACTGGCTATACAGATTAGAAACAACCCAGATATTCTCGGCATACAGTAAAAAAATATTACTCAAAAGTGCCTCTTGTTTGCGGACAATGTGATCTTCACCCTTCAATCTCCTTCTACTACCCTGCCTGTTTTGCTACAAACATTAGAAGCTTACAACCAAGTGTCCAACTTCTCCATTAATATGGGGAAATCGGGGATAATGTTAATAAATACACCATTGCAAGATGTAGAATTTATAACACATAACACTGAATTCACTATCACAGATAAGATTAAATACCTAGGGCTGATAATCCCCAAAAATGCCCAAGATTTATTCCTCTTCAACATACAGTAAGGACTCTCCTAGAAGCCTGGCATAAACCTGTCCTGGTTGGGAACAATAAATACTACTAAAATGATGATAATACCAAAATACTTGTATCTCTTCCAGACATAGCTTTGCCCAATACTTACCTCCGAATGCAACAGAAAATGCTCAACTCGTTTATATGGTCCTATAAAAAACCTAGGGTGGCTCAAAATACTCTCTATCTAAGTAAAGAGGATGGGGGACTTAATGTCCCCAACCTCATGAACTACTATAGGGCAGGACACTTAGCCAGAGTAATTTCCTGGAATCATGCACACCCCTCTACTTTGTGGGTTCAAATAGAGAGCTCCCTGTTAAAAGTTAAGCATATGAGAGACATTGCCTGGTTACCTAAAGCCAATAGGTCACCACAAGCATATCTGGACAGTTATGTTAAAACCCCTCTTGATGTTTTGGGACTATGTAATTACACATATAAAAGGAATGTCCACTCAAGTTTCGCCCCTAACCCCGTTATTGAACAATCTGCTTTTCCTAAAACATACCTCATTCTCTCATACCAATGCAATGGAAAATGTCCAGAATCTTCCCATTTAGCTAATATTGGACTCTAAAGGGGCTAAAGACAGAGTATTATTGAGTGATGACTGGGCTCTCCATTTCACAACTGGTACTAGTATCTGCAGATCAGACACGCAATCAACAATAATATACATAAGCAAAACATTCTGAGACCATTAACGGCATTTGAGCAATTATGCATTAACCCTAACATTAACAAGCTCATCTCTCTATAATATATAAAATGCTCAGAGGATCTTTTCCTGTGCAGCACCCTGCATACTTGCTTAAATGGAACACGGAACTAATGGGGAACTTCAGCGATGCCGATTGGAAACAATGTTTCAAATCGACTCACTCTGCCTCTGTTTCACTAATCATGTCTGAACTGAATTATAAAATACTAGCCCGCTGGTACCTAACGCTTCACCGTCTCCGACATATCTATCCAGCTGCCTCTTCGAGCTGCTGGAGAAGGTGTGGAGACATAGGGACTATGACCCATATTTGGTGGGACTGTCCACACAATTAGAACAGAATATAAATCAAATTTTAAGTAAGAGTATAGCTCTCAACCCTCATATTATCCTCCTTAACCATATCCCGCCCCTTCACTGTGTATACCGCAAAAAATTATTTCTGATAATTTTGGCCTGTGCAAAAAGACTAATCCCAAGACTATGGAAGACTCAACAAATCCGCACTTTTGCACAATGGGCTTAAGAGGTATACCACATTCTTACCCTTGAAAAAATGCATTATTACTACATAGGCAAACGTGACTTTATTACTGATATTCTCTTTTTGTGGGAACAAAGGTTATAGAGTGATATATAATACAACTGTGAACTTTTGCCAGACAGTGGTTTCACTCTCTAACTATTTTATTGTAGCTCCTATTTCTTTAGGTTAGGATGTATATGAATGTTTCTGGGAACAATATAACTGTAACATGATACGAATAATATGGGATGTTTCTTCTTTTTCCCTTTCTATGCCCCTCCTCCTCTCCTCCCCCACTCCTTTTTCCCTTGCATAATATTTCTTTCCCAGTCTCTATTCCCCTTTTATTTGATTAATTCTATTGCCGAATCCTATTTGTTTACAAAAAATGGGTTTCTTTACCAATACATTTGTGAACTGTTATTGCATATTTTTATGTTAACAGGTATTGTATGATGTATTATTGTGAAATTTATCAACCCAATAAAAAATATTAAATATTAAACTGAAAAAAAAAAAAATTCTATTTTCATGCAAGTATGTAAGGCTGAACAAAAGTCTAAACTAAAATAATAAAGTTGAAATTGTTTTTACAACACTAACTAAAGTGTAGCAATTCCACAACAACAACTTTCTCTTATGAAGAACACCTCACTTACACCTAGATTTAGAGTTCTACATTAGCCGTCAAAAACAGCGTTTTGGCCGCCCGCTGATATTTAGAGTCAGGCAGGAAAGGGTCTACCGCTCACTTCCCTACTGCGATTCCAGGCTACCGCAGATCCCCTTACGCCAATTGCATATCCTATCTTTTCAATGGGATCTGCCTAACACTGGTATTTGGAGTCTTGGGAGAAGTGAGCGGTAGACCCTCTACCGACAAGACTCCTAACGCCAAAAAAAGTCAGTAGTTAAGAGCTTTATGGGCTAATGCGTGAATATAAAGCTCTTAACTACTGTGCTCTAAAGTACACTAACACCCATAAACTACCTATGTACCCCTAAACCGAGGCCCCCCACATCGCCGCCACTCTAATAACATTTTTTAACCCTTAATCTGCCGACCGGACACCGCCGTCACCTACATTATCCCTATAAACCCCTAATCTGCTGCCCCTAACAACGCCGACCCCTGTATTATATTTATTAACCCCCTAATCTGCCGACCGGACCTTGCCGCTACTATAATAAATGTATTAACCCCTAAACCGCCGCACTCCCGCCTCGCAAACACTAGAATAAATTTTATTAACCCCTAATCTGTCCTCCCTAACATCGCCGCCACCTACCTACAATTATGAACCCCTAATCTCCCACCCGCACCGTCGCCGCAAATATAATAAAGTTATTAACCCCTAAACCTAACTCTAACCCTAACACCCCCCTAACATAAATATAATTTATATTACACTAAATAATATTCCTAAAATTAACTAAATTATTCCTATTTAAAACTAAATACTTACCTATCAAATAAACCCTAATATAGCTACAATATAAATAATAATTACATTGTAGCTATTTTAGGATTTATATTTATTTTACAGGCAACTTTGTATTTATTTTAACTAGGTACAATAGCTATTAAATAGTTAATAACTATTTAATAGCTACCTAGTTAAAATAAATACAAAATTACATGTAAAATAAATCCTAACCTAAGTTACAATTAAACCTAACACTACACTATCATTAAATTAATTAAATAAATTACCTGCAATTACCTAAAATAAAATACAATAAAATAAACTATTCTATAATACAAAAAAAAACCCACTAAATTACAAAAAATAAAAAAGAATTACAAGCATTACAAGCAGTTTAAACTAATTACACCTAATCTAAGCCCCCTAATAAAATAAAAAAGCCCCCCAAAATAAAAAATTCCCTACCCTATTCTAAAATACAAAAGTAAACAGCTCTTTTACAAGCCCTTAAAAGGGCTTTTTGCGGGGCCTTGCCCCAAATTAATCAGCTCTTCTTTATTTTATTAGGGGGCGTAGATTAAGTGTAATTAGTTTAAACTGCTTGTAATTATTTTTTCTTTTTTGTAATTTAGTGTTTGTTTTTTTTGTATTATAGAATAGTTTATTTTATTGTATTTTATTTTAGGTAATTGTAGGTAATTTATTTAATTAATTTAATGATAGTGTAGTGTCTGTAAAATAAATATAAATCCTAAAATAGCTACAATGTAATTATTATTTATATTGTAGCTATATTAGGGTTTATTTGATAGGTAAGTATTTAGTTTTAAATAGTAATAATTTAGTTAATTTTATGAAAATTATTTTGTTTAATATAAATTATATTTATGTTAGGGTGTGTTGGGGTTAGAGTTAGGTTTAGGGGTTAATAACTTTATTATAGTAGCGGCAACGGTGTGGGCGGGAGATTAGGAGTTAATAATTGTAGGTAGGTGGCGGCGATATTAGTGAGGGCAGATTTGGGGTTAATACTATTTATTCTAGTGTTTGCGAGGCAGGAGTGCGGCGGTTTAGGGGTTAATACATTTATTATAGTGGCGGCGAGATCCGGTCGGCCGATTAGGGATTAATAAGTGTAGTTAGGTAGCGGCGACATCGGGGGGGCAGATTAGGAGTAAATAAATATAGGGGTCGGCGATGTTAGGGGCAGCAGATTAGGGGTTCATAGGGATAATGAAAGTTGCGGCGGTGTCTGGAGCGGCAGATTAGGGGTTAATAATAATATGCAGGGGTCAGCGATAGCAGGGGCGGCAGATTAGGGGTTAATAAGTGTAAGATTAGGAGTGTTTAGACTCGGGTTCATGTTAGGGTGTTAGGTGCAGACTTAGAAAGTGTTTCCCCATAGGAATCAATGGGGCTGCTTTAGGAGCTGAACGCTGCTTTTTTGCAGGTGTTAGGTTTTTTTTCAGCCAGCTCAGCCCCATTGTTTCCTATGGGGATATCGTGCACGAGCACGTTTTCCCAGTTTACCGCTACCGTAAGCAACGCTGGTATTGAGGGTTGAAGTGGAGCTAAGTTAGGCTCAACGCACCCTTTTTTGAGCCTAACGCAGCCCCTCAGACAACTCTAAATACCAGCGTTGTTGGAAAGGTGCGTTGGCAAAAAAAGCAGCGTTAGCTATGCGGGTCTTTACCGACAAAACTCTAAATCTAGCAGTTAGTGCTATTCAGACAATCTGGGCTAGTTTGTAGATCCTCTGCTAGCTAAGAATGACCACCTATAAAAGAAACTGTCCTCTGTTGTATCCTGTGTGCATTGCGGTCAGTCTTTGTTTTGGTTAATGTAAACTCACAAATTTGCTCTATAACAGGTAGATTTTAGCTTTTTTAAGAACTATATTTGTATTAGAAGCTATTTCTCTCTATATAGTATTCCACAGAATCTCTCTAAGGCCTGTTGAAATTTTCTAAGAAAAGGGGCGTTGGCCGAGCAGTGTCTGCCAAGTGGCAATTTCTCTCTCATAGAAGTCAATAGGAGCATGATATCACCACACACATCAACGACATCGCTGCTCATCAGCATTTTGCTGCGGCTGGCAAGGCCATATTTAAAATGGCCCTACATAGCACAGACAGTTCGCTTACTGAATAGTTTCTGTGTAAGCACACTCCAAATATTGCCGGCGGGACCTAAGTTGTACTACACCTACTCTAATTATCTCAGACGATCTAGTCCCAACAGCTGATAGCAGGCGACACAAACATGGCGGATACCCTCCTTGCAACCTGCACTTCACTGATTAAAATATATCGCACTGGTGTTGATATGTCAGAATCAAAGTGCAGCCTACTCCCACTAGCATGCCCCGCAAACTCTACCTGAAAGCTTATACCTACGTTATATCTAAGCTACACTCCCCCTGCTCTGCCTCACTACCTCCTAACTACGTCAGAGCTAACCTACACTCCCCCTGAACCATTCAGCTAACTCCCCCTGACTGCTTACACCTACGCCACACCTAACCTACACAGCTCTGGTATGCCAAGTCCCTAATACCACCTACACTTACGTGATATCTAACCTACACTTCCCTGGAACACCCCAGCTAACTCTCACATACTGCCTACTGTCAAAGAAATATTTGACCATAATAAACTATACTAAATAGTAAACCACTCCATTTAACTATAGGAGCTATGTTGCTAAAATTATACGCAATGTTTAAATGATGTGTCACAGAGATGCGCTAAACGCCGGCTGCCAACCAGAATTGAAGCTTACCATATTCCTCCCAGAAGGTAGTACCCACAAAGAAGTGGTATCTCCAGGTGCCTCATCAATTTGCCGACAACTCACTACAAGGGCGACTTGATCCCATGCACCCTGCTCGATCAACAACACTTTTAAGAAGCGCTGGACCGGGGATCAATTCCAGTCAGGTGCTCAGTTCTAGAAGCCAGCTAGGCCAGCAAGGTTTTGCTGGTCCTTCTGCATTTACCACATCTGCTTGACAAAATATGCATTGTAAGTATTGTAGATTTCTTAAAAGGTATTTATTGTTGCTTGCTGTGTTTATTATTTCAAACATATTTGAAGATATGTGTTTAGAATAATAGAATTCAACATTAAATACCTTTTTACTCTATAAATATATGCAATACTTTAAACAATAAGCCTTCCACATGACTATGCATATCATTTAAACATTGACCCCTAAACTGCTGTGACCTAATACTAACTGTAGACGCTAAGGCCCTACACATAAATATTCAATATTTAAAATGATGATTGTTAAGTAGAAAGCAAATTATTTATATTGTTGCATATAAATTAAAATGTAATTAATGTTGTTTTTTGTGTTTATTATTTGCTATTAAAGACAATATAATTAAATTTATAGTTCTACAAAACTGCATGCCTGTTATGTAAAAATATAATTTAATGCTACTGACTACTATAACATAAACATATATTAACATATATATCTATGTTATCACTAATAAACACAAGTACTTTTAATTGATATGCAATACTTAAAATAATATGCAATATACATGACAATGCATACCATTTTAAATATTGAATATCAATGCAAGGCCAGACTACATTACAAGTGTAGAGCTAATTAGTTCTTTCACTAGAGCGCTAACTGAGCTAGAAGTAAACTTTTTGCGTGCATCAGGTTGTGCTGGTATTACGAACAGAAGGTAAAAAGTTAAAGCTCCAGTGCTAACCCAATGCACGCAAAAAGCCTAACTTACAATATAGCATGCACAATAACCAATTCCCACATAGAAGTCAATGGAAAAAACCTAACACAACTTGCGCGCTAACCCGAATCGCCATAAGACCCCTACTCTAATAACCCCTAAACTGCCACATAGCCCACTGCAAAGTCCCCACTACACTATTAACTCATAAAACGCCAACCCCCACATCGCAAACTACCTCTCTACATTATTAACCCCTAAACCACCAGCCCTGCACATCTCAAAGTAATCTACACTATTAACCGCTAAACCACCAGCCCCTTACATCGTAAAGTAATCTACACTATTAACCCCTTAATAGTGTGACTGAAACCCTTGTATAAAGGGTAGTGCCTGAAAAAAGTTGCACTACACACAACATAAATTATCACTAGCTGACAAAAAATTGTCATATAAATATTTTTTTTTTATAAGGGTTAAAAGGTATATGATATATTCCTATACCTGTATATCTATTCTTATAAATATATAGGTAGAGCTATATATTTTACATTAACATTATCAGCTATATTTAGAAATATATATTTAATAACAAAAATTACATAGGAATGTAACTATGGGTATGTGATTAGCAATTTGTGATTTAGATCTAATGCAGTCTCGGGTTAGCACAATTACTAACCTCCATGCAAATTATTGAAATATTAAATATAAAATATTTAAAAATATGAACAATTATTATTAAAAATTATTATACATCCTGTAAAAAGATCTAAATAATCCATAAAATATACTTATATTTTTACAGGATGTATTATAATTTTTAATAGTTATTATTAATATTTTGTAATATTTTATATTTCAATAACGCACATTGAAGTTAGCAATTCTTCATGTGCACTAACCCGACACCACATGAATCACGTTGCACAGATTTTACATTCCTATGTTCTTTTTTTTTTATTAAGGTCGTGCAATGCAGACATAAATGAAAACATATACAATGTCTTGTAAAAAAAATAAAGAGAAACAAAGAAAGGAAGGGCATATATGTTCAAGAACCCAATACACAATATCAAAATATAAATAACAATTTTGAGTAGGGTTCGACATTGATTTGGAGCACCATTAATTAATAATCTCTTAACCATATGATATACAGTATCATCAATGTTCTCCGATGGTGTTAGATAATTATGATAAATAACAAAAATAGGAGAAAACAAACATATTTCGCCATATAACCTGTTACATCGAGAGTATTCTCCTGAAGGAAAGGTGCTCAAACATATTGAATTCAATATAAAATAAGCCATAATGAGCTAGAAGTAGCTCAACCTTAATTTTATGAGAAGGATACAAGGAACCACTAAGAACAAGTGATAGTTTCCTAGCAAAAAATTAAAAAAATAAAACAAAGAAAAGAAAATGAAATAGAGAAAGGAAAAATATACTCGTTCTGACTCTCTTTATTGTAAGAAGGGTGGTAAGAGAGGGAAATTAAATTAAATCCTAACCAATTAACAAATAGGCGGGTCAGAGAAGATGGGAAAAACTCAAGAAGGAGAAAAAAAGGGTGGGGAAAGAAGGGGGGGGAGAAAAATACGAACCAACAATCCTCTGCATTCTATTCATTCATTCCTAGATTTTGTAGGGGGATCAGAAGCTGCTTTTGTGAGTTACTTTTATATAGTTCGATAAAATCCAGTCATTTTAAGGCAAGTCTGTTTTTCTGCATTTCTGAGTTGTTGGCATTGTCAAACTGTTCTATTATAAGTTGTGATTGTAATAGAAACGTTAGATTATTGATAGTTGGTTCCCTATTCTTCTTCCAATTCTTCAAGATAAGATATCTCCTTCCTAAAATCGTTGTATTAATAAATTCAGCATTATATACCTTGTCCCTTGCATTCATTAAGAAAAGGATGTGTTGTAGCTCTAGCACAATATGGGTAGTTAGCACCTTACTTATCCAAAATGTATACGTTTCCAGAATTGTTGGATTTTCGGACAGCTCCAGAACATGTGGACCAGGTCTGCCTCAGAAAATCTACATCTAGGGCATAGGTTTTGAGAAATAGGATACCATTTATTAATTCTGGCCGGGGAGACAAATACTCTATTTAAAAATTTAAAATGAGATTCCCACAACATTGCGGATAGAGTGGCGTTCTCTACAGATATAATGTTATGTTTCACCTTATCTACTTCTAATATTGGAAGGACTACGCTCCATTTTGAGCAAATTTCAAACACATTAAGCTCACCCAATTCTGATAGAATAATTTTGTACCAATAGCTGATAGAGTGCTTACTCAATTTATATATAGAGAGGCCCATTTTTATGCCTAGGTATATCCATTCCATGTTATAATCTTGATTGTTTCAAAATACTAATGCCGAACTTGCAAATACAGTGGGGCAAAAAAGTATTTAGTCAGCCACCAATTGTGCTAGTTCTCCCACTTAAGAAGATGAGAGAGGCCTGTAATTTTCATCATAGGTATACCTCAACTATGAGAGATAAAATGTGGAAACAAATCCAGACAATCACATTGTCTGATTTGGAAAGAATTTATTTGCAAATTATGGTGGAAAATAAGTATTTGGTCGATATCAAAAGTTCATCTCAATACTTTGTTATATATCCTTTGTTGGCAATGACAGAGGTCAAACGTTTTCTGTAAGTCTTCACAAGGTTGTCACACACTGTTGCTGGTATGTTGGCCCATTCTTGCATGCAGATCTCCTCTAGAGCAGTGATGTTTTGGGGCTGTCACTGGGCAACACAGACTTTCAACTCCCTCCAAAGGTTTTCTATGGGGTTGAGATCTGGAGACTGACTAGGACACTCCAGGACCTTGAAATGCTTCCAAGAAGCCACTCCTTTGTTGCCCGGGCGGTGTGTTAGGGATCATTGTCATGCTGAAAGACCCAGCCACGTTTCATCTTCAATGCCCTTGCTGATGGAAGGAGGTTTGCACTCAAAATCTGACGATACATGGCCCCATTCATTCTTTCATGTACACGGATCAGTCGTCCTGTTCCCTTTGCAGAGAAACAGCCCCAAAGCATGATGTTGCCACCCCCATGCTTCACAGTAGGTATGGTGTTCTTTGGTTGCAACTCAGCATTCTCTCTCCTCCAAACACGACGAGTTGTGTTTCTACCAAACAGTTCTACTTTGGTTTCATTTGACCACATGACATTCTCCCAATCCGCTTCTGGATCATCCAAATGCTCTCTAGCATACTTCAGATGGGCCCGGACATGTACTGGCTTAAGCAGGGGGACATGTCTGGTACTGCAGGATCTGAGTCCCTGGCGGCATAGTATGTTACTGATGGTAGCCTTTGTTATGTTGGTCCCAGCTCTCTGCAGGTCATTCACTAGGTCCCCCTGTGTGGTTCTGGGATGTTTGCTCACCATTCTTGTGATCATTTTGACCCCACGGGGTGAGATCTTGCGTGGAGCCCCAGATCGAGGGAGATTATCAGTGGTCTTGTATGTCTTCCATTTTCAATTTATTGCTCCCACAGTTGATTTCTTCACACCAAGCTGCTTGCCTATTGCAGATTCAGTCTTCCCAGTTTGGTGCAGGTCTACAATTTTGTTTCTGGTGTCCTTCGACAGCTCTTTGGTCTTCACCATAGTGGAGTTTGGAGTGTGACTGTTTGAGGTTGTGGACAGGTGTCTTTTATACTGATAACAAGTTCAAACAGGTGCCATTAATACAGGTAATGAGTGGAGGACAGAGGAGCCTCTTAAAGAAGAAGATATAGGTCTGTGAGAGCCAGAAATCTTGCTTGTTTGTAGGTGACCAAATACTTATTTTCCACTATAATATGCAAATAAATTATTTCCAAATCAGACAATGTGATTGTCTGGATTTGTTTCCACATTTTGTCTCTCATAGTTGAGGTATACCTATGATGAAAATTACAGGCCTCTCTCATCTTCTTAAGTGGGAGAACTTGCACAATTGGTGTCTGACTAAATCCATTTTTACCCCACTGTATGCATAAAAATCTGTGTTCCTGAGTTGAAAACGTTCTTTAAGATCTTTGAAAGTATGTACCCTAAGATTTTCGACCTCCTTAAATTAAACTAGAAAGGACAAACCAGAGGAACCCCATCTGTTAAATAATTTATTGTTGAGGCCAGATATGAAGCACGGATTTCCCGTAATAGGTAATAAGTCAGAAATTAAGGAATTACATTTTAAGATGGTCCGGATAAACTGCCAAGTATTAATGATGTGAAATATAGTATATTTTTTGTTAATCTTATTCGGGATAGATTTATTGGGGCAGTGCAATAAGGAACTTACGGCTAGATTTAAAGTTGGGCGGTAGCCGTCAAAACCAGCGTTAGAGGCTCCTAACGCTGGTTTTTACTGCCCTCTGGTATTTGGAGTCAGTCAGGAAAGGGTCTAACGCTCACTTTGCAGACGCGACTTTTCCATAACGCAGATCCCCCTACGCCATTTGCGTATCCTATCTTTTCAATGGGATCTTTCTAACACCGGTATTTAGAGTCGTGGCTGAAGTGAGCGTTAGAAATCTAACGACAAAACTCCAGCCGCAGAAAAAAGTCAGTAGTTAAGAGCTTTCTGGGCTAACGCCGGTTTATAAAGCTCTTAACTACTGTGCTCTAAAGTACACTAACACCCATAAACTACCTATGTACCCCTAAACCGAGATCCCCCCACATCGCCGCCACTCTATTAAAAATTTGTAACCCCTAATCTGCCGACCGCACACCGCTGCCACCTAAATTATCCCTATGAACCCCTAATCTGCTGCCCCTATTCCGCCGACCCCTATATTATATTTATTAACCCCTAATATGCCGCCCCCAACGTCGCCGCTACCTACCTACACTTATTAACCCCTAATCTGCCGACAGCACACCGCTGCCACCTACGTTATCCCTATGAACCCCTAATCTGCTGCCCCTAACACCGCCGACCCCTATATTATATTTATTAACCCCTAATATGCCGCCCCCAACGTCGCCGCTACCTACCTACACTTATTAACCCCTAATCTGCCGACCGGACCGCGCCGCTATTATAATAAAGTTATTAACCCCTATTCCGCCTCACTCCCGCCTCAATAACCCTATAATAAATAGTATTAACCCCTAATCTGCCCTCCCTAACATCGCCGACACCTAGCTTCAAGTATTAACCCCTAATCTGCCGATCGGAGCTCACCGCTACTCTAATAAATTTTTTAACCCCTAAAGCTAATTCTAACCCTAACCCTAACACCCCCCTAAGTTAAATATAATTTTATCCTAACAAAATAAATTAACTTTTATTAAATAAATTATTCCTATTTAAATCTAAATACCTGTAAAATAAACCCTAATATAGCTACAATATAAATTATAATTATATTGTAGCTATTTTAGGATTAATATTTATTTTACAGGCAACTTTGTAATTATTTTAACCAGGTACAATAGCTATTAAATCGTTAATAACTATTTAATAGTTACCTAGTTAAAATAATTACAAAATTACCTGTAAAATAAATCCTAACCTAAGTTACAATTAAACCTAACACTACACTATCAATAAATAAATTAAATAAACTACCTAAAATTATCTACAATTAAACCTAACACTACACTATCAATAAATTAATTAAATACAATACCTACAAATAACTACAATGAAATAAACTAACTAAAGTACAAAAAATAAAAAAGAGCTAAGTTACAAAAAATAAAAAAATATTTACAAACATTAGAAAAATATTACAACAATTTTAAACTAATTACACCTACTCTAAGCCCCCTAATAAAATAACAAAGCCCCCCAAAATAAAAGAATGCCCTACCCTATTCTAAAATTAAAATAGAAAAGCTCTTTTACCTTACCAGCCCTGAAAAGGGCCCTTTGCGGGGCATGCCCCAAAGAATTCAGCTCTTTTGCCTGTAAAAAAAAACATACAATACCCCCCCCCCAACATTACAACCCACCACCCACATACCCCTAATCTAACCCAAACCCCCCTTAAATAAACCTAACACTAAGCCCCTGAAGATCTCCCTACCTTGTCTTCACCACACCGGGTCCCGATCTGTCCAGAAGAGCCTCCGATGTCTTGATCCAAGCCCAAGCGGGGGGCTGAAGAGTGACGTCCATCCTCGGGCTGAAGTCTGGATCCAAGCGGCGGCTGAAGAAATCCATCATCGGGCGGAAGTCTTGATCCAAGCGGGCGCTGAAGAAGTCCATAATCGGGATAAAGTCTTCTATGAAGCAGCATCTTCAATCTTCTTTCTTCCGGAGCCATCATCTTCCAGCCGACGCGGAACATCCTCTTCTACTGACGCCTACTCGCCGAATGACGGTTCCTTTAAATGACGTCATCCAAGATGGCGTCCGTCGAATTCCGATTGGCTGATAGGATTCTATCAGCCAATCGGAATTAAGGTAGGAAAATTCTTATTGGCTGATGGAATCAGCCAATCAGATTCAAGTTCAATCCGATTGGCTGATCCGATCAGCCAATCAGATTGAGCTCGCATTCTATTGGCTGTTCCGATCAGTTAATAGTATGCGAGCTCAATCTGATTGGCTGATTCCATCAGCCAATCAGAATTTTCCTACCTTAATTCCGATTGGCTGTGCGGGGGGAAAAAAGCACGCGTAGCTAACGCACCCCTTTGGCCGCAGAACTCTAAATCTAGCCGTTAGAGAGAAAGGGAAAGTTAACTTTTGTTCCACTTCTGAAAACGCAACATAGTTCCCACCCGTGAGCCAGTCCATAGCTACTTTCGCGAGACAAATACTATTATAGATAAAAAAAATAGGAAGTGCGAATCCCCCAAACTGTCTTAATTGGGCTAGTTTATACAGATTATTCGGAAATTAAATCTAAAATCTTAGGTATCTCTAATTGGGTGTTGTTGAGGAATAATAGCAAGTTGTCTGCATAGAGTAATACATTTAGACACTTATCTCCAAGAGGAATCCCCCTTTATTTTTTTCCTAAGCATTATAGCCAATGGTACAATTGCAAGGTTAAAAAGAAGGGGAGAAATTGGACAACCTTGTCGCGTTCCGGTGGTGATAGGAAAATGTTTTGTGGGTGAGCCATTAACCAATAGTGTTGAAGATGCATTCGCATATGTAGCCCAAATGCAATTTAAATATTGATCTCTAAAGCCGAACATTCTCATAGTATGGAACAAGTGGTCCCACGTGATTGAGTTGAACGCCTTTTGAGCGTCGACAGACAATATAGCAAAATCATGACTACGTTTACATTTGGGGTTGGTAAAAAAGTCTAACAGAAGGAATATTTTTTGGATGTTTGCAGAAGGATTCCTATGTGACATGAAGCTGACCTGGTCCACATGAATCAGAGAGCCAAGGATTGGTTTAAGCCTGTGCGCTAAAATAGTTGTAAATATTTTATAATCTGCATTTAGTAATTATATTGGACGGTAGGAGTCAATTGCTTCAGGATCTTTGCCCTTTTTAAGGATCAGAGTAATTTTAGAGGCTGAAAAGCAAACTGAGGGGGTTATACCATTACAAAAGTAATCATTAAATAGATTCACAAGAGGAGTATTTATCTAATTTCTAAGAATTTTGTATAGTTTGGCAAGTAGGAGATCTGGGCCAGCTGCTTTATCTAATTTAAGACTATCAATTGCTTGAAGTACTTCTAGTTCCATTATAGGGGCATTTAGCATGTCAGACTCTTGTATGGACAGCTTAGGCAACAAAGTTTTTTTCCCAGAAGATTTTTTTGTTTTGCACATTAGTTGGTGGGGCAGAGTATAACTTTTTAAAGAATTCATAGGACTCTAATTTAATTGCCTCAACGTTAGTTATTCTTTTCCCGTCTATGATAATAGATTTGATAGACTTATAGGATTTATGCGTATTTACGCATTTGGATAGTAACTTCCCTATCTTGTTACCGTATCTATAAAAAGATAATTTCCCATTCTTGTTTGGCCTTAGTATACTTTTGCCAATTTATCTTATTAGGTGCTGTTATATACGTATTGTATTTATTTTTAAGATAGTTTGATAGTACGGATTCTCTGAAAAAAAGTTTTTCAATACATGAGAATGATCTATACTGTTTGGATTCATATGAAAATGCTCGGGTATTAGGGTATAAAAGTCGCTGAATATCCTTAATCTTAAGTGTACTACAGAAAGATTTACAAATTCTAAGCGCTTTTTTAGGTGGTCTGTAATCTATCAATGTTGTTAAAAACTATATTAAAGTCACTGGCCACTAGTAGATTTGTATTAGCATATTCAAACAATTTAGACTTCAACCGTTCCCAGAAATTCTCATCAGTATAATTTGGGCCGTATACATTACATAAGGTAATTATGCAGAATCCCACTCTTATTTTTAGGATTATATAACATTCCCCGGATCTATATCCTGGGAGATAATTTGGTATTCTAAACCTTTTCTAAATAACACTGCAACTCTCCATTTATGAGTAGAACAAGGAGTAAAAATAACTCCCCCCCCCCACCAATTAGATTTTAGCTTTTTATGTTCTTCTTCTGTCAAATGTGTTTCTTGTAAGAGAGCTATATCGACCTTACTTTTATTGAGCTGAGCTAAGATCCATTTTCTTTTTATCGGGCTCTTAATCCCTCCTACATTCCAAGATATAATCTTTAACATAGACATTTTAATTTAAAGAGAGACAGCAACAACAGAGAGGGAGAAAAAAGAAAGAAAGGGAGATAAAAAAAGAAAGAAGGGGGAGCCTCCTCCCCGACCCCCTTGACTCACAAAGTCATTAATTCTGGCACCCTTTAAAAAAAGCTTTCACTCTGTAATACTTGTAATAAATGTGTGAAGTGTAGACCACATTAACATTTGCATTGGGAATAGCCGGTTTCGATATAGTATCAACTATCTATCTTTATACTTGTCTGTGAAGGCCTTGGCCTCTTGTGGAGTTTCAAACGTAATTGTTTCATTATCATTAAAGAGCTTAATTTTGGCTGGGTATATTAGTCTAGCAGAGAGGCCCAGATTAATCAGTGTGGTACAGTATGGCGCCATTTCTTTCCGTTTAGTAGCTGTCTGAGAAGAAAAATCTTGGAAAACAATATTTTATTGTGATCAACTTAAAAATTTTGAATTTTCCTATATGCTCTTAAGATACTAACTATGTCCTGAAAATTCAGGTATTTAATCATGATATGTCGTTTCCGTAGAGTATTTTCTGGTGCATTTCTAATAGTGCCTATCCGATGTGCTCTTTCTACAGGGATATTCTGCTCCTGTAAATTAATACCAAGTAATTACGGAAGTGTTATGGCAGCAAAATATATTAAATCCTGATAACTGGGGCTCTCTGGTAGACCGACTACCTTTAAATTGTTCCGGCGTGACCTATCCTCTAAATCTTCTAGTTTCTCAGTGAGTTCGCGTATTCTGTTTGTGTGTTGCTGAGTGATTTGTTCTTCTTTAATTGAAGAGTCCTCGATGTCCGAGATTCTAGTCTCCACCTCAGAGTCCAGAAGTGAAATTTTTCATCTCTAGGGAGAGTGAGGAGAGCTCATTTTGCGCTACTTGTTTTGAGATCTCATCAATATCAGATTTACTGATATTTAAACTATTCATCTCAATTCTAAGGTCTGGGTTAGCTTCAAGGCTGTTCCTCGGTCTCCTGTCTTTACATTTCGCTGGCATTGTGAGTGTTTTAGGTGAAAAGTATTTATCCATTTAAGGTACTATCAAAAATTAGATCTAGTTCGTGAGTAAATGTGAAAAAAGGTGATGTGAAGAAAAAAAGAAAAAGAAAAAAAAAGTGTGAGATGTGCGTTTAAATGTGAGATAGACTGTCAAGAATGTGAAGAAACGTGTAGTGAGGTGTGTAAAGTGAGATTACACAGGGAGATAATCCCAGTGTGTAATAGCAAGAACCTGCATTAGCAATTTATGATCCTAGCTTCTAGTCAGGAGACAGTAGATCTATCAAGGTAATAGGCCAATCCAAGAATGCCTAAGCAATTTTTAATATATGAGAGAGTATATACCTTTTATAAGGGACAGTGCGTCAACTACACAACTGCAGCCTAGTCAATTATTTCTATATCTTCTTTTGACTTTGTTAGTCAAAGCAACCAAGTAAATATAGTACCAGAGAAAGAGAAAATATCTAAGAAAATAAGGCTAATCGCCTCAGTAGCATATAGCCCTGTATGTAACCACAGTATCACACCTTTCTAAGTATATTAGTCTAACGTAGTTTAAAAGGTTGTTTTAAAGTAGGCAAATTACCCTTACACTACATATGCTAATACATCTCAGACAGGAAGATTAATTAGGTAAGAGTATAACAGTTCCAATTTATAACTTTCTAAGTGAGTAAATCAAAAAGAATCTTGTATCTATGACAGTTTTGTAGTGTCAAAACGTTATGCCCTGAACAAGAAATTAACTTTCTAAAGACAAAAACGTTGCCACCATTTTAATTTCCCAACTTGTTATGTGAGACCGTTCTAATTTCATGATATGCCACAAAGAAGGCGACAGACAGGGTTGTGGCACAGAGACTTGCAATATCTTAGCAAGGGGTTGTGAAACCACATTAGATTAATTATACACTAATTCATGCATGTTTTGTCAGAGGGTATACAGACTATATTTTATATGACTGCGAGTTTCCTGTACAAAAAGATGTAACGTTTACAACGGTTAATAACAGGTCTAGCTCCTAGCATGCTGCTCTAGGAGTAGCATGTTAGACTCAAGAGTGGGACCCTATGTACTCATTTATACTTATATATTTAAGAAAGTTACATCAGTTTTACTCTCGGCTTTTGTATACATAATAGTACTGAGATATTTAGCATGTCAGAGAAGATGAAATCTTAAGTAATAAATTATTTATTTAGATAGAAGTGAAATATGTCCCACTGCGAGTAGATTAGTTAGTAACTAGGATAACTCTGTCCTTGGATGAAAGGTTTATATTTTATAAAAATGAAGAGACCAGAGTAAAAGCCAGTTTGAGACAAGACTCGATCCCTCTGAAAGAATGGCCCACTTCAATCTATTAAAGATGGTTCTGATGTGAGGAGCCCTGTAATTATCCTTGCTCTGTTTGTGTGTTAGCTTCTAAACCAGTGGACTGTCAGGCAACAATTAGCAATGAGAGCCAGACCATCAATCCCTTACAGATAGTCTTGAGACAACAGGTCCTCATTACTGTCAATATCCAACTTCTGAAGATTACAGTATATGTAAATTGACACAGGATATAGTTCTGCATAAGTAGCTCAACTTTATTGGATAAATTTGTTATACCTTTAGTATAGCTTTAGATGAAGTTACACCAGCTTACTGCCTTATATTGTCTAGGCATTCAGACAGCATATGATTATATCAGCATGAGTCAAAATTACAGTGCCCAGAAAGTCTGCAGGATTGCAACATTCAAATAGAGAGATAGTTCCATCAATAATTAGTATGGCCTTTTGGCATGTGGAAGTAACCCAAGTCCGTTAAACTTTGTGTAGTATGGTATAACAATGTGATTTCCCCCACAATCTATTCTTACCTTCACCCTGATGTGGATCAGGGACTTACATACAGATTATCCGGGGTTACAGGGGTTATCCTTCCATTGGCTATGCCGGGCAGACCAAGCTGCAGTAATTATGTAGGCTCTTGTGACTACTATATTCAGCTTACAAGTAGTACTCCGAGCCGACACACAGATTCCTCGATCGGGTCTTCCCCGGCAACGCTCCACTTCCCCCTGAAGCAGATGCGTCCCGGGCCGTACGATCTATGCAGCTTCCAGCAGGCTTTAAAGTTGTACCCTGGTTCCGCCATAGGGTCTCTCGGCAAATGGCCACAGCGTATAGGCCACTGGCTGAAGAAAGACTTCCACACGTCAACAACTGTTCAGTGCAGATGCCCTGCAGTTTCCGGGCTAAAGTATACTCTCCTCGGCCTATGGATAATGGCGTGTTGGCGTGTTAGATATACAGGTATAGGTATATACATATATATATATATATACAATAAAAATTGCATTATCCTGTATGTGAAAAACATTGGTTAGTGAACGTCTGGTTAGCGAGTGAGCGATAGGTGTTTTTTCTTCTTCTTCTTCTGTGCATTCCATTGAGTTCTATGAGGAGAATATGTTAACGCGGTCACAATATTTAGTTAGTGCACGTTGTGTTTCACTCGCACGTAAACTTTTTACTTTCAACTTATTGCGCACAACCAGGTGTGTGCAAAAGGATTACTTCTAGCAAAGTGTACGCTTGAGCAAAAACGCTAAATAGTGCGCCACTTGGCCCTCAGTCTTCTAATAAATATGCAGAATTATAAAAAAAGTAGTTCAGAGGTTTTTTTTTTTTCTGGTAACACACCTCTTATTTAATTATTGCTGTAAATAGGGTATAAAACAAAACTTTTTTTCTTTCATGAAATTAGCAAGAGTCCATGAGCTAGTGACGTATGGGATATACATTCCTACCAGGAGGGGCAAAGTTTCCCAAACCTTAAAATGCCTATAAATACACCCCTCACCACACCCACAAATCAGTTTTACAAACTTTGCCTCCTATGGAGGTGGTGGAGTAAGTTTGTGCTAGATTCTACGTTGATATGCGCTCCGCAGCAGGTTGGAGCCCGGTTTTCCTCTCAGCGTGCAGTGAATGTCAGAGGGATGTGAGGAGAGTATTGCCTATTTGAATGCAATGATCTCCTTCTACGGGGTCTATTTCATAGGTTCTCTGTTATCGGTCATAGAGATTCATCTCTTACCTCCCTTTTCAGATCGACGATATACTCTTATATATATACCATTACCTCTGCTGATTTTCGTTTCAGTACTGGTTTGGCTTTCTACAACATGTAGATGAGTGTCCTGGGGTAAGTAAGTAAGCTTATTTTCTGTGACACTCTAAGCTATGGTTAGGCACTTTTTTATAAAGTTCTAAATATATGTATTCAAACATTTATTTGCCTTGACTCAGGATGTTCAACATTCCTTATTTTCAGACAGTCAGTTTCATATTTGGGTTAATGCATTTGAATCAATCATTTTTTCTTACCTTAAAAAATTTGACTTTTTCCCTGTGTGCTGTTAGGCTCGCGGGGGCTGAAAATGCTTCATTTTATTGCGTCATTCTTGGCGCGGACTTTTTTGGCGCAAAAATTTTTTTCTGTTTCCGGCGTCATACGTGTCGCCGGAAGTTGCGTCATTTTTTGACGTTTTTTTTTGCGTCAAAAGTGTCGGCGTTCCGGATGTGGCGTCATTTTTGGCGCCAAAAGCATTTAGGCGCCAAATAATGTGGGCGTCTTCTTTGGCGCTAAAAAATATGGGCGTCATTTTTGTCTCCACATTATTTAAGTCTCATTATTTATTGCTTCTGGTTGCTAGAAGCTTGTTTACTGGCATTTTTTTCCCATTCCTGAAACTGTCATTTAAGGAATTTGATCAATTTTGCTTTATATGTTGTTTTTTCTATTACATATTGCAAGATGTTCCACGTTGCAACTGAGTCAGATTATACTTCAGGAAAATCGCTGCCCGGTGCTGGAGCTACCAAGCTAAGTGTATCTGCTATAAACTTTTGGTATCTGTTTCTCCAGCTGTTGTTTGTATTGCATGTCATGACAAACTTATTAATGCAGATAAAATTTCCTTTAGTACTGTTACATTACCTGTTGCTGTTCCGTCAACATCTAATTTTCAGAGTGTTCCTGATAACATAAGAGATTTTATTTTTAAATCCATTAAGAAGGCTATGTCTGTTATTTCTCCTTCTAGTATACATAAAAGTCTTTTAAAAAACTTCTCTTTTTTCAGATGAATTTTTAAATGAACATCATCATTCTGATACTGATAATGGTTCTTCTGGTTCAGAGGTTTCTGTCTCAGAGGTTGATGCTGATAAATCTTTGTATTTGTTCAAGATGGAATTTATTCGTTCTTTACTTAAAGAAGTATTAATTGCATTAGAAATAGAGGATTCTGGTCCTCTTGATACTAAATCTAAACGTTTAAATAAGGTTTTTAAATCTCCTGTAGTTATTCCAGAAGTGTTTTCTCTCCCTGATGCTATTTCTGAAGTAATTTCCAGGGAATGGAATAATTTGGGTAATTCATTTACTCCTTCTAAAACGTTTTAAGCAATTATATCCTGTGCCATCTGACAGATTAGAGTTTTTTGGGACAAAATCCCTAAGGTTAGTGGGGCTGTCTCTACTCCTGCTATATTTTTAGCGGATGTTGCTGCAGCTTCAACTTTTTGGTTAGAAGCTTTAGCGCAACAAGTAACAGATCATAATTTTATAGCATTATTATTATTCTATAACATGCTAATAATTTTATTTGTGATACCATCTTTTGATATCATTAGAGTTGATGTCAGGTATATGTCTCTAGCTATTTTAGCTAGAAGAGCTTTATGGCTTAAAACTTGGAATGCTGATATGTCTTCTAAGTCAACTTTGCTTTCCCTTTCTTTCCAGGGTAATAAATTATTCGGTTTTCAGTTGGATTCTATTATCTCAACTGTTACTGGAGGGAAGGGAACTTTTTTACCAAAGGATAAAAAATCTAAGGTAAGGGGGCGGAGCCTAGCCAGGATCTGTAATGGCTGCATATTAGCAGAGCTCCGTAGTCCCTAGTGCTAAATCGCAAATAACCTGGTTGACCCAATACTGCTAAACCCACTTACTGGATCAAGAAAGAATCCCTGACCTTTGGGGAACAGCAAGATACCTTCCCTCTGGAAAAGCGGGGAGCCTTGAAGGAGCTTAACAGGCACGGCAGCCTGTGCAGAGGCGCACACTGGGCCTGGCGGCTGATTGTAAAGAACCCTCGCAAACATACCCTGGAGGGTTCATCGCCACGGCCATCACTAAGCGGTGCACGCAGGGGACCTGAAGAGCTGCAGAAACGGAGCCGCATTATAAGACTACCGTCAGTGACGGCAAAGCCGCGATCACGTGGCTTAGGCCGTGAAGAGGGCAACGCATACAGCATACCGCGGTTGCAAGTGGCCACACACATAACGGGGGCTGACACCGGAGCATATACCTCCGCGATCTAGAGTACGGCCGTCAAAAGGGCTAAGTGTGACTGATTGGAGCGCAAAGGAATGAGGGTGAGTCCCGGAGGAGGCCTCCACACTGATACTCCCTTATAATACCCCTTTTTTGCTAGCAAGGCCCTGGGGGTCTGGTAGTTGCACGAGATAGCCCACTGGGACTCAGGGAATCCCCAAGCACAGGCAGATAAACTCGAGTAGGGGATAAAACAAAAATAAATAAAAACCACAAAAACAAAAAAAAATATATACCACCATAACAATAAAACAAATAGGCCATTTTGGAGAACAAGACTAGGCCCCAGTGACAGATCAGGTGCGCAACTGCAGGACACACTTGAGGATACATAAATAATAAAGACACGCACAAAACGGTGCAATACTGTGCAAAGAAAGGGAACTTTATAGATAGATATACAGACTCTCTGCCTGAAATGTCCACTAAAAGAAACCCTAAGCCTCCCAAAAGCACACAACCTACCATGATGGAGAACTTTTTGATACCCACAGACCAAACGCCTAGCAAAACAATGCAGGACTCTCAGGGGCCCTCAGTGACTGCACAGGTTCATGAGCATAGACCTAGCACTAACTCTCACAGTTATCTTACCAAAGAAGACATATTACACTTATCTTCAAAGGAAGACATTAAAAGTGCGATGCATGAATTCAAAAGTATGTTTAAAGAGGTCAAAAGGGACATTGCGGTTATGGATCACCGTGTCACACAGGTAGAGGAGAAGCAGGAATCTCTTAGCTCCGACGTGCAACATCAGGCTAGCTTACAGCAGGCCCAGGAGGGCATGGTTCACTCCCTCATGGACCGCTTAGAGGACCTAGAAAACAGGAGCAGGAGGAGCAATCTACGCCTCCGGGGCATACCTGAATCAGTGGATCCCCCAGAAATACAACTTTATATACAGGACTTTATCAGATTCCTAAAAAATAACCCCTCAGCACGAGAGGTACAAATAGAGCGTGCACACAGAGCTTTACGCCCTAGGCCACCAAACAGGGCTCCACCTAGGGACATAATTATTAAATTTTTGTCTTTTCGGGACAAAGAAGAAGTCCTCAAACTAGCTAGAACAAGGCATCCAATCACCTTTAGAGGGGCAGACGTTCAAGTATACTCAGATCTGTGCCCCACTACGCTGCAAAAGAGGAGAGACATGAGATATATTACATCTGTGCTGAGGGAAAAGAGGATCCCATACCAGTGGGGATTCCCCACCTGCCTCATTGCTACTAAAAATAATGCCTCACACATCCTCCGAGGTATGGAAGATCTCCCCAATTTTAATCAAGCACTAGGACTGGAAATTGAACCGCCACATCAGGAAGAACCAGCTCGTAGAGCTCCGAATGCGATAATTCGGGAAGAAATACAGCAGATCCGTGGGTGAATTCAGAAAAATTTTCAAGGACTTTGCTTCTACCTCGTTAATGTCCAGTTTTACTTTCTAGGACACTGATAATCGGTCTCAGGTAGCATCCGCTCCTGATGGACCTTGCCAAAGACAGGACTCTGTGCCCCTCTGTGAAATTATCAGGTCGTATATGACATGCTGTTTTATTGTTGTCTTTTGTTTAACAAAAAAAAAAAAAAAAAAAAAAAAAATTTTTATATATGTACTGCCACACTTGTGTTCAATAAGAGTATTGCACCAAAAGCCATATAGGTATGATTGGCCCTTGCAATCCTACCGGAAATATTATTGCTAGTGATAGAATCTGATATACAGCCAGGCTAACTGACACTGTCTCTATCAAACACCCCTTTTGGCTTAGTGGATACATTAACGCCCATCTCCCTATAGCAGAAGGCAGGGACTAACATAGTAGGTTATAATAGAATACACAAAAGGATCGCCCATTAGATAGTTTAAGAATGTACATAATTATATAAACAGGACCACCATGTTTAAGTGGATGGCAATGACACGAGCAGGCTGCAGTGTGGTGTTTGCCTTCCCGCCCGATTGAGTTAAGTATTTAGCTATCCTGTCCCGATTCCTTACTGAGACACACGAGCTTGCTGGTTGGGCGGGAGGGTGGACACATAGCGCTGGGGCTGACAGAGGATTAACAGTAGATAACCTATAGAAACCAATTTACATATCCTTACAGAGGTTAATATATGACCAATACTAATAACCACTCAGGCCCAGATAGTATGGTCCCTAGAGAAGTAGAATGCAGAGCTGAGTAGCAGCGTTATGTTGACTATTAGATTAATTGGACATGAGGAAAGCACCTTAACTCACTCAAACCAACCTAAAGGGTCAACCAGATTTCTAAGCACAATGTTAATTAATCAAGTTCACATGCGATAAGCACAGGGACAACTACCCCTGAGTTTTTTAAAGTAGTTTTGATAGCATTTATTTGTTTCAGGAACTGTTACTGTTTGTATTTGTTGTTCAAGGCTACGTTTTACAGTTTTGTTCAGTTTTTTTTAAGTGATACAAGTTCATTGTTGTTGTAGTCTTACTAGAGAAGACTCCTCTATCTCACATTCCCTACCCCCTTTAACCTCTCTAACCCCCTTTCCCACATCTCTTTCCCCCTCTACCCCCCTTAACCCTCTTTTTTTTTTTTTTTTTTTCTATCTCTTTTTCTTTTTTCATCCTTCCTCCCTGGGACTGCCGTCTCGTCTCTCTCCCCCACGAAGCACTGCTGGACTCAAGGGATGGCCATGGCGACTCAGACTAATAGAAGCAAATCCCGACCAATTGAACTTATAACTGTTAACGCTAAGGGGCTTAATAGCCCCTCCAAGCGTGCCATAGTAATAAGGGACCTACAGAGAATGAATGGGGACATAGTCCTCATACAGGAAACGCATTTTGCAATAGCTCACGAACCAAATTGGCACAATCTTCGCTACCCAATAGCATACTTTGCCTCAAGCTCCAAAAAAAAAAATGGGGTGGGGATCCTTTTTGGCGCGGGGGTTCCCTTCCAGCTATCACAAAGTTACAAAGACCCCGAGGGTAGATTTCTGATACTTACGGGCACTCTGTTTAACAAGCCCATCACGCTAGCCAACGTATACTGCCCGAACACCTCCCAGCACCTCTTTCTTCAGAAAGTCTCCCGCAAATTACTTGAAATTCAAAAGGGCATTGTGTACCTGGGCGGGGACTTCAACGCCCCCCTGGATCCTGTCCTTGATACCTCCAACGGACTCTCCAGCGCTCCGCATAAAACACTCAAATGCATGTCCTCTACACTGGCGGAACTAAAGATTCATGACATTTGGCGTTTACACCACCCAATAGACAAGAATTTTACATTCTATTCACATCCGCACCGAAAATATTCCAGGATAGACTATTTATTTACAGACTCCACGGGATTAATTATCACTAAATCTAGTAGAATTTCTGCGATCACATGGTCCGACCACGCACCAGTGAGCTGTACTATTCAATGGCCCAGCAGGCCTGTCACTCCCTTTATATGGAGGCTTGATGATACACTCTTAGATGACCCAGTGTTTAACACTGAATTGAGAAAATCTATGACTGAATATTTCAGCCTGAACGCGACAGTGGGGATGGATGAATCCGTCCTATGGGAAGCGCATAAGTGTACTATAAGGGGCCTCCTAATAACTCGCAAAGCGAGATTGAACAAAATGCGGTTAGAGAAATATAACAAACTTATGCTACAGGTTAACACGGCTGAGCAATATCACAAACAGCGCCCCCGAGACGACTCGGGACTAGCACGACTATCCACGACTAGGAAGGACCTTCTGCAATTCTTGCAGGAGGACTATCAAAAACAGGCACTAAAATTGCGGCAGCTTTATTTTGAACAGGGTGACAAGCCTGGGAGGCTCCTAGCAAGAGCCATAGCCAGGAAAAAATTAAAAGCCCATATTCACCACATAGTGGATGCGGACGGAGACATAAGGGCGGACGGCGATTCAATCGCTGCAGCCTTTAGAAGTTATTATGAATCACTTTACAACCTGAAAAACCCTGGCAGAGAGCAGGCGGCTCTTTCTGCACAGCAGATAACAGATGATGATACACTTCAATATCTGCTGGCCGCTGACCTCCCGGAAATATCGGAGGGAGACAGAGAGCTCATGGAACAACCAATCACACTCGAGGAAGTACAGAAAGCCATTAAAGACCTCCCGAGGGGCAAAAGCCCTGGGCCGGATGGCTTCGGATTGAAGTATTACAAAAAGTACTCGGATATCCTTGCCCCAAGGCTGACAAGTTTGTTCACGACTCTGTTTGAGACTCCCAGGCTTCCCAGCACCATGTTGGAAGCCTACATTGCGGTTATCCCTAAACCTGGGAAGCCACCTGACAAGCCTGAAAATTTCAGGCCAATATCTCTACTCAACTCAGACGTAAAGATCTTGGCGAAAATTGTAGCCGCCCGTCTGAATAGGCTTCTTCCAGGTCTCATCTCTGCTGACCAAGTAGGATTTATTCCTGCGCGGGAAGCCAGGGATAACACTCTTAAAGTACAACAGCTGATAACCTATGCCCATGTACATAAGCTTCCTCTTGTCTTGGTAACTACAGACGCAGAGAAGGCTTTTGACCGGGTTAGCTGGAGATTTATCCGACTGACATTGCAAAGGTTCGGATTTGGACCCGGTATCATCAATGTCATCATGTCCCTGTACTCGACCCCAAATGCGAGGGTGAGGGTGAACGGCACCCTCTCTGAAACATTCATGATTAGGAATGGCACGAGGCAGGGGTGCCCTTTGTCACCTCTCCTCTTTGCTCTTACAATTGAGGTCCTGGCCAGTAAGATCAGGGCCAATGCAGCAGTAAAGGGTCTGACGATTGGCGGCGTTGAACATAAACTCTCAATGTACGCCGATGACGTCCTCCTGACATTAGAGGACTCGGCCACATCTCTGAAGGAAGCACTGACCGTTTTCAAGGGATACGGTGAATTCTCGAATTTTCTACTTAACCCTTTGAAATCTGAGATCATAAACATCACGGAACACCCAGATAGGTTTGCAGCCTCGACGAGAAATTGCCCAATTAAAATAGCCAGAGATAATATAAAATACCTGGGAATAATTGTCACACCTAGTGCCCCAGAAATTATTGAACTTAACTACAAAAAAATCAGGGACGAAGTTCTAAGGGACTTGTCCAACTGGAAAAAGAAAACAATCTCATGGCTGGGAAGAATAGGGATTGTTAAGATGAATGTTCTCCCGAGGATCCTTTATATCATGCAAACAATCCCGGCACTATCGGCTTCTCACTATCTCCAGCAACTTCAAACGGGAATTGAAACCTATATATGGAATGGAATCAGACCAAGAGTCAGAAGGTCCACCATATACCTGTCTAGAGATAGGGGCGGCCTGGGGGTTCCACTCTTAAGAGTATACCAAAAAGCAATATTCCTTCAAAGGATTGTGGAATGGAATCGGAACCAGCCCGATAAATTATGGATACAAATAGATAATGAAATCTTACAACGCGGAAACACTGGGGCACTGGCCTGGATTTCTGCTAAAAACCGCCCATTATCCCTCGCACTGTACCCATTGATAAGTGATGCGTTCAAGACGTGGGATAAGACACTGGAAGAGAGCACCTATGTGTCATCGCGCACCTCACCAAATGTCCCAATACGGGAGAACCCTGATCTGGGCATGGAATTTCCGAAGCACGCGAGGGGGGTGACATACACCCTAGCTGATACAGCCTTTTCAAATCTTGTGCAACAGAATAAGCTCAAATCGCAAACAGATTTGGTAGAATGGGACCAGACGATATTCACGTCCTGGTTCAGAATGGCGCAAATCACTCACTATTTCAACACTTGCAAAGATCGGGCTGACCTGCTTAGGGACAGGACACCCTTCGAGGCCTTGTGCACTATGCAACAACCGCCGACACATTTAATCTCTCTCCTCTACAAACTCCTGATAAGTAAGGGAGGTACGGCTTTGCCGGCATACACCTCCGCGTGGCAGGCAGAACTGGGTCTTGATATAACTGCGGCTGACTGGATGAAAATATTCATTAAGAACAGGAGAGCATCTGTGTCCGCTAGGATACAAGAAATGCATTATAAATTACTCAGTAGATGGTACCTGACACCCCAAAGGCTGCGGAAAATTTATCCTAACACAAACGGGGAGTGCTGGAGGGGCTGTGGGGAAGAAGGATCTCTTCTGCACATCTGGTGGACTTGTCCTCGGATAAGGCCATTTTGGGAAGAGGTGCTGGGAGAAATGAGCAACATTCTCAGAATCATTATCCCCCCCAAACCAACTTACCTTATCTTTCACGACTTACCTAAAGTGGTGGGAGAGCACAGACACATACTTTTTCTCCTTATGTTGGGCTCCGCGAAGGGGCTAATCCCCGCGCACTGGAAGGGTCCCGAGATACCGACAATCCAGGAATGGAGAAACAAAGTAGGGGACTTGCTCAAACTAGAACGATATCACTTTCTCAAAACAGGAAAACTTGTCACCCATGAGATGATGACGTTGACTTGGGAGGGCCGGGAGCTGTGACGGCAGTTCTTGTGACCTTTTATTGATTGTCTCTGCAGTCCTTCCTTGCACTACTCTGCTTCCTGCCTTTTCTTTCTCCCTCTCTTTTCTCCCTCCCCTCCCTCTCCCCCCCCCCTCTTTTTTTTTTTTTTTTCTCTCAATCCCCTTTTTTCCTCTTATTGTCTTCTTTATACTTTTTGTTTGTTGTGACATCAGACTATTTGGTTTTTCAGCAACATGTAGAAAACGCGCTGAAAGCACATACGAGTATACTTTCTTAATTATCTGATGTCAAGCTCCTAATTTGATATTTTAGCTGTTTATAATGATCGTCATATAACCCGAACTACTAGTTCGTTGAAACAAGCTCAGACTATCTGCATTGTTTCTAACATAAAGTTGACAGGAAACCGAGAGAATTGCTGGACTTTGAATTTAAAATATCCTCTCCCTGTATAATATGTACTCAATCACTATGATAACGATGATAGGGAATAATTTGCTACTTTGCATTATGTAAGAAAATATTATGTAATACTCAGGCAAACGCTGTACATGATCTCCTGCTGTATCTCACTTTTGTCAACCTTAATAAAGCTTGTTTGAAAAAAAAAAAAAAAAAAAAAAAAAAAAAAAAATCTAAGGTAAATTTAGGTCTAATAATCGTTTTCGTTCCTTTCCTCACAACAAGGAACAAAAGCCTGATCCTTCATCCTCAGGAGCGGTATCAGTTTGGAAACCATTTCCAGTTTGGAATATATCCAAGCCTTATAGAAACCTAAAGCCAGCTCCTAAGTACCCATGAAGGTGCGGCCCTCATTCCAGCTCAGCTCGTATGGGGCAGATTACGTTTTCTTCAAAGAAATTTGGATCAATTCCGTTCACAATCTCTGGTTTCAGAGCATTGTTTCAGAAAGGTACAGAATTGGCTTCAAGTTAAGCCTACTGCAAAGAGATTTTTTTCTTTCCCGTGTCCCAGTAAACCCAGCAAAGGCTCAGCATTTCTGAAATGTGTTTCAGATCTAGAGTTGGCTGGAGTAATTATGCCAGTTCCAGTTCTGGAACAGGGGCTGGGGTTTTATTCTATCTCTTCATTGTACCAAAGAAGGTCAATTCCTTCAGACCAGTTCCGGATCTATCAATATTGAATCGTTATGTAAGGATACCAACATTCAAGATGGTAACTGTAGGACTATCCTGCCTTTTGTTTAGCAAGGGCATTATATGTCTACAATAGATTTACAGGATGCATATCTGCATATTCCGATTCATCCAGATCACTTTTAGTTTCTGAGATTCTCTTTTTAGACAAGCATTACCAGTTTTGTGGCTCTACCGTTTGGCCTAGCATCAGCTCCAAGAATTTTTTCAAAGGTTCTCGGTGCCCTTCTGTCTGTAATCAGAGAACAGGGTTTTGGTATTTCCTTATTTGGACGATTTCTTGGTACTTGCTCAGTCTTCACATTTTCGCAGAATCTCATACGAATCGACTTGTGTTGTTTCTTCAAGATCATGGTTGGAGGATCAATTTACCAAAAAGTTCATTGATTCCTCAGACAAGGGTAACCTTTTTAGGTTTCCAGATAGATTCAGTGTCTATGACTCTGTCCTTGTCAGACAAGAGAAGTTTAACATTGATATCAGCTTGTCAAAACCTTCAGTCACAATCATTCCCTTTGGTAGCCTTATGCATGGAAATTTTAGGTCTTAGGACTGCCGCATCGGATGCGATCTCCTTTGCTCGTTTTCCCATGCGACCTCTTCAGCTCTGTATGCTGAACCAATGGTGCAGGGATTACACAAAGATATCTCAATTAATATCTTTAAACCGATTATACGACACTCTCTGACGTGGTGGACAGATCACCATCGTTTAGTTCAGGGGGCTTCTTTGTTCTTCCGACCTGGACTATAATCTCAACAGATGCAAGTCTTACAGGTTGGGGAGCTGTGTGGGGGTCTCTGACGGCACAAGGGGTTTGGGAATCTCAGGAGGTGAGATTACCGATCAATATTTTGGAACTCCATGCAATTTTCAGAGCTCTTCAGTCTTGGCCTCTTCTGAAGAGAGAGTTGTTCATTTGTTTTCAGATAGACAATGTCACAACTGTGGCATACATCAATCATCAAGGAGGGACTCACAGTCCTCTGGCTATGAAAGAAGTATCTCGAATTTTGGTTTGGCCAGAATCCAGCTCCTGTCTAATCTCTGCGGTTCATATCCCAGGTATAGACAATTGGGAAGCGGATTATCTCAGTCGCCAAACGTTGCATCCGGGCGAATGGTCTCTTCACCCAGAGGTATTTCTTCAGATTGTTCAAATGTGGGAACTCCCAGAAATAGATCTGATGGCTTCTCATCTAAACAAGAAACTTCCCTGGTATCTGTCCAGATCCCGGGATCCTCGGGCGGAGGCAGTGGATGCATTATCACTTCCTTGGAAGTATCATCCTGCCTATATCTTTCCGCCTCTAGTTCTTCTTCCAAGAGTATTGTTTTTTACAAGCTTTGGTTCGTATAAAACCTGTCATTAAGTCAATTTCTCCTCCTTGGAGTTTGAATTTGGTTCTGGGGGCTCTTCAAGCTCCTCCTTTTGAACCCATGTATTCTTTGGTCATTAAATTACTTTCTTGGAAAGTTTTGTTTCTTTTGGCCATCTCTTCTGCCAGAAGAGTCTCTGAATTATCTGCTCTTTCTTGTGAGTCTCCTTTTCTGATTTTTCATCAGGATAAGGCGGTGCTGCAAACTTCTTTTGAATTTTTTACCTAAGGTTGTGAATTCTAACAACATTAGTAGAGAAATTGTGGTTCCTTCATTATGTCCTAATCCTATGAATTCTAAGGAGAAATCATTGCATTCTTTGGATGCTGTTAGAGCTTTGTATTATTATGATGAAGCGACTAAGTCTTTCCGAAAGACTTCTAGTCTATTTGTCATCTTTTCCGGTTCTAGAAAAGGCCAGAAAGCTTCTGCCATTTCTTTGGCATCTTGGTTGAAATCTTTATTTCATCATGCCTATGTCGAGTCGGGTAAAACTCCGCCTCGAAGGATTACAGCTCATTCTACTAGGTCAGTTTCTACTTCCTGGGCGTTTAGGAATGAAGCTTCGGTTGATCAGATTCGCAAAGCAGCAACTTGGTCCTCTTTGCATACTTTTACTAAATTCTACCATTTTTTATGTGTTTTCTTCTTCTGAAGCAGTTTTTGGTAGAAAAGTACTTCAGGCAGTGGTTTCAGTTTGAATCTTCTGCTTATGTTTTCATTAAACTTTATTTTGGGTGTGGATTATTTTCAGCAGGAATTGGCTGTCTTTATTTTATCCCTCCCTCTCTAGTGACTCTTGCGTGGAAAGATCCACATCTTGGGTAGTCATTATCCCATACGTCACTAGCTCATGGACTCTTGCTAATTACATGAAAGAAAACATAATTTATGTAAGAACTTACCTGATAAATTCATTTCTTTCATATTAGCAAGAGTCCATGAGGCCCACCCTTTTTTGTGGTGGTTATGATTTTTTTGTATAAAGCACAATTATTCCAATTCCTTATTTTTTATGCTTTCGCACTTTTTTTCTTATCACCCCACTTCTTGGCTATTCGTTAAACTGATTTGTGGGTGTGGTGAGGGGTGTATTTATAGGCATTTTAAGGTTTGGGAAACTTTGCCCCTCCTGGTAGGAATGTATATCCCATACGTCACTAGCTCATGGACTCTTGCTAATATGAAAGAAATGAATTTATCAGGTAAGTTCTTACATAAATTATGTTTTTTTCTAAATCTTTAATGCTCAGTAAAAAAAAAAAGTTTACAATGCACTTTATCTGCATTTTCTGTCATTTAAATTTGACAATTGTACATTTACATGCGCCCCCAGAGAGGCTGGAGTGAATCCTTGGAATTTAGAACCTTTACCCATCTAAAAGCGGCACAATTATTGCTTAATATGTGCTCATTGTGTTCAATGATGTCCCTTTTTTGCCAAGTCAACAAAAATAACAACACCCAAGAAACTTATTATTATTATCGGTTATTTGTAGAGTGCCAACAGATTCCGCAGCACTAACTTTCAAAGTGTATGGTCCTGAACTGCAAATAAAATGCAAATGTTGCTATTGACATAAAAACACTTTTTAAATAATGATTTTGCATGCAGATCTTTGGCAATGCAATGATTCATTTCTGATGTATACATGAAACACTATATTAACATCCCTTAAATCGATAAAAAATAAATTTATTATTATTATTATTATTGTCTAGAAACACTTTAATAAAACCACACGTGGGATATTCATCTCAGCCAGGCTGCATTATTAAAAGATGATATTCACTTTTACCATTCTGCAATACATGTCCCTATAAGATAAATATACTCTTACAGTGTTAAATATCACACATGAATGATATGTCATTGAATAATTGCTACAATACCAATTAACATTAGAAAATAAATTGTTATTGGATAGTTATTTTTAACAGGGAAAAAAAACTATTAAGTAATGAGTCATGTGATAAACTACAATGTAATGAAATGACGTTGATAAAGTATATTTGTTGTAAGAATCTAAATACAATTTGTAGCAAATCTTTTTCTTCAAAATGAATAATGTTATCTGCAGCATGCATTGTACAGAACAATTAGGCATGATTTATAACTTGGTATGCATAGAAAGATCTATTATTAATGTCCTTACTGTTTTCATTATTAGAAGTTCTTTATTGGTATGACTAATGATATGTCTATTACTATTATCATAATCATTTATTAATAACATGTAGTCATAAAGACTAAATCTAAGCACAATGGAAGTGTGAAGCTGGGAACAAGATAATTACAGTATTAACAGACAAATGAATCCTGCTTTACTGTTAGGATATTGTAAGGAACATTCACTGAGGTGATTGTTTTGTCTTTAGTTTTCAATTCAAATTATGCTAGAAATATTTTTTACGGCTTCAGAAAAAGAGAGATTGGTTATTAGAGAGCAATGTTGAGTTTACTAGTTATTTTGTATTAAAACCATTCAAATGAATCCTCTAACCTTAAACTTTGATTATCTCTGTATTGTCCCCCCCCCATACTCAATTAATCAATTAACGACTTCTCATCCTCCCTGTTCACAAATGTAAACATTAAAGTTAATTAATATTGTTAGATCAACCAAATAGTAGCTGTGATGAGGAAATGTTATCCTTCGGAGTTCAGATGCTTCATAAAATCTTGATTAATAAAGGGGTTGTTCACAGAATCTGTGGTCACCCGTGTTATAGTTCTATATCCTGGAAACTAAGATGGAGAGACTTAGAATAACCTTCAACTGCAGCATGTGTGTAATATATAGCGCTAAATTCATAGACGCTTATGAGGTTGATGAGGGACCTCATTGTAATGGTGAAATCATGGTAAAATTAATTGACCGTCACTTCAGCTCTTTCACAGTATTTCATTAGTGGGCATTTCTGCTAATAACATCTATAGTTGTGTTAGATGCCCCAATACATGAAGTCTCGCACATCAAACAAGAACCGCTAGTAACATAGAAAAAAGTATTGAAATCTGCAACACTACTACTTGATGGAAATACTACATACTGCCTATACTTTGCCCCAGCATGTGCAATCCAAAGAGACACTATTGTCACTTTTGTCTGACACTATTGTCTGTTTTATAGTGGGAGGGGGGGTTGTTTCTTTGAATTTATTTGTTGTATAATGTTCTAAAGGTTTTTTTGTAATGCTGGCATCCTTTAGAATAGACTTTGTTCAATGCTCCAAGTGAACAGCTGAGTATATCTTATAGATATTGTATACTAAATCTTATACTGGTCCTTAAAGGCACAGTAAACACCTTGGCATTTTAATATACAGTTATTAGTTATGCAAAATAAAACAACTGTATAATATACTTTTATTATTATTTTGCCGCTAATTTATGAAATTAAGCTCTGAAAATGTTCTCATTCTTAGAACTGTAAATGTGCTACATATCTGTCCCTTATTGGCTTTAAATGATAACAACTACAAAACAATGCACTTTATACTGACATTATGGGCTCCATTTGTGAAGCTGTGGGGATGCTAGCAGGCCTGAGTAGCTGAGTTTTTAAGACCATTTCTACTTAACCTCTCTTCCATCTCAAGGGTGGCAGAGTTAAATTGTCATGGTCAGGTTTGACTGGGATGATTGACAAGCCCTGCTCTCACACAATTAGTTGGGCATGGCTAGACAAGCAATTGCTTGTCCAGGGACGGAACTACGGGGGTGCAGAGTTTGCAACTGCTACTGGGCCACAGAGGGTGGGGGCCCAGCTTAAAAAAAAATAAAAAAATGTCAATAAAAAACGTTGACCTGCCACTGCCTGCACTGATATCATGTGAGTGTGACATGATGCTTCACTAGTGTCTCTGTCTCTGACTACAGGGGTTAGTGTTTTTGTTTTACCCATTAGTGTTTATATGTGTGTGTGTATGTGTGTATGTATGTATGTGACCATGTGTGTATTTATGCATGTATGTGTGTATGTATTTATGTATGTGACCGTGTGTGTATTTATGTATGTATGTGTGTGTGTGTGTGTGTATGTTTGTGGAACCAGCAAATTACAGACCTTGTTACTACAGCATGGGGTATAAACATTGTCACTATACAGTACCACTATATACAGTAGGGGGGCTGGACCATGTCACAGACTACTGTGGTCACTTTATAAAGTACTGGGGTGGGTAGGGTCAGGCCAGCCATCTCACCAGCAGATTACAGACTGTGTCACTAACTCACTATATACAGTACTGGTGGGTGAAGCAGTGTCACTATATACAATAATAGGGGGTCAGACCCTCTCACAGACTGTGGACACAGGGCACCTCCTTTTGCAGACATGCAATCTAATTTACATTTTTTTTCTGTGTTAAATTTAAAAAAAAATATATATATGTATCAAATTCATCTTTTTTTGGGCAGTGAGTGGGGGACCCTTCTTAGATTCTTGCACCTGGGCCCTGTGGTTTCTAGTTACGACTCTGTGCTTGTCCATCCTGTGTTTGATAAATGGGGAATATGACCCTAGCTAGCCTTGTTGTCGGCATACTCCAACCCAGATTGGCTCCTCTAAATAAGGAAAGTTGTGACTGTTGAAAAACAATTGCAGCAAACTAGGTGTTAGTTTATTTTAAAACTGTTTAAACATAACTAATATGTTATTCTATAGCAACACAACAGAACTGTATTGTAATGACAATGTGTTACTGTCCCTTTAAAACATGTGAAGCAGTAAAAGGGCTAGTTATTACAAATTGATCAACAGGATATACTCAGCCGACATATAACAACTGATTATAATAAATATGAAAATTTAGAATCTCATGTTTATGTTCATTTGCAAGTAGCTATACATAATCCATTTATCACTGGTTACCTCTCATATTAATAAACCCACTTGCTAAACGGAAAATCCCCTGATGTATGGTGAATAATTTCTGTTAAGTGACATGCTGCTGATGTTGCACATTATTTGATGCATTTCTTCCTGGTCAGTTAAAGGGACATGAAACACACATTTTTCTTTCATGATTTAGAAAGATCATGTCATTTTAAACAACTTTATAATTTACTTCTATTATCTAATTTGCTTAATTATCTTGACATCCTTTGCTGGAAATCATATCTAGATAGTCTCAGTAGCTGCTGATTGGTGGCTGCACATATATGCTTTGTATGATTGGCTCACCCGTGTGCATTGCTATTACTTCAACAAAGGATATCTAAAAAATTAAACAAATTAGATAATAGAAGTAAATTTGAATGTTGTTTCAAATTGTATTCTCTACCTGAATCATGAAATAAATATTTTGGGTTTAGCGTCCCTTTAAATTGTGGTGCTAGCTCATTATGGTGGGGGTGGCAGCAGCTCTTGGTATACTGAACTGAGCTGTGACTTGTCCAGAGTTTACATGCTGGGCCAATCAAAGTAGAGCTCAGCTATTCCGAATCTGACATTGATCTCTCAGCGGGAGGTTTTACCCTGCTGGGATGCAGGCATGCACCAGCCTTGTTGGGGCATAAGGTCACAAAAATGTTTACTTTTGGTGCCTATATGCACAGTATCAAAAACCATCATAACTTTTTGCTAATGTATTTAAAAATTCTTCTAGTCAACACTAATTTTGATTTTTAAGTTCAGTCATGAAAAAACATTAATACTGAAAGAATTGAAAGAATAATATATAACCCTGCACCATATCTGTACCAAAATGGTTCATCATATATAATAACTGCAAAACAATAGAGACCAGGAGGGGCTCTTCCTAATAAAGCATGTGGTGGGTATAGTCTGGTTACTAAAATTGCAGAAAATTAAATGATAATGCATTACAAATATGTTCCAAGTCACCCAGTATGTTTGTTTTTTGCAAGGCAGGCAAATCCTGCAATTACAAGGTGTTTACTGTCCCTTTAAGTTACACAGATGACACCAAGAGCACATAAATGGCAGGAACATAGGCAAATCAGTTTTGACACAATTTTAGTACTTACTGTAACTTATAAAAAGATATATATATGTTAGAGAGATATATTCATAATAATAATAATGTATAATAATAATACAAGCTCTTACACCTAAAGGAGTTATTCTGTTCAAACATTTTTTTAAACATGATTTCTGCTTTTTACTTTTACTTATTCATAAACTATAATTGTGTAAAGGGTGTGTTTTGCTTGACCAGGTGTTAAGCCTATTTACAGTAACAGCTGTTACATAAGTCTGGACAGAGCCTACGAGTAAAGTTAGTTATGAGTATAATGTCAGTAGTTTCACTTAGTAACAAGTTATGGTTTTTGTGATATTATTTTCTTCTCAGTATCAGGATTGAACATCCATCTCAAAGTTTATTTTTATTTTGATAGTTAAAGGGATATGAAACCCAAAAATGTTCTTTCATGATGCAGTTTTGAACAACTTTCTAATTTAATGATATCATCTCATTTGATTATTTTCTCTTGCCATCCTTTGTTGCAAATAATACCTAGGTAGGCTCAGAAGCAGCAATGCACTACTGGGAGCTAACTGCTGATTGGTGAATGCATGTATATGTGTCTTGTCATTGGCTCAACCATTGTGTTCAGCGAGCTCCCAGCAGTACATTTGTGCTTCTTCACCAAAGGATACCAAGTGAACAAAGCAAATTTGAAAATAGAAGAAAATTGGAAAATTGTTTAAAACTGTAGTCTATTTGAATCATGAAGGAAAAAAAATAAGTTGCATATCCCTTTAAAGGGACATTATACTTAAAAAATGCAAGGAAGTCTATGATCAAACAGCAGTTAAGTATGTTAAAAACTGTGCACATTTAACTTTACAAAAGGTTAAGTTAAAGCTGTTTGGTGTTAGCAGGAATTGCAACTAGTACTTAGGTATCTGTTGCTCACTGGCTCGAAGGGACAACTCCCACAACTTAAGTTTGTTTATTCAACATATTTATTCAATACAACTTGTTTTTCAACACTGTGATACATATTAAAAACTTTATTTTAGATGAAACAGAAAATATTTAGTAGTATGTCCCTTAAAAACTTGCAATTTGAGATATAGATCACCAAAATCTTATTGTATTTTACCTCAAACAAATGCAGCAGGTAATCATTCTCAATGTAGCTGTTTATTAATAGTTAATCATGATTTAAGTGACCTAAAATCATTTCTTTCTTTATTTTCTAGAGACCATTAGTGTTGACTAATGCACACTGACATACTCTTAGTTATGACATTTAGATTTTAGGTTATTTGAGACCCAGAACAAACAAGTCTGACCTTATTCATACGCAGTAGAGTTACTGGATTTATTTGAAAACTACAAAAGTACATAAGACTTTAGAAATACATTAAATAAATGCACCTTCCTTATTTCAAACGTAAGATTGTTTTACATTTTGCCAAGCATAGGTCACAAACTTGCCAGCTTTATTCGGAGTTGACATTTATTTGCATTTAGCATTTGTTATGCAAACTAGTCTTACTAAAGGTACTGTTTGTTTTGTTGCTGAAAGACAATAGTCTAGGGAAAAAGAACAGATCCTTTTTGCTATATGCAGATGCCTGAAAATTTGCCAATCTCTTCAAGACAACTTGTGTTTTGCTTTAACATTTACTTAGTGAAATGCTATAGCCATATAATGGCTAATATTAACTTAGTTTCATATAGAATTAACAAAACACTTCAAAAGCATTAAACGGATATTGTAATCCATTAGTTTGCTGTGCGAAAACTTCAAATAAACCATGGGTGTTTGTCATGCTAGTTTAATCCCTCACAAACACCGCTGTTCATATTAGTAAGCCTCCTTTATTAAATATACAATAATTATGGAATACAGTATATGGTTTCCTTCCAAATGAGTTGTGCAAATTCACGCCAGAAAATATTTAAGTTAAAGGCCTTTTGAGACATTTACAAATACAATTTTCACATTGTTTTTGAGTCATTTTAAAATTAAAAATGTGGAAATTCCAAATATCTAACTGTAATAATGAGCCATAATATAAGCATAAATATTTCATATTTTAAAAGTGTGAGCTGAAACATTAAGAAAGACATGTGAATAGTCAAACTATACCATTCAATGGGCTTTTCAGCTACTTAAAGCTATTGAATTAGATAAATTCAAATAATAATGTAAATACAGGTGTAAAAATTGTTGTTAAAAAAGTTAAGAAAAGGTGCATGTAACAATTAACTGGAATAGCCTTGAATTATATAACCCTGAGTGAACATATTTGCGTATGTACAACTCTTCAAATGGATTGCCATAGACCTCTAAGTAGGCAAGTTCTTTCTGTTATGGATTGGAAAGGGTGTCAATTAAAGTTGAAATTTAAAGGGCCACTGAACCCAAAATTTTTTCTTTTGTGATTTAGATAGAGCATGCAATTTTAAACAACTTTCTAATTTACTTCTATTATCATTTTTTCTTTGTTCTCTTATCTTTATTTGAAAAAGAAGGCATCTAAGCTTTTTTTTTATTCAGAACTCTGGACAGCACTTTTTCATTTTCATTGGTGGATGAATTTATCCACCAATCAGCAAGGACAACCCAGGTTGTTCACAAAAAATGGCCCGGCATCTAAATTTACATTCTTGCATTTCAAATAAAGATACCAAGAGTATGAAGAAAATTTGATAATAGGAGTAAATTAGAAAGTTGCTTAAAATTTCATGCTCTATCTGAATCCGGAAAGAAAAAAATTTGGGTTCAGTGTCCCTTTAAAGTAGCACAGCGTCTATGTATTAGTTGCTCATAGGCTAAGATTGAATCAAATCTAGTAAAAATGCTGTGAAAAGTTCAGAATGGTTTTTAGTAGGCATGGGAATTTGGATGGTTCGCTAGCATCTGAATGCAGAATAATGCAGGCGCTCTTTCTTGTGAAAGTGTAACGCACTAAGATCTGTGGAAATCCACAACTTATTTGCACTTTTGTAAGAAGAAATCCGCCACTGAAAAGAGGTGAACGCCATGAGCAGCTGCCTTCTTCCGCATTTGGATGCTAATGAAGCATCCTATGGCCCATGGCTAGTTTTTAGATTATTAAAGCAAATCAAATATAGCTACTGCTTTCAATATTTGCATGTTAAAGTAAATATAACATAAAGGGATATGAAACAGAAAGAAATATATTGTGTTTCAGACAGAGCATACAATTTTTAAAAAATTTCCAATTTACTATTAAAATTTTCTTTGTTCCTATAGTATTCTTTGTTGAAGAGCAACCTAAGTAGGGGTATGAAGCACTACATGGCAGGGAATAGTTCTGCTTTCTAATGCTCTTGCTAATGTATAGCATTCTTGCAAAACTGCTGCCATATTGTGCTCCTGACACGTGAACACTCCTGAGCTTGCGCCCCTGCTTTTCAACAAAAGTTACCAAGAGAATGGTAAAAAAATGATAATAGAAGTAAACTAAATCATGAAAGAAAAATGTTGGGTTTCATGTCCCTTTAACTCTTTATCAATCAGAGGGGACTGCAATGCATTGCTTTGCAAAATGTTGCAGAATTCATTGTCATAAAAGAAGTTAAAGCAACATGTAAGTTGCTAAACATTTTTCTATACTTTAAATAAATTCCTGCTTTTTAAATAAAGATAGCAAGAGAACGAAGAAAAATTGATAGTAGGAGTAAATTAGAAACTTGCTTAAAATTGCATGCATCTAAATCATCAAAGACAATTTTGGGTTTAGTGTCCCTTTAAGATGATACATGTAAACTAAGTGCAAAAATGCTGTTCCACCAAGAAAATGCTTATTAAAGCTGGATTTCATTTGCTGGATCACCCCCCATATTCACCAGACCCCCCCCCCCCATGTGACTTATCTGTTCCCTTGTATATTACAATCTCAAACTGTTTTGTCTCCCTAAATGCAAACCTTGTTATTTTATTTTCAATATTCCTTTATTGTAACCCTTTTCCATTCAAATATTACCATGTTTAATAATTCATAATAATAAATAATAATTTTTTATTCAAATGAATGAGTGATTATTTTCCAGTTCACTATCCCTTTGAGTCAGTTGAACAATCATAAAATGTTTTCATATAAATGTTAATATTACAGTGTTTTTTAATGAATAATGAGTGCTCTGAAGTCTAATAACCCTACATTTCATTCTGTAGAATCTAAGAAGCAAAAAATAGAGGGCGCCACATAGTGCAAATCAGTATATCACACCAATTTAGTAGTAGAGAGAGGTCAATCATACTCACATGATGAAATGCACAGAGTGTGCAAGTAAGGCAGGCCAGATCCACAAAGTCGTCCGGCAGACTCTCCGGCAAATCTGTATCAGGTGTGTTCCAAGTCCCACCGTAGTAGGAGTCCAGGGATATCCACTCACGGCCACTGGAGTCACCCAGACGCCAGTAGAGACAGGGGGAAGCCAAATGAGACCAAAGGTGCAAAGGATCTAATTGGAGAAACAAAGCAGCAGCGAGAAGATGATTAAAAAGTTTATTTAAAATGCTTTAAAACAAACAGCAACGCGTTTCTTGGTGACACTGCACCGTTTCCTCAGGCTAACTAACACTTACCTCTATTTTTTGCTTCTTAGATTCATCTTCATGTGTTTGGCGTAACACCCTAGAGGAGCTGCCTGGAGGTGCTAGATTGTCTTGACATCATCTTGAGTACTTACCTTGGGACCCCCATACATACTTTTTATCTACACGCCATTGTGTGACCAATAATGTATTAATACTCATGTCATTGTGTGCCTAATATATATTTTTTTATATTTTTGAATATTTTTGAATATGTGTGTGCATACCACTGTCTGTTATATATATCTAGTTGTATTTTTATTGATTTATTATTTATCTTAGCTTGGTGCCTCTTATAGATATTAGTTTAGATCCAGTACCCTTTCCTGAGCATATCTTGTTTGTTTTTATATCATTCTGTAGAACATGCAGAGCACAGGTATCTCTGATTAGGAGGTAGAAAACTGCAGAATAATGACAATCATTGATATAGAGATGTGAATGCAAACAGAAATCCATTGGTGTTGTTAGGACCTGACACTTTGGAAATGAGAGCCTATGACATATTTAAAGAATGTTTAATTATTCTGAAGTCCTCCTTTATTACATTAAATCTAATTTATCTTTATTGCAAGATCGTACTAAGTAGGACTATGTGAATAGTTAATCAAATGGAGATTGTGCAAAAGGATCAGTGAATGATTTGGTTTATCTCTCTTTATCAACATACAGTAACAGGATACTACAGGCTCTGTTTCAAGACACGTAGCATATGGCAGAGATATTAAAATTGCATAATCAATGTTTTCTTACCTTTGCTTAAACAGCATGTCAGGGTTGAAGGTGACAGCCACCTAACAACCATTATCAAAGATAGAAAATATTTATAAGAATTGAATGTATTATGAAGCAAAATGTGTGGAAACTATTGCACAATCTTAATGTCGTTTCTATTCTTATGTTTAGTCAATAAGTTGCTAGGAAGTGCTAATGTAAAATGTAAAACTCAGTATGAAACTGAAAAACAAGAAACATATTTAACATACCATTGTAACTAATTTGACTTTAGAAGAACAGTAAAATAATAAAACAAACATAGTTTTTTATATATATATATATATATATATATATATATATATATATATATTTATATATATATATATATATATATATATATATATATATATATATATATATATACTGTACTGTGAATACCATTTAACACAAATACATTGTCTTCCATTCAAATCCATCAAAAAATATATGTATACTCGGGGGATTTTTTTCTAATGAACTAGAATGCACTCATCATTAAAGGACATGTAATTTTCAATGTTCCAGTTCACCTGGATTAAGACAACTAAGTATTTATTACAAGTGAAGCACTAGAATTTTCAAAATCAATATTTCCTTTTTTTTTCTGGCGCTAAGGGAATTTAGTAATTGTAATGGGGTTATGGTTGTGGGATACTTAATGTAGTAGGTAGATTATTTTTATAATTATTTGTGGAAGTTTCACCGAGATTACGAGTTTGGCGTTAGCCTTAAAAAGCAGCGTTGAGCAAGGACAACACTCGAACCACTGATACGCTCCTCTCCCTTATTCTCTTCTTCTTTTTCTTATCCCCCCCCCCTTCCCTCTTTCCCCAGACTTGGGGCAATATTGATGGACAGTACTTAAAATACTGGATACTATTTTGTATGGTTGTATTGTATGGAATGGTTCAAGGATGAAGATAATTGTTTTTGCATCTAAAATATTGTTTCAGATGTTGATTTTATGTTATCTGATGTAATGTTTGGAAACATGAAAAATTAAAAATTATTGAAAAAAAAAAAAAAGCAGGGTTGAGAGGTCCCAACGCTGCTTTTTACCTAACGCTGGTATTACGAGTCTGACAGGTAGAGGCTCACTGCTCACTTTTCTTACGCAACTCGAGGCTACCGCAAATCCCCTTATTTCAATTGCGTATCCTATCTTTTTAATGGGATTTGCCTAACACCGGTATTACGAGTCTTGGAAGAAGTGAGCGGTAGACCCTCTCCTGTCAAGACTCCTACCACATTTAAAAGTCAGTAGTTAAGAGTTTTATGGGCTAACGCCGGAACAAAAAACTCTTAACTAAAGTGCTCAAAAGTACACTAACACCCATAAACTACCTATTAACCCCTAAACCGAGGCCCCCCCCACATCGCAAACACTAAAATAATTTTTTTAACCCCTAATCTGCCGACCGGACATTACCGCCACCTACATTATACCTATGAACCCCTAATCTGCTGCCCCTAACATCGCCGACACCTACATTATATTTATTAATCCCTAATCTTCTGCCCCCAGTGTCGCCGCCACCTACCTACAATTATTAACCCCTAATCTGCCGACCAGACATCGCCGCCACGTTAATAAATGTATTAACCCCTAAACCGCCAAACTCCCGCCTAGCAAACACTAGTTACATTTTATTAACCCCTAGTCTGCCATCCCTAACATCGCCGACACCTACTTACATTTATTAACCCCTAATCTGCAACCCCCAACGTCGCCGCTACTATATTAAAGTTATTAACCCCTAAACCTAAGTCTAAACCTAACCCTAACCCCCCCTAACTTAAATATAATTTAAATTAAACGAAATACATTTAATATAATTAAATAAATGAATCCTATTTAAAACTAAATACTTATCTATAAAATAAACCCTAAGCTAGCTACAATATAACTAATAGTTACATTGTAGCTATCTTAGGATTTATATTTATTTTACAGGCAACTTTGTATTTATTTTAGCTAGGTACAATAGTTCGGATTGAAGTTCAATCTGATTGGCTGATTGGATCAGCCAATAGAATTGACCTTGCATTCTATTGGCTGATCCAATCAGCCAATCAGATTGAACTTCAATCCGATTGGCTGATTAAATCAACCAATCAGATTTTTCCTACCTTAATTCCGATTGGCTGATAGAATCCTATCAGCCAATCGGAATCGAGGGACGCCATCTTGGATGATGTCATTTAAAGGAACCGTCATTCGTCATTAGTCCGTCGTGCTGGAAGGATGCTCCGCGCTGGATGTCTTCAAGATGGAGTCGCTCCTCATCGGATGGAAGAAGATAGAAGATGCCGCTTGGATGAAGCCTTCTGCCGGTCCGGATGTCCTCTTCTGCCCGGATAGGATGAAGACTTCTGCCGGTCTGGATGTCCTCTTCTGCCCCATCGGATGAAGACTTCTGCCCGGATCAGGTGACCACTTGTGCCCGGCTGGGTGAAGACGGCTCAAGGTAGGGAGATCTTCAATGGGGTAGTGTTAGTTTTTTTTAAGGGGGGATTGGGTGTGTTTTTGAGTAGGGGTGTGTGGGTGGTGGGTTTTAATGTTGGGGGGTATTGTATTTTTCTTTTACAGGTAAAAGAGCTGATTACTTTGGGGCAATGCCCCACAAAAGTCCCTTTTAAGGGCTATTTGTAATTTAGTATAGGGTAGGGAAATTTTATTATTTTGGGGGGCTTTTTATTTTATTAGGGGGGATTAGATTAGGTGTAATTAGTTTAAAAATATTGTAATTATTTTATTATTTTCTGTAATTTAGTTTTTGTTTTTTTTGTACTTTAGTTAATTTTATTTAATTGTAATTAATTGTAGGTATTTTAGTTAATTTATTTAATTATAGTGTAGTGTTAGGTGTAATTGTACTTAGGTTAGGATTTATTTTACAGGTAATTTTGTACTTATTTTAGCTAGGTAGTTATTATGTAGTTAATAACTATTTAATAACTATTGTACCTAGTTAAAATAAATACAAAGTTGCCTGTAAAATAAATATAAATCCTAAGCTAGCTACAATGTAATTATTAGTAATATTGTAGCTAGCTTAGGGTTTATTTTATAGGTAAGTAATTCGTTTTAAATAGGATTAATTTATTTAATTATGTTAAATGTATTTCGTTTAATTTAAATTATATTTAAGTTGGGGGGGGGTTAGGGTTAGGGTTAGACTTAGGTTTAGGAGTTAATAAATTTATTAACTAATTTAATATAGTTGCGGCGACGTTGGGGTGGCAGATTAGGGGTTAATAACTATAATGTAGGTGTCAGCGATGTTGGAGGCAGCAGATTAGGGTTTTATAACTATAATGTAGGTGGCGGCGGTGTCCGGAGCGGCAGATTAGGGGTTAATAGTATAATGCCGGTGGCGACAATGTCGGGGGCGGCAGATTAGGGGTTAATAAGTGTAAGATTAGGGGTGTTTAGACTCTGGGTCCATGTTAGGGTGTTAAGTGCAGACATATTTTTTATTTCCCCATAGGAAACAATGGGGCTGCGTTAGGAGCTGAACACTGCTTTTTTGCAGGTGTTAGTTTTTTTTCAGCCAGCTCAGCCCCATTGTTTCCTATGGGGAAATCGTGCACAAGCACGTTTAGCCAGCTTACCGCAACCGTAAGCAACGCTGGTATTGAGGTGAGATGTGGAGCTAAATTTTGCTCTCCGCTCACCTTTTTGCGGCTAACTCCGGGTTTAAAAAAACCGGTAATACCAGCGTTGGCTTAAGGTAGCGTTAGAAAAAAAAGCCTCGTTAGCACCGCAAAACTTGGAATCTCGCTGTTAGTTTTTTCTGGCGGCTATTGGGGGTTAATAGTGGTGAAATGTCTAGTGGTTGAAGGTTTGGGTCAGTGCAGTTTGAGGGTTAACAGTAATGGCCATCTTTGTAGTTTGACATTTAATTATGGTGGGGGCTCTGGCAGTTAAGATATTAATGTGGAATGGGGCTTAATGGGTCATAGCAAATAAGGTTAAAATCATCTTTGAGCTAGGGGGTTAAAGAAGTTCATTTTAAACCTAGTTGGAAAGGTTAGGGAACATGTGGTTGGGTTTAATTGATTTTTGTTTTTAACTTGATGGGGGTCCGGGAGGTGGAAGGGAATTTTTATAAATATTTTTTTTGGTGTATTTTTTTTCCATTCCTTAAAGGGACAGTATACACCATTTTTCATTTAACTACATGTAATAGACACTACTATAAATAATAATATGCACAGATACTATTATAAAAATCCAGTATAAAACATTTTAAAAACTTACTTAGAAGCTCCCAGTTTAGCATTGTTGATTAGATTAAACTGGGACACCCACTGAAATGTGCTGAAAGCAGATCCTCCCCCCTTCCCCGCATATGAAAAGACCCATTATACAAACAGAAGCAACCTGAAGTCTGTATAAATCAGTAAACATCTAATACTTTGGGGCTTGGTTAGTAGTCTAAAAATCAGCACAATTTTATTTAAAAATCAGCAAAACTATACATTTTTACAAGAACACTACCAGATGGCCTATAGACAGTATCTCACAAAAGTGAGTACATCCCTCAATTTGATGCAGTGTGCGGCGTATGGTCTGAGCACTGACAGGATGACCGCCCACCCCTTTAACCTCTGCAGCAATGCTGGCAGCACTCATACATATATTTCCCTAAGACATCCTCTGGATATGACGCTGAGCATGTGCACTTAACTTCTTTGGTCGACCATGGCGAGGCCTAGGGTTGCCACCTCAGCCATGTTTTCCTTGACTATTAATGAGCTACACATGCTGCAGGGTGTGCAGGGAGGAATATGTATTGTGTTTCTGGACAACACTATTCATATTCCCCCCTGCACACCCTGCAGCATGTGTAACTTATAAGTGTCCTGTATTTTAAGGGACGGGTGGCAACCATAGGAGGCCTGTTCTGAGTGGAAACTGTCCTGTGAAACCTCTGTATGGTCTTACCCACCGTGCGGTGCTGCAGCTCAGTTTCAGGGTCTTGGCAATCTTCTTATAGCCTAGGCCATCTTTATGTAGAGCAACAATTCTTTTCTTCAGATCCTCAGAGAGTTCATTGACATGAGGTGTCATGTTGAACTTCCAGTGACCAGTATGAGAGAGTGTTTAACACACCTGCTCCCCATTCACACCTGAGACCTTGTAACACTAACGAGTCACATGACACCGGAGAGGGAAAATGGCTAATTGGGCCCAATTTGGACATTTCCACTTAGGGATGTACTTACTTTTGTTGCCAATGGTTTAGACATTAATGGCTGTGTGTTGAGTTATTTTGAGGGGACAGTAAATGTACACTGTTATATAGACTGTACACTCACTACTTTACATTGTAGCAAAGTGTCATTTCTTCAGTGTTGTCACATGAAAAGATATAAGAAAATATTTACAAAAGTGTGAGAGATGTACTCACTTTTGTGAGATACTGTAAATGGAAAATCTACAAAACATTTATGCAAACAAATGTCTAGTGTACAATGTCTCTTTAAGTGTAGAGGGCAAATGTGTAGGAACAGAAGGTAGCATTGTAGTGACCCTCACTACAATGTTGTAGCAGATACTAAACAAACCATAGGGAATCACTTCCTGTCACTACCTGCAATTACACAGCTTGCACTACTATTTGTAGAGTACCAAATAATATAGCTGGTGATTTGCAACTTGTACCACCCACTGACACATTCTTGGCACTACAGGTAGTGCAACACATGCAATCTAGCCCTCATTTTGCAAATCAGCTGACTGCAGCACCTCCTTAAACATCAGAATCAGAGTTTCTTGTGGCAGTACAGCCGACATAGGATAGGACTAGATTACGAGTGGAGCGCAATATTGCGCTTATGCGAGCTTGATATTTGCGCTTCACTCAGTAATACCAGTGCACATAAATGTTTGCTGGTATTACAAGTGAGGTGCATTGCAAACGTGACCTCACGTTCCCATTGCCTGGAAGCCAAGCGCTCACAAGAGCGTGCTTCCATAGGCTCCAATGGGAGCCTCATTCTCATGCCTATATACACAGCAAACTACCTAGCGCAGCGCAGGATGCAAATCGTGCAGCATTGGGCAGCAATAAATAAATACATATTTATATGAATATATACATATATATTTATGTGTTAATATGTGAATAATGAATATACACATATTGACACATAAATATATATGCATATAAGCATATAGATACGTATTTAAAGTGAAAACATAGTCCCCCATTAACCTCAATGTAAAGGCACTTTAGGTGCCGTTTTTTTTAACACCCCACATCCCCTCACTTTACCCCTTTATAGCTGTTTTGTGCAGTTGTTATTTTTAAATAAAAATGCACATCTTTATTTTACATATAAATGCACAGTACTCTTTATTTTGAGGGCCATTGGGGCATCATTTAACTTTTAACCTGAGGTCTCTGGTTAATTGAGCTAAGCGCAAAGTGAAACCACGAGCTCAAGGGAGCATTAACCATCCCCTTGTAATGGTTGGTTATTTAACGTGCGTCAGTAATAGGGCAAATTTGCCCCTTCCCGGGGCACATGTTAAGGTAGCGCTCCACTCGTAATCTAGCCCATAGCCTTTTTTATATTTCTGATATATATTTGTAGGCATCATATTGCCCCCTTGGGTAGAAAAGTGCTATATAAAAATATACCGCTAGATTTAGAGTTCTGCGGCCAAAGGGGTGCTTTAGCTACGCGTGTTTTTTTCCCCCCGCACCTTTTAAAAACCGCTGTTATTTAGAGTTCACAGAAGGGCTGCGTTAGGCTCCAAAAAGGGAGCGTAGAGCATAATTTACCGCCACTGCAACTCTAAATACCAGCAGTGCTTACGGACGCGGCCAGCTTAAAAAACGTGCTCATGAACGATTCCCCCATAGGAAACAATGGGGCCGTTTGAGCTTGAAAAAAATCTAACACCTGCAAAAAAGCAGCGTTCAGCTCCTAACGCAGCCCCATTGTTTCCTATGGGGAAACACTTCCTAAGTCTGCACCTAACACCCTAACATGTACCCTGAGTCTAAACACCCCTAATCTTACACTTATTAACCCCTAATCTGCCACCCCCGCTATTTCTGACCCCTGCATATTATTATTAAACCCTAATCTGCCGCTCCGTACACTGCCGCAACCTACATTATAGCTATGTACCCCTAATCTGCTGCCCCTAACACCACTGACCCTATATTATATTTATTAACCCTTAATCTGCCGCCCCCAACATCGCCGCTACCTACCTACAATTATTAACCCCTAATCTGCCGACCGGACCTCACTGCTACTATAATAAAGTTATTAACCCCTAATCCGCCTCACTCCCACCTCAACAACCCTATAATAAATAGTATTAACCCCTAATCTGCCCTCCCTAACATCACCGACACCTAATTTTAAGTATTAACCCCTAATCTGCCGACCGGACCTCCCCGCTACCCTAATAAATTTATTAACCCCTAAAGCTAAGTCTAACCCTAACACTAACACCCCCCTAAGTTAAATATAATTTTTATCGAAATGATTTCTTATTAAATAAATTATTCCTATTTAAAGCTAAATACTTACCTGTAAAATAAACCCTAATATAGCTACAATATAAATTATATTGTAGCTATTTTAGGATTAATATTTATTTTACAGGTAACTTTGTATTTATTTTAACCAGGTACAATAGCTATTAAATAGTTAATAACTATTTAATAGCTACCTAGTTAAAATAATTACAAAATTACCTGTAAAATAAATCCTAACCTAAGTTACAATTAAACCTAACACTACAATATCAATAAATTAATTAAATAAAATACCTACAATTATCTACAATTAAACCTAACACTACACTATCAATAAATTAATTACATACAAATACCTACAAATAAATACAATTAAATAAACTAACTAAAGTACAAAAAATAAAAAAAGAACTAAGTTACAAAAAATAAAAAAATAATTTACAAACATTATAAAAATATTACAACAATTTTAAGCTAATTACACCTACTCTAAGCCCCCTAATAAAATAACAAAGCCCCCAAAATATAAAAATGCCCTACCCTACCCTATCCAATCGGAATTAAGGTAGGAAAATTCTGTTTGGCTGATGGAATCAGCCAATCAGATTCAAGTTCAATCCGATTGGCTGATCCAATCAGCCAATCAGATTGAGCTCGCATTCTATTGGCTGTTCCGATCAGCCTACCTTAATTCCGATTGGCTGATCAGCCAATCGGAATTCGAGGGACGCCATCTTGGATGACTTCCCTTAAAGGAACCGTCATTCGTCGGGAAGTCGTCGGCCAGGATGGATGTTCCGCGTCGGCGGGATGAAGATGGATCCGGAAGAAAGAAGATTGAAGATGCCGCTTGATAGAAGACTTCAGCCGGATGATGGATCTCTTCAGCCCTCGCTTGGATCAAGACTTCAGCTGGATGATGGATCTCTTCAGCCCCTGCTTGGATCAAGACTTCAGCCGGATGATGGACCTCTTCAGCCCGATAATGGACCTCTTCAGCCCCCGCTTGGGCTTGGATGAAGATTTCGGAGCCTCGTCTGGACGGATCGGTGATACCCGGCGTGGTGAAGATAAGGTAGGGAGATCTTCAGGGGCTTAGTGTTAGGTTTATTTAAGGGGGGTTTGGGTTAGATTAGAGGTATGTGGGTGGTGGGATGTAATGTTGGGGAGGGGGTATTGTATGTTTTTTTTTTACAGGCAAAAGAGCAGAATTCTTTGGGGCATGCCCCGCAAAAGGCCCTTTTAAGGGCTGGTAAGGTAAAAGAGCTTTTCTATTTTTATTTTAGAATAGGGTAGGGCCTTTTTTTTATTTTGGGGGGCTTTGTTATTTTATTAGGGGGCTTAGAGTAGGTGCAATTAGCTTAAAATTGTTGTAATATTTTTATAATGTTTGTAAATTATTTTTTTATTTTTTGTAACCTAGTTCTTTTTTTATTTTTTGTACTTTAGTTAGTTTATTTAATTGTATTTTCTTGTAGGTATTTGTATGTAATTAATTTATTGATAGTGTAGTGTTAGGTTTAATTGTAGATAATTGTAGGTATTTTATTTAATTAATTTATTGATACTGTAGTGTTAGGTTTAATTGTAACTTAGGTTAGGATTTATTTTACAGGTAATTTTGCAATTATTTTAACTAGGTAGCTATTAAATAGTTATTAACTATTTAATAGCTATTGTACCTGGTTAAAATAAATACAAATAATTTATAATTTATATTGTAGCTATATTAGGGTTTATTTTACAGGTAAGTATTTAGCTTTAAATAGGAATAATTTATTTAATAAGAAATAATTTATTTTGTTAGATAAAAATTATATTTAACTTAGGGGGGTGTGTGTTATTGTTAGGGTTAGACTTAGCTTTAGGGGTTAATACATTTATTATAGTAGCGGTGAGGTCCGGTCGGCAGATTAGGGGTTAATACTTGAAGTTAGGTGCCAGCGATGTTAGGGAGGGCAGATTAGGGGTTAATACTATTTATTATAGGGTTATTGAGGCGGGAGTGAGGCGGAATAGGGGTTAATAACTTTATTATAGTAGCGGTGAGGTCCGGTCGGCAGATTAGGGGTTAATAATTGTAGGTAGGGGGCGGCAGATTAGGGGTTAATAAATATAATATAGGGTCGGCGGTGTTAGGGGCAGCAGATTAGCGGTACATAGGGATAATGTAGGTTGCGGCCAGGTGGGGTCGGCAGATTAGGGGTTAAAAAAAATTATTAGAGTGGCGGCGATGTGGGGGGGGCCTCGGTCTAGGGGTACATAGGTAGTTTATGGATATTAGTGTACTTTAGAGCACAGTAGTTAAGAGCTTTATAAACCGGCGTTAGCCCAGAAAGTTCTTAACTCCTGGCTTTTCTCTGCGGCTGGAGTTTTGTCGTTAGATTTCTAACACTCACTTCAGCCAAGACTCTAAATACCGGCGTTAGGAAGATCCCATTGAAAAGATAGGATACGCAAATGGCGTAGGGGGATCTGCGGTATGGAAAAGTCGCGGCTGCAAAGTGAGCGTTAGACCCTTTACTGACTGACTCTAAATACCAGCGGGCGGCCAAAACCAGCGTTAGGAGCCCCTAACGCTGGTTTTGAAGGCTAACGCAGAACTCTAAATCTAGGCGATAGTTATTATATCACTTGCATACAACATTATTATTATTATTTCATTATTCAGATAGAGAATACTAATCAACAAAGGATAACAAGAAAACAAAGAAAATTTGATAATAGAAGTGAATTGGAAAGTTGTTTTAAACTGTATGTTTATCTGAATCATGAAAGAAAAATTCTGGGTTATATGTCCCTATAAAAAGGAGTAATGGCTGAAAAAGAGAGCTGGATATAGAAACTCTTCCCTACCTGACATATTCATGTACCACATGACAGGTTCAATAAAAGTATAGGACATTGTAATGGTGCACAACATTTTACATTGCCTGGAGAAAGGTAGAGAATTTTGTGTTTCACAGTCCAAAAGATTTACTTTATAAGGAGGTTTGTCCACAAAGAAAAATGGAAATGGAAATATCACACTCATTTATTAGATACTTTTATTTAGCAGTAGAGTTTCTTGCAAACCATGGCCTTCTTTAGATTGTTTTCGTTATTGTTTACAACCATTTGATTGTTATTCTGGCTGTTGAAAAGTGGCAAAAAATACACATATAAATACATATGTATCTTTAGACATGTATACATATATATATCTTTAGACACGTATATATATATATATATATATATATATATATATATATATATTTAGACATGTAAACATATATATAACTTTAGACATGTATACATATATATATCTTTAGACATGTATACATATACTGTATATATATATATATATATATATATATATATATATATATATATAGCGATCTTCAACAAAGGACTGCACTCACTGGGTTTCCAAAAAAATACTTATTTCAAATAAGTATTTTTTTGGAAACCCAGTGAGTGCAGTCCTTTGTTGAAGATCGCTGTGAATATTACTGATCTGGCACCCTGGTTGCTGACTATATGACATTGTGAGTGCAGATACACATGGAGGATATATATATATATATATATATATATATATATATATATAGATCTTTAGACGTATACATATATATTTTTTTATCTCTATTCCCACATTTATTTTTATTAGCATTTTTCTTTTAGACATATACACAGTTTTCTCTTTTAATTGTCCACAACATATAATAATAATAATAAGAGAATCTTTTGTATTACATATATTGGGCCAACAGTAATATTGTTTAACCATCTTGCCCTTTTAGATTTGACTACAAGTTTTCTTCAACATTGTTATATTATTTATCTAACAATTGCTATTCTGGTTGTATATTGTGGCAATTATGTGTTAAGATGTATTTTTCATTGTTTGTTTACTTCTGTGTAGCTCTGTTAAATTCTGTTTATTTTGTACACATTGTTTAGTGTTATTTATAATTTAGGATGTCTGACCTATCGGCAACAAATTCACATTCCACAGGTGTGTTCCCAGTTCTATCTGATTTGAGCCCTGATTGGTTACTTTGCTGCATATAGGTCTATCTACACCTAGAACATATCACCTGTGATGAAGCGCATGTGCGCATGAGCGAAACGCGTCAGGTGTTAAGCCTTTGTTATCACCTAAGCATTAGCACTTTTGCTTAAATAAATCTACTTTGAACCTGCCTTTTGGATTCTGCACCAGCCTCCTTTTTTCTCCTTTTGGGGGGACTCTCTATTGCTATATATATATATATATATATATATATATATATATATATATATATATATATATCTTTAGACATGTATACATATATATCTTTAGACGTATACATATATATATCTTTAGACATGTATACATATATATATCTTTTGACAAGTATACATACTGTATGTATCTCTGTGTTAAAGTCCTCTGCCTGCCTCCCCCCCAACCTTTATAACTTTTGTATGCAATATTATTTTTTAATCATTTTTATTAGATGGCGTTTTTATGAGTGTACTTTGTAATGTATTTTTGATATGTTTTGTGCAACATTTTTGTTTCTTGAATAGTTAATCAGAGCTCTGAAGTCGTGGTAATCATTCTAGTATAAATCACAATTGCGCTTAATTGATTGAGTTTACTTTCAACTTGTTATACAAGCGGTAAGCCCGAAAACCCCCAAAAACCTGTGATAAACCCAATAACGCTCGGGCACAAACGTTTGTGCTCCACTCGGAATCAAGCCCTATTTATGTCAACTGCATGAATGAAATAAGATCTCAGACAATAACTATATTTACAGTCTCTTTATACACATAAACATTTCCACTACTTGCTCACCATCAGCTTAGTGTGTCATCTGTTTAGCACTAGAGGAATATCCAACATGAATTTTACTGTGTGTCCCTATAAAAGTCTGTTATGCAAGGTATTTAATGCACTCATGCAATTCAATATTCAGATGTTAGCACTCCACTTGTTATCTAGCTCATAGTTTGTAAGACAGTCCCAGTTCTTGAAAATATCTTGTGGTTCTTGGACTATTCTAAGTATATCTTTTACTCACATTGGCCTTGATGACAATCTATCAAGAGCCACGTTATCTACAGTTTTTAGGGCCGAAAAGACTTTTCAATTCAACACGATCACAAAAACATAATTTATGCTTATTTGATAAATGTATTTATCTTGTAGTGTATCCAGTCCACGGATCATCCATTACTTGTGGGATATTCTCCTTCCCAACAGGAAGTTGCAAGAGGATCACCCACAGCAGAGCTGCTATATAGCTCCTCCCCTACCTGCCATATCCAGTCATTCAACCGAAACAAGACGAGAAAGGAGAAACCATAGGGTGCAGTGGTGACTGTAGTTTAATTAAAATTTAGACCTGCCTTAAAAGGACAGGGCGGGCCGTGGACTGGATACACTACAAGAGAAATAAATTTATCAGGTAAGCATAAATTATGTTTTCTCTTGTTAAGTGTATCCAGTCCACGGATCATCCATTACTTGTGGGATACCAATACCAAAGCTAAAGTACACGGATGATGGGAGGGACAAGGCAGGAACTTAAATGGAAGGAACCACTGCCTGTAGAACCTTTCTCCCAAAAACAGCCTCCGAAGAAGCAAAAGTGTCAAATTTGTAAATTTTTGAAAAGGTGTGAAGTGAAGACCAAGTCGCAGCCTTGCAAATCTGTTCAACAGAGGCCTCCTTTTTAAAGGCCCAGGTGGAAGCCACAGCTCTAGTAGAATGAGCTGTAATCCTTTCAGGGGGCTGCTGTCCAGCAGTCTCATAGGCTAAGCGTATTATGCTCCGAAGCCAAAAGGAGAGAGAGGTTGCCAAAGCTTTTTGACCTCTCCTCTGTCCAGAGTAAACGACAAACAGGGCAGATGTTTGACGAAAATCTTAAGTAGCCTGTAAGTAAAACTTCAAGGCACGGACTACGTCCAGATTATGCAAAAGACGTTCCTTCTTTGAAGAAGGATTAGGACACAATGATGGAACAACAATCTCTTGATTGATATTCCTGTTAGAAACCACCTTAGGTAAAAACCCAGGTTTGGTACGCAGAACTACCTTGTCTGAATGAAAAATCAGATAAGGAGAATCACAATGTAAGGCAGATAACACAGAGACTCTTCGAGCCGAGGAAATAGCCATCAAAAACAGAACTTTCCAAGATAAAAGTTTAATATCAATGGAATGAAGGGGTTCAAACGGAACTCCCTGAAGAACTTTAAGAACCAAGTTTAAGCTCCACGGGGAAGCAACAGTTTTAAACACAGGCTTAATCCTAACCAAAGCCTGACAAAATCCCTGGACGTCTGGAACTTCTGCCAGACGCTTGTGCAAAAGAATAGACAGAGCAGAGATCTGTCCTTTTAAAGAACTAGCTGATAAGCCTTTGTCCAAACCCTCTTGGAGAAAGGACAATATCCTAGGAATCCTAACCTTACTCCATGAGTAACTCTTGGATTCACACCAATAAAGATATTTATGCCATATCTTATGGTAGATTTTCCTGGTGACAGGTTTCGGAGCCTGTATTAAGGTATCAATGACTGACTCGGAGAAGCCACGCCTTGATAGAATCAAGCATTCAATCTCCATGCAGTCAGTCTCAGAGAAATTAGATTTGGATGATTGAAAGGACCTTGTATTAGAAGGTCCTGCCTCAGAGGCAGAGTCCATGGTGGAAAAGATGACATGTCCACTAGGTCTGCATACCAGGTCCTGCGTGGCCACGCAGGCGCTATCAGAATCACTGATGCTCTCTCCTGTTTGATTTTGGCAATCAGTCGAGGGAGCAGAGGAAACGGTGGAAACACATAGGCCAGGTTGAAGAACCAAGGAGCTGCTAGAGAATCTATCAGCGTTGCTCCCGGGTCCCTGGACCTGGATCCATAACAAGGAAGCTTGGCGTTCTGGCGAGACGCCATGAGATCCAGTTTTGGTTTGCCCCAACGATGGACCAGTTGAGCAAACACCTCCGGATGGAGTTCCCACTCCCCCGGATGAAAAGTCTGACGACTTAGAAAATCCGCCTCCCAGTTCTCTACGCCTGGGATGTGGATCGCTGACAGGTGGCAAGAGTGAGACTCTGCCCAGCGAATTATCTTTGAGGCTTCTAACATCGCTAGGGAACTCCTGGTTCCCCCTTGATGGTTGATGTAAGCTACAGTCGTGATGTTGTCCGACTGAAATCTGATGAACCTCAGTGTTGCTAACTGAGGCCAAGCTAGAAGAGCCTTGAATATTGCTCTTAACTCCAGAATATTTATTGGGAGGAGTTTCTCCTCCTGAGTCCACGATCCCTGAGCCTTCAGGGAGTTCCAGACTGCGCCCCAACCTAGAAGGCTGGCATCTGTTGTTACAATCGTCCAATCTGGCCTGCGAAAGGTCATACCCTTGGACAGATGGACCCGAGAAAGCCACCAGAGAAGAGAATCTCTGGTCTCTTGATCCAGATTTAGTAGAGGGGACAAATCTGAGTAATCCCCATTCCACTGACTTAGCATGCATAATTGCAGAGGTCTGAGATGCAGGCGTGCAAATGGCACTATGTCCATTGCCGCTACCATTAAGCCGATTACTTTCATGCATTGAGCCACTGACGGGCGTGGAATGGAATGAAGGACACAGCAAGCATTTAGAAGTTTTGATAACCTGGACTCCGTCAGGTAAATTTTCATCTCTACAGAATCTATAAGAGTCACTAGGAAGGAGACACTTGTGAGTGGTGATAGAGAACTCTTTTCCACGTTCACTTTCCACCCATGCGACCTCAGAAATGCCAGAACTATCTCTGTATGAGACTTGGCAATTTGAAAGCTTGACGCCTGTATCAGGATGTCTTCTAGATACGGAGCCACCGCTATGCCTCGCGGTCTTAGAACCGCCAGAAGTGAGCCCAGAACCTTTGTAAAAATTCTCGGGGCAGTGGCCAACCCGAAGGGAAGAGCTACAAATTGGTAATGCCTGTCTAGAAAGGCAAACCTTAGGAACCAATGATGATCTTTGTGAATCGGTATGTGAAGGTAGGCATCCTTTAAGTCCACTGTGGTCATGTACTGACCCTCTTGGATCATGGGTAGGATGGTCCGAATAGTTTCCATTTTGAATGATGGAACTCTGAGGAATTTGTTTAAGATCTTTAGATCCAAGATTGGTCTGAAGGTTCCCTCTTTCATGGGAACCACAAACAGATTTGAATAAAATCCCTGTCCTTGTTCCGTCCGCGGAACTGGATGGATCACTCCCATTACTAGGAGGTCTTGCACACAGCTTAGGAATGCCTCTTTCTTTATCTGGTTTGCTGATAACCTTGAAAGATGAAATCTCCCTTGTGGAGGAGAAGCTTTGAAGTCCAGAAAATATCCCTGAGATATGATCTCCAACGCCCAGGGATCCTGAACATCTCTTGCCCATGCCTGGGCGAAGAGAGAAAGTCTGCCCCCCACTAGATCCGTTTCTGGATAGGGGGCCGTTCTTTCATGCTGTCTTGGGGGTAGCAGCAGGCTTTCTGGCCTGCTTGCCCTTGTTCCAGGACTGGTTAGGTTTCCAGGCCTGTCTGGAATGAGCAACAGTTCCCTCTTGTTTTGAAGCGGAGGAAGTTGATGCTGCTCCTGCCTTGAAATTTCGAAAGGCACAAAAATTAGACTGTTTGGCCTTTGATTTGGCCCTGTCCTGAGGAAGGGTATGACCCTTGCCTCCAGTAATGTCAGCAATAATTTCCTTCAAGCCAGGCCCGAATAAGGTCTGCCCCTTGAAAGGAATGTTGAGTAATTTAGACTTTGAAGTCACGTCAGCTGACCAGGATTTAAGCCATAGCGCCCTACGCGCCTGGATGGCAAATCCGGAATTCTTAGCCGTTAGTTTAGTCAAATGAACAATGGCATCAGAAACAAATGAGTTAGCTAGCTTAAGCGTTCTAAGCTTGTCAATAATTTCATTCAATGGAGCTGTCTGGATGGCCTCTTCCAGGGCCTCAAACCAGAATGCTGCTGCAGCAGTGACAGGCGCAATGCATGCAAGGGGCTGTAAAATAAAACCTTGTTGAATAAACATTTTCTTAAGGTAACCCTCCAATTTTTTATCCATTGGATCTGAAAAAGCACAACTGTCCTCAACCAGGATAGTGGTACGCTTTGCTAAAGTAGAAACTGCTCCCTCCACCTTAGGGACCGTCTGCCATAAGTCCCGTGTAGTGGCGTCTATTGGAAACATTTTTCTAAATATAGGAGGTGGGGAAAAGGGCACACCGGGTCTATCCCACTCCTTGCTAATAATTTCTGTAAGCCTTTTAGGTATAGGAAAAACGTCAGTACACACCGGCACCGCATAGTATCTATCCAGCCTACACAATTTCTCTGGAATTGCAACTGTGTTACAGTCATTCAGAGCAGCTAATACCTCCCCAAGCAATACACAAAGGTTCTCAAGCTTAAATTTAAAATTAGAAATCTCTGAATCAGGATTCCCCGAGTCAGAGATGTCACCCACAGACTGAAGCTCTCCGTCCTCATGTTCTGCATACTGTGACGTAGTATCAGACATGGCTCTAACAGCATTTGCGCGCTCTGTATCTCTCCTAACCCCAGAGCTATCGCGCTTGCCTCTTAATTCAGGCAATCTAGATAATACCTCTGACAGGGTATTATTCATGATTGCAGTCATGTCCTGCAAGGTAATCGCTATGGGCGTCCCTGATGTAATTGGCGCCATATTAGCGTGCGTCCCCTGAGCGGGAGGCGAAGGGTCTGACACGTGGGGAGAGTTAGTCTGCATAACTTCCCCCTCGACAGAACCCTCTGGTGATAATTCTTTTATAGATAAAGACTGATCTTTACTGTTTAAGGTGAAATCAATACATTTAGTACACATTCTCCTATGGGGCTCCACCATGGCTTTCAAACATAATGAACAAGTAGGTTCCTCTGTGTCAGACATGTTTAAACAGACTAGCAATTAGACTAGCAAGCTTGGAAAACACTTTAAAACAAGTTTACAAGCAATATAAAAAACGTTACTGCGCCTTTAAGAAACACAAATTTTCCCAAATTTTGAAATAAGAGTGAAAAAATGCAGTTACACTAACGAAATTTTTACAGTGTATGTAATAAGTAGCAGAGCATTGCACCCACTTGCAAATGGATGATTAACCCCTTAATACCAAAAACGGAATAACAAATGACAAAAACGTTTTTTAAACAGTCACAACAACTGCCACAGCTCTACTGTTGCTTTTTACCTACCTCAATACGACTTTTGAAGCCTTTTGATCCCTTCAGAGAAGTCCTGGATCATGCAGGAAGAAGCTGGATGTCTGTGTCTGTAATTTTTGCTGTGCAAAAAAACGCTAAAATAGGCCCCTCCCACTCATATTACAACAGTGGGAAGCCTCAGGGAACTGTTTCTAGGCAAAATTCAAGCCAGCCATGTGGAAAAAACTAGGCCCCAATAAGTTTTATCACCAAACATATGTAAAAAACGATTAAACATGCCAGCAAACGTTTTAAAATACACTTTTATAAGAGTATGTATCTCTATTAATAAGCCAGTCGCTATCACTGCATTTAAGGCTTTACTTACATTACTTCGGTATCAGCAGCATTTTCTAGCAAATTCCATCCCTAGAAAAATATTTTAACTGCACATACCTTATTACAGGAAAACCTGCACGCTATTCCCCCTCTGAAGTTACCTCACTCCTCAGAATATGTGAGAACAGCAAAGGATCTTAGTTACTTCTGCTAAGATCATAGAAAACGCAGGCAGATTCTTCTTCTAAATACTGCCTGAGATAAACAGTACACTCCGGTACCATTTAAAAATAACAAACTTTTGATTGAAGAAATAAACTAAGTATAAAACACCACAGTCCTCTTACGACCTCCATCTTAGTTGAGAGTTGCAAGAGAATGACTGGATATGGCAGTGAGGGGAGGAGCTATATAGCAGCTCTGCTGTGGGTGATCCTCTTGCAACTTCCTGTTGGGAAGGAGAATATCCCACAAGTAATGGATGATCCATGGACTGGATACACTTAACAAGAGAAAGAACATTTTTGGCTGATTCTCACACTTACAAATGGGTTTTCAGTTACTAGAAAAAAGGCCTATAGCCGATAGATTGTGATCAACAACCTTATTTGGGACTTTAGCAGTGGAGATGGTACAGGATCTTGTCCTCAAAAATGTCAGCACTGTTTGTTTGGAGACATTTCTTTAAACCAGATTTGGAGTAATTTGACTTATTTATTATCTAATTATTATTATTTTACTTTTGTATTTGTTTATCTGTTTGAAAGCAATTTTAGAATTGTTTTTACAACAAGCACACATGTTTAACAGAAATAGATTTGCAGTGGTGATGATCATTAGTGCGTGGAAGGCTAAGGAGGGAGACGGGTGGCCGGCCCATCACTGGATGGAGGCGGGAGGTTGGCTGGAGTTGCGGGGAGATTTAGAAAAAAAAACACTGAAAGCGGCAGGGAGGGGGAAGGAGAGAGTGGGGAGGGGGAGAGGGGAGATCCTGGTTATTTTGCTTAGTGATGGGAATAGGAGGGTGGGAAGTCGATCTGGGAGGGGGAGGGGGGCAGCTACACTACAGAAAAAAATGCTTTTTTTTTTTTTTTTTAAATGTCTAATTTGCAGCAAACTAGGTACTGGCAGACAGCTGTCAGTACCTAAGATGGTGGCAATTAGGTAGAGGGGGAGGGTCAGAGAGCTGTTTGGGGGGGGGATCAGGGAGGTTAGGGGATAAGGGGGATCCTACACTGCAGAAAATATATATAAAAAAAGAAATGATGGAAAATAAAAAAAAGCCTTTTATTTTAGTACTGGCAGACTTTCTGCCAGTACTTAAGATGGCGGTGACAATGGTGAGGTGGGGGAGGGAAGAGAGCTGTTTGAGAGGGGTCAGGGAGGGATCAGGGGGTGGGATGTGTCAGGTGGGAGGCTGATCTCTACACTAAAGCTAAAATTAACCCTACAAGCTACCTAATTAACCCCTTCACTGCTGGGCATAATACAAGTGTGGTGTAAAGCGGCATTTAGCGGCCTTCTAATTACCTAAAAGCAATTCCAAAGCCATATATGTCTGGTATTTCTGAACAAAGGGGATCACAGAGAAGCATTTACAACCATTTGTGCCATGATTGCACAAGCTGTTTGTAAATAATTTCAGTGAGAAACCTAAAATTGTGAAAAAGTTAACGATTCTTTTTAATGGATCGCATTTGGCGGTGAAATGGTGGCATGAAATATACCAAAATGGGCCTAGATTAATACTTTGGATTGTCTACTAAAAAAAAAATTAATAGTTTTGATAGGTAAAAATAAAAAAAGGCTCTATTTCTGTTTAAATGTAGTGATGGCAAAAAATGCTAAAAATGCTCTGGTCTTTTAGGGAAGTTTTTGTCTAAAATGCCCGGTCCTTAAGGGGTTAAATAATAGAAGTAAATTGGAAAGTTGTTTAAAATTGTATGCTCTGTCTAAATCATGAATGTATAATTATGACTTTACTGTCCCTCTAAAGCAGCGGTCGCCAACCAGTGGTCCGTGGACCACTGGTGGTCCACGAGAAGATGTTGGTGGTCCTTGACACTATCAAGCAGGAATTAATCTCCTCTGATGGTGTCACCCCTGTCGCGCCGCAACTCCCTACAGTGCCTTGCTGGACATCAGTGAAAATCTTTAAAAAAAAAAAAAAAATTCTCTCATATTTCATTTATTTTCTTCCCTTTACCTGTCTCTTTGTAGTAGTTTTCCTAATTCCTTCAGATGGACTTACATCACTGTTTGTCTTCCTCCCATCTTCTTTTTTTAAATTAAATATTAACTGTTTTTTCATTCAGGTGGAATGGCGCACAAAGCCATTCCACCTGAATTCCAGTAATTGCCATCCAGCAGATCAGCCATATCCCACCAGTATTATAGTAATTACCAGTAACATCAGTCGTTGTTAGCTCACATCCATATTGAGAGCTTTCTTATATAAACTTAATTTATGACACCAATGTCTGTCCATGATTATAAGTAGTTTTTATCCTAGTTTGTCCTTTTAAACATAATTCTTTTTTTACCACTTTCTGCCTATCTGAATTAAAAAATAGTTCTTAAAAATGTGTAAATATATACATAATGTAAACTTAGCTATGATTATACTAGTTATGTACAGTATGTGTATATATGTGTATGTATGTGTATATATATATATATATATATATATATATATATATATATATATATATACACACACACACACACACATTATAGAGGTTTGTACCTTTAAAAAAAAAAAAAATCATGATAGTGGTCCACAGGATTCAAAATTGTGAGTTTAGTGGTCCCTGAGGTCCGAAAGGTTTGCGACCCCTGCTCTAAAGGGACATTCCAGTCAAAATGTAATTGCACATAGATGAATTACATCTTTGAATAGAAACATTTGCAATATACGGGTATTGGCAAAAATGCTTCTAGTAAAACTTATCACTGTTTTAGTGTTAGAATTTTTCTCTGCACGTGCATGTGAAGCATAGCTAGATATTGTCACTGCACCCATATTTTAAATACTACAGCTGCTCGGACCATCAGTGGGGCTTGTATCATGTCAACAATTAACAAATTGAGTCATTACCAGATGGTAAAAGCACCTTAGGCTCCCTGAGCAAGTGCTGTGTTTAAAATGCTGGTGCACGGTGCATACTTAAATACACTTTTAAAACAGCTATAACTTTTATTAGAAGCATTTTTGCTAATACATGTATATGACAAAAATGCTTCTATTCAATACCGAAATGCTCCCATGGGGTTTCCAATTTTGGCTGGAATGTACCTTTAAGTTTAATTCTTACTTTCCCTTTAAAGAGACATGAAACCACCAAATATATTAATTCATATTCATGATTCAGGTAGAATATACAATTTTAAACAACTTTCCAATTTACTTCTATTATCAAATTTTATTTGTTTTTTTGGTATTCTTTGTTGAAAAGCAATGACGCAAGTTCAGGAGTGTGCACGTGTCTGCAGCACTATATGGTAGCAGTTTTGCTAAATGTTATACACTAGTTAGAGCACAGATTGTAGCACTATCTCCAGACATGTGCACAATACCTATCTAGATATCTCTTCAACAAACAATAACATGAGAATGACGCCAATTTTATAATAGAAGTAAAATGGAACCTTTTTTTAAATGACATTCTCTATCTGAATCATGGGAGAATACATATGGGTTTCATGTCACTTTAACTCTTTAATATGAACAAATGTATAGGTCTTTCATCATCACTTAATACATTACAATTTCCATTTCCACTCTTATGGTTTCCATGCTTGTCTTCTGCTTTCTTCAATTTATTTCCAAAAACTAAAAACCTCTTTCATCTTTTATTTCATCTGCTTTACAAAACATGAAATCATTCAACCTATTGCAAAAGGTACAGATACAGTTTGTTGTGTTTAGTGATGATTGTTTATATTACACAAATCCTAAATGTTTGTCTAATATGTGAAACAGAATTCTTCAACATAAGGGATCTTTTTAATGTCTTGAATTGCATCAAACAATTTTTAATCTGCTTCTGATTGGGTATTATTAACACCATTCTTCTATCAGCTGGTTGTAGTTTTGTTTCATCTGCATTTCACAATACTCTTTCATCCCTTTTAAGTACCTTAATTTTTTACAGATTCCGTTACTACTGATCCATTCATTTTATAAAGGCACATGGTATGGCACACTGAACATATAAGACATACTGAGGCCATATTCCTAACCATAGTATGAAAGTTATCTATATATTTTATTATATTGTATTTCTCAATCTCATTTACTGCAGGGTGCAATAATGTTGGGTAAAAGTACTGAAGAAGGTAAACCCATACTTAAACCAAACTATGATATTTTAATATATTAAACAGTACATTTTTATTATTTTGTCATACAAGTTTACGAATTACAAGCACATGCCTCGTTTACAAGCAGAGCACAAAAAACATGTATGAGGTGTTTATCATTGCAAGAGTACAATCTTTACTGCTTACAGTTTAAAGAGGTATTTGGGATTGCACTTAACTCACCACTTGTAATATGAGCTCAATAAGTGTGAAAGTACATCTCAGAGGTATCCACTAAAATTATATGGCCAAGTTAAAGGGACAGTATACACCAATTTTCATATAACTGCATTTAATAGACAATACTATAATAAAGAATATGCAAAGATACTGATCTAAAAATCCAGTATAAAACTTTTTACAAATTTGCACTCGTTGGGTTAGAGCGACTTAAAGTGATTGTATTAATTTAATGAATTAAAGCCCAGTATCAAAAAAATAATCTTAAAAGCAGGGACACTTTAATTCATTATAGTTTACAAAGACGCTTAAACATAACTCTGATCCTCCACTCGCATCTCCTGCTTTCTTTAGCAGATTGATGACGAATACGGCTTCCTCCAATCATTGCGTGCCCCCTAGGCTTTAATTCATTAAAGTTTACAATCATGTATGGTGTGTATATATGTGTGTGTATATACTGTATATACTGTATATATATATATATATATATATATATATATATATAAATTTATATATGTATACACATGTATATACATAAATACAGTACACATATACGTATATTGTGATATGTCTATTTTATATTATGCAAGTCCTACTCTGACCACAACAAAATGATTGAATTTACAAAAAGCCGTTTGTCATTGATAACAACTCCCTCTGACTCACAAAATCAATTACGTAGACAATGCCTTATAGGTATATATTCACATATTCACAGAGGGTCCTTGTTAGTGCAGTTAATTATGGAAAAATTGGAAACACATATATCAAGGCGTGTGTTTGTAATCAGCAGTGGGAAATAATTTGTATCCATGTACGTGACTTAGTAGAGCAGGTGCAGCTTTAATCGCAACATTCAAACACAGATATCCAAAATATTTTCTCCCATTCACAAATAGACCAGCACTCCCTCTGACTCCCAACATACAAATGCAACTTGTATCATATAAATCAGTATACATACACAGACGGTCCTTGTTAGTGTGGTTAGTGGGAACAATTTGGAACGATTACCTGTCTTGATGTTTATTCAAAGATAAGCTGTGTTAATCAGCATGTTCTGGATGTATCTATTAACGCTTCAAGAGCGAGCTTCCTTAATCCTTTCACTGCAAGTCACACCGAGTTGTTCATCAAATGTTGAGTTTAGAAGGCCCTTAAGTGCCAAGCACGCCTTCCATGTTTTTAGCCCAAGACTAGATGCAAGCTGAAAAGTTTAGCGGTGTTCAGCTGACAACACCGCTGGTGTAAATCTACGTGCGTTTCACCTGTGCAACATTCAGGCTTCTTCCGGCTAAAAACAAATGTGTGCTGGTATTACAAGTGCGGCACAATGAGTACACAATCACGTTTGCATTGCCCAGAAGCCTTGCGCTCATGAGAGCGCACTTCCTTAGGCTTCAATGGGAGCCTTGTTTTAAAGTCGATAGTCACAGCAAACCACCTAGCAAAGTGCAGGGGGCAAATCATGTAGTGCTGGGCAGTAATAAATATATATATATATATATATACACATATATATTTATGTGTTTATATGTGTATATACACATATTAACACATAAATATATATGTATATAAGCATATACATATATATTTGTAGTGAAAACACAGTCCCCTTTGACCGCAATGTAAAGGCACATTAGGTAGTGTTTTTTTCAAACACCCATTACTTTAACTCCTTATAACTGCTTACAAGAATAAAAATGCTCAGATTTATTTTTAATTGTTAAGTACTGTAATCTTTATTTTGGGGGCAATTGTGGCATTTTTTTCTTTTTAACCAGAGGTCTGACCTCTGGTTAATTGCGCTAAGCTCAACGTGAAACTGCAAGCTTGCGGGAGCATTAACCAGCCACTTGTAATGGCTGGTTATTAAACGTAGGCCCATAAATAGGCAAATTTACATCAGTAAAAAGCAATCTATAAATTGCAACTTTTTTGTGGTGGTATTAAAATAAAAATTATGGGGTCAATCACAATCTATAGTTCTATAATTATCTGCGTTTTTAACAGTTGCAGATGAGCCCTTCTCAATATCAACATAATTATTTTTCAAACATATTCATTGCTAATTGGCAGCACTTTTTAAGTATTGGCTTTGTGAAAAATGGAGCTATACTTATCATATACCAGTCCTGTTTGCACTGACCATAAGCCAAATCCTCAATAATTATTACCACATTTTCAAAGCCTTTCTTAACTTACAGAATCAAAAGTAACATTGTTTTTGCAAATAGGTATAAGACACTGATTACTCTTGCCTTATTCGATGGCATCAGGAAGCAACATCACCAAACAGATACAAACACTAACTTCTCAATCAATTAAAGTTAAACAAATAAATAAACACTAATAACAATGAGTAAAATCTATAACACAACAAACACACATTAACACACCTGAAAATGTGTAAAATATTTAGCTACACATTGTGCTCCACTCCAGATGAGGATATAGCTGGTAAGCCAATCAGGGGCTCTAAACCGGCCCTTTAACTTGCCAACTTATCCCTTAAAATCATCAGCTTCAATAAACAGTTTAAGCATTTTATTTTCTCCCATACATACTAGCATTTAATTCACTATAAACCTTAACATTTCTGTGCAGGAGTTTATATTCCTCCCCCTTCCTTTCTCCATAGTTGGTTTCCAGTTATGTTCTTCATACTTCCTAGAAAACAGTAACTTCTCATGCCCCATATTTGAACTGTTTTAATTTTTTTCATACTACCATGTTTGATTATCTTTTATAAATACCAAGAATATTCTCTATTTTTACATTTTGCACTTAAACATGTAACAGACGCTGTGGTTTCCACATGTTCTGGTAACTGTTTTATGTCTGTAGATCACCATGTGCTTTAACATCTGTGCATTTACAGAAATATCTCTTCAACTTTACATTTTTATTACAATCTACTAGGCATTTGCATATATAGATTCTAGTTAATATGTTTTAAAAAAATATCACTAACAAACAAAATGATGGAAGTATTTTAATGTCAAAGCTGTTTATATAACTGAAAAATACATAAAAACATATTTAAACTCCTTTTCACTTCTACAATAGTAGGATGAAGTCATGAGCATATTTTATTTCAGTATGGTTCATAAATACTGAACGGAAAAAAGTTTCAGTTTTTGAAATTACTAATATCACAGTTATGCATTCTATTTTCTAAAATATAAAGATTTCAAGGAAAAACTGAAAGAGTTTTTCACAAATAGAAACATACTTTTGAAACTAGGACCATGATCTGAAGATGCCTGCATGATAAAATGCACATTGAGTTAATGTGAGTAACTCTAATGGACCAAAATTGTATTAGATACATTGAAGAGGCTATACTGAATTGTCAGTACCATAGCAATAGCATTCACTTTTTTCCCTCTAGGTACCAGTCTATAAAGAATATAAAGGCCAAGGAGATTAGATGGATTTTTAAGCCAATAGTTTCTTACACTGTGAAAAGCATTACTGGGCTAAAAGCTGCACCCAGATGGTAAATTGCCATAGAACAGGCTAACAATGGTATTGAGACAGTTGTTTGTTCTCTCTCTCTCTCTCTCTCTCTCTCTATATATATATATATATATATATATATATGTATATATATATATATATATATATATATATATATATATATATATATATATATACAATATGAATAACTAAGGGATTCCACTATACTTAAAAAAGTAAAGAAATTATACTGAGATTAAACATATGCTCTCCAGATAACTAAAAGATGAAACTAGAAATGTGTAGTTATTTGATAAAAACCCAATAAACCCAATTTACTGATGAGTCAGCATGATTTTGTGGACAGGTTGGTAGAGAAGGGGTTACAACATGCATCATCTTTATTTTATCCTTATCAATAGCCATAAATACCCAGATCAAACAATCATAAGTCCCTTTATTGTGTCACCCTAGGGGATTCTGAACAAAAGGGGGGGGGTGCTGGAGAGATTTTGTTTAAAGGGACATAAAACAGGTTGAGATCTGTGCATATCCTAAAAGGCTTATTTAATTAAAAATAGTTTGCCTAAAAAAAACGTTTAAAGGGACAGTCAAGTCCAAAAAAAACTTTAATGATTCAAATAGGGCATGTAATTTTAAACAACTTTCCAATTTACTTTTATCACCAATTTTGCTTTGTTCTCTTGGTATTCTTAGTTGAAAGCTAAACCTAGGAGGTTCATATGCTAATTTCTTAGACCTTGAAGGTCGCCTCTAATCTAAATGCATTTTGACAGTTTTTCACCACTAGAGGGTGCTAGTTCATGTGTTTCATATAGATAACATTGAGCTCATGCACATGAATTTACCGAGGAGTGAGCACTGATTGGCTAAAATGCAAGTCTGTCAAAAGAACTGAAATAAGGGGGCAGTCTGCAGAGGCTTAGATACAAGGTAGTTAAAGAGGTAAAACGAGTATTATTATAACTGTGCTGGTTATGCAAAACTGGGAAAAAGGTAATAAAGGGATTATTTATCTTTTAAAACAACAAAAATTCTGGTGTTGACTGTCCCTTTAGAAATTGCTGGCAAGTATTTTAAAATAATTTTCAAAAATAAGCAAAATGAATTACATAGCTAAACTGCCTGGAGCAGCCAACTACACCCCTCTTATTAGTGTTTAGACACAGGTATTGTATTTCAATTGAGTTCACAGCTTCTAGGCATACTCCAGCAGATAATCCCTATGCACTTTTACATTCTACCAGAATAACAATAGATACAGCCATAGAAGGAAATGTGTGGAGGGAGTTAGAGCTTTACAATTCAGAAACTAAAATGAAAGGGTTAATGGCGAGGCACTGCAGTATAAAATTGCAGGTAAAGTAATTAAAGTATACCAAACAAAAAAAATTGATTCATACTGCGGCTCTAGGCTATCTTGCTGCTAACAGTGACACCAAATATATGTAATGTAATGTATAAGCCGTTCTCACCTTCCACATCCCATTGCTCCAAAAAACAGTTCTCTGTTTCCTTCTGGTTTCGGCTGGTTTACCTGGTGACAAGTCCGGATTTCCCTGCTCCTCTCAATACGGAGCAAACGATCCACCGTCAGCGACCGCAACTCAGCCAATAGAAATACTGAAAGTCCGTGTGGAGCTGTGGTAGGTATCCCCGGCAGGTGTCACTGATCCTGGCAGAAATTAGTGAAAATCCTGACCCAGAGCCTCAACGGGTCATTAGGCATGTAATCACTCTAGCAGTTAAGTCTCAGCATTCTCCATTGCTGAACAAAATATGAACGAAACAAACAAAACTGCTAAAAAGTGAAAAATGTTATTCCATACGGCACACATGTAAAAAAGATAAAAATGCAGACATGTCAGGTCAGCCTGATGCGTTTCGGCAGCTGACAGCCTTAATCATAGACTCAATTTCCTAATATCACCTGTGGAGCTTAAATACACTCCCTCACAATCTCATTGGTTACCTCAATGTTTGCTATAACCACCTCATCACTTGGACTTAAAGAGATAGCAAACCTTTACCAAAAACAGTAATACTCATAGGGTTGTGATCGTAACATATATATATATATATATATATATATATATATACATAAAACCTCCCAAGATTCACCCCAATATATATATATACATGAGTAAATGCTCATAAATATTTGATAATTATTATTAGGATACATGTATATGTGTCTTTATGAAAACAGTACATATACAACTCATATTAGGCGAACATTTATCCAGGTTACAAGCACTAAATGTGTCATCTTATACTAAAATGACATTTGTAGATATATAGCAAATTAACGATACAATCTTTAACCTCATATTAAAGTAATAGGCTTTTTTTATGCATTTGTTAGAGTATCCCCTCTTCCTAAACCTATCAATCATAGGTACTGCATGTTCCTCAAATTTACTTAGGGATGAGCAGTTGCACCTAATTCTAAGAAACTGGCTGACTGGAATACCTTTTATCAAAGGTTGAGGGTGGACACTGCTTGCTTCAAATATACTATTGGTGGCAGTAGTTTTTCTGTGGTTTTATAGATAATTCTTAATTCTTTATTTTTATATCCAGAAATGCTAGTTCTTTAAGGTTGATCTCACTAGTTAGAAAAATATTTTTATTGCTTATATTCAGATAACTGATTAAAAAAAAGGCTATCAAAGGTACCATCACACAGAAGTAGGATGTTGTCCACATACCTTATTCACATTAGGACTGATTTTTCAAATATATTACTGTATTTATCAAAAATGTAATGTTCCCAGGATCCTAGATGAAAACAAGCATATATGGGGGCACATACCGCCCTCATTGCTGTTCCTCTTACCTACCTATAAATCTTCCCATCAAATGAGAACATGTTGTTTGCCAATATAAATTTAAGCAGGACAAGGACAAAACTTGTGTGTTTCTCAAACTTTGGGCCTCTTGTTTCCAAAAAGGATCTTGTTACTTCTAAACCTACCCTGTGGGGTATTGAGGAATAAAGGCTTTCAACGTCCAAAGACATTAATTAAGTGTTTCTTCAGAAACGGTAATGCCATCCAATATTTTCAACAGGTCACTGGTATCTTTAACATAGGAGGGAAGATTGGCCAAGAAGGTATGTAAGAAGAAGTCAACATATTGCCCTAAATTCTCAGTGGTACTACCTATTCCAGAGACATTGGCCCCTATTTAAGAAAGTCTGGCAGACCTGATCCGACAGTGTGGATCAGGTCCGCCAGACCTCGCTGAATACGGTGAGCAATACGCTCGCCATATTGAGCATTGCACCAGCAGCTCACAAGAGCTGCTGGTGCAAAGCTGCCCCCTGCAGACTCGGGCCAATGGGCCGCCAGCAGGGGGGTGTCAATCAACCCGATCGTACTCGATTGGGTTGATTTCCGGCAATGTCTGTCCGCCTGCTCAGAGCAGGCAGACAGGTTATGGAGCAGCGGTCTTTGTGACCGCTGTTTCATAACTGATGTTTCTGGCGAGCCTGCAGGCTTGCCAGAAACACGGAGCATCAAGCTCCATTCAGAGCTTGATAGATAGGCCCCTATGGGTCTACCCGGTGGATTTGTCATACTTTTGTGGACCTTGGGGATCGAATAAAAGACTGGCATTTTGGAGAATTCTGGTTATATAAATTGAAATTCTTGCTGAGATATAAGTCCCTCCCTCTTTTCCTTCCTCAGTAATTTATACAAGTCAGATTGAATCTTTTTGGTGGAATGACCACTAAGTCTCACGTACTGTTTCTGTACTCCTAACTGCCTTTTTATGTCGATGACATAGTTAGCCTCGTCCATAAGTACTAAATTGCCATCCTTGTCTTCTGGCTTTATTATGACATTAGTAGCTTGAGTTAATTCCTTAAGGACCTGTCATTCTTTCCAGGTCAAATTGTCGCCAGTTCCACACTCCTCGGTAGTTGTTCAATATCTTTTTCTACCGCTTTTACAAAGAGATTGATATTGGGAACTTGGGACAAATTGACATGAACGTGGATTTTATTCTTAAGGGGGTAGATAAAGCAGAGGGACTTTCTAAATCTAATTCTTCACCTGCCAAGGATTTTAGACTCTCAAGATTTTCTTTATCTTCCTTAGTTAGGATGTCCTTATCAACCTCTGATTTTCTCATGGTTTGTGCTAGCTCTATTTTTCTGGCAAATAGATAAAGGTCTTTGATGGCTTTAAACTTATCCAGCTGGTGTGTGGGACTGAAATATAAAACTTTCTTTAGCAAACTAATGTGTACAAAATTTAGCTTAAAAGAAGAGAGGTTTATAAAATGAAGCTCCTCCCCTTCAAATTAACCTAATATCCCCTTCGATACCTCCTCTGTGGTCTCCCCCTGTTTACAAATCTTTGCTCTAATAGTAAACTCTCCTCCCCCTCTGCTGTCTTGTTTGGTATCTCATCTCGTCTATAGATGAACTTATTGTTGTACCTCCTTCTCTTTCTACCGCCTCTTCTCAAAATGGTTAACAGCTGCTAGTGCTCCTTCTACGTCAATTTTTAATTTTTCTAATCTTTTGTCATTTCTCTTAGCCATCATTTTCATAAGATCTAAAGCCAACCCTGATAATGTATTATTCCAATACTCTATAAAGGTTTCTGGGTCCTCATCCTCTTTTGTATTAGGCCCAGGGTCAAGATGTAAACGTAAACCCCCCTGGGTATCATTTTGTTATTTATATAATTGTTCAAAATGGAATTCTTTGCCCTTACTTTAATTTGTCTACTCAGTACATATTTATACTTTTTAAAAGCAGTGAAGACATTTGATTCATCTATATCAGAGCTATCTGTTCCTCCCTTTTGGGTGAATGATTAATTTAGCTCAGCCTCCCACTGAACAGTGAGCATCTGAAAATGTGTATGCCATTGTGTGTCACAGAGAAAACTAAACAATTTAATAAGATAATATTTAAGTATTTTGTTTAATCTTAGTGGGATTTTCTCCAGAAAGGGAGTTCTAAGAATCCTCTATCACCTCTCAAAAATATTAAATAGATACATAAAGGGAGAGAGAAAAACTTTATACCAGATCATATTCTATTAAAAGGACACTGAACTCAAATTTTTTCTATCGTGATTCAGATAGAGCATGCAATTTTAAGCAACTTTCTAATTTACTCCTATTATCAAATTCTTTTAATTCTCTTGGTATCTTTATTTGAAATGCAAGAATGTAAGTTTAGATGCCGGCCCATTTTTGGTGAACACACTGGGGGGTAGTTATCATTGTGTCAACTTTCCTGCCTTCGCCGGCCCAATACGCCCGCCTAAGCTCGCCTACCTTCGCCGCCGCGGACCTGAAAAAATATGCCTAAGTTATCAAATAAAGCTGTCAAAAAGCCGCGGGGCGATGAGCAGCGGACTATGAGAGTTATCACTCATCCGATCTCGCTGCTCTTCGGCTTTTTCCCAGCTTTATTGCTAGCCTGTCACTAAGCACTCACACTAAACTACACTGTTCTACCCCCTATACTGGCGCCCCCGGAGCCCCCCGAAACTAAATAAAGTTACTAACCCCTAAACCGCCGCTCCTAGACCCCGCCGCAAGTCTTATAAATGTATTAACCCCTAAACTGCCGCTCCTAGACCCCGCCGCAAGTCTTATAAATGTATTAACCCCTAAACCGCCGCTCCCGGACACCGCTGCCACCTACATTATACCTAGTAACCCCTATCCTGCCCCCCCCTATACCGTCGCCCTCTATAATAAAGTTATTAACCCCTATCCTGCTGATCCCGCACCTCGCCACAAATAAATAAATAGTTTAACCCCTAAACCGCCGCTCCCTGAACCCGCCGTAACCTATATTAAATTTATTAACCCCTATCCTGCCCCCCCTACACCGTCGCCACCTATAATAAATTTATTAACCCCTATCCTGCCCCCCACTACACCGCCGCCACTGTAATAAAATTATTAACCCCTAAACCTAAGTCTAACACTAACCCTAACACTCCGTCCGACACAGATCGATTCTTACGTCACTCCAGATGTTCCGCACACAAGTACGGCACAATCTGACTTCTTTTGCTAGTTATCAAAAAACTAGCAGGTACGCTCGGCACTTTTACGGCCCAGCGTACCTGGTTTTCAAACCGCCACCCTGGAGGCGGCGGATCCCATAGGAATCAATGGGAGTCTGACCATAGCGAAAGTACAAGTTCGCTGCTGCCAGACATCCCATTCATTCCTATGGGAGCTGTCTACACCTAACACCCTAACTTGTACCCCGAGTCTAAACACCACTAATCTGTCTCCCCTACACCACCGCAACTAAATACATTTATTACCCCCTAAACCGCCGCTGCCGGAGCCCACCGCAAGCTACTCTATACCTATTAACCCCTAAAGCGCCGCTCCCTGACCCTGCTGCAACTATAATAAGTGTATTAACCCCTAAACCGCCGCTCCCGGAGCCCACCGCAAGCTACTCTATACCTATTAACCCCTAAACCGCCGCTCCCTGACTCTGCCGCAACTATAATAAGTGTATTAACCCCTAAACCGCCGATCCCGGAGCCCACCGCAAGCTACTCTATACCTATTAACCCCTAAACCGCCACTCCCTGACCCTGCCGCAACCTATATTAAATTTATTAACCCCTATCCTGCCCCCCCTACACCGTCGCCACCTATAATAAATTTATTAACCCCTATCCTGCCCCCCCTACACCGTCGCCACCTATAATAAATTTATTAACCCCTATCCTGCCCCCCACTACACCGCTGCCACTGTAATAAAATTATTAACCCCTAAACCTAAGTCTAACACTAACCCTAACACCCCCCTAACTTAAATATTAATTAAATAAATCTAAATAATATTTCTATTATTAACTAAATTAATCCTATTTAAAACTAAATACTTACCTATAAAATAAACCCTAATATAGCTACAATATAAATAATAATTATATTGTAGCTATCTTAGGATTTATTTTGATTTTACAGGCATCTTTCAATTTATTTTAACTAGGTACAATAGCTATTAAATAGTTATTAACTATTTAATAGCTTACCTAGCTAAAATAAAGACAAATGTACCTGTAAACTAAAAACTAACCTAAGTTACAATTACACCTAACACTACACTATACTTTAATAAATTATTCCTATTTAAAACTAAATACTTACCTGTAAAATAAACCCTAAGATAGCTTAAATATAATTAATAATTACATTGTAGCTATCATAGGATTTATATTTATTTTACAGGTAACTTTGTATTTATTTTAGCTAGTTAGAATAGTTATTAAATAGTTATTAACTATTTAATAACTACCTAGCTAAAAGAAATACAAAATTACCTGTAAAATAAATCCTAAGCCAAGTTACAATTAAACCTAACACTACACTATCATTAAATAAATTAAATAAATTACCTACAAATAACTACAATTAAATACAATTACATAAACTAACTAAAGTACAAAAAAATAAAAAAAAGCTAAGTTACAAAAAATAAAAAAAATAAGTTACAAACATTTAAAAAAAAGTACAACAATTTTAAGCTACTTACACCTAATCTAAGCCCCCTAATACAATAACAAACCCCCCCAAAATAAAAAAATGCCCTACCCTATTCTACATTAAAAAAGTTCAAAGCTCTTTTACCTTACCAGCCCTTAAAAGGGCCTTTTGTGGGGGCATGCCCCAAAGAGTTAAGCTCTTTTGCCTGTAAAAGAAAAATACAAGACCCCCCCAACATTAAAACCCACCACCCACATACCCCTAATCTAACCCAAACCCCCCTTAAAATAACCTAACACTAATCCCCTGAAGATCATCCTACCTTTAGTCGTCTTCACTCAGCCGAGCCACCGATGGAACTGAAGAGGACATCCGGACCGGCAGAAGTGATCATCCAAGGGGCGCTGAAGAAATCTTCCATCCGATGAAGTGATCCTCCAAACGGCGCTGAAGAAATCTTCCATCCGGGCGAGGTCATCTTCCAAGAGGCGCTGAAGAAGTCTTCTATCCGGGCGAGGTCATCTTCGAAGCCGGGTCTTGAATCTTCATCCCGCCGATGCAGAACATCCTTCTTTCCCGACGGACTACCGACGAATGAAGGCTTCTTTAAGGGACGTCATCCAAGATGGCGTGCCTTCAATTCCGATTGGCTGATAGGATTCTATCAGCCAATCGGAATTAAGGTAGGAAAAATCTGATTGGCTGATTCCATCAGCCAATCAGATTCAAGTTCAATCCGATTGGCTTATCCAATCAGCCAATCAGATTGAGCTTGCATTCTATTGGCTGTTCCGATCAGTTAGTTCTTAACTATTTAATAGCTATTGTACCTGGTTAAAATAAATACAAAGTTACCTGTAAAATAAATATAAATCCTAAAATAGCTCTAATATAATTATAATTTATATTGTAGCTATATTAGGATTTATTTTACAGGTATTTAGCTTTAAATAGGAATAATTTATTTAATAAGAGTTAATTAATTTCGTTAGATTTAAATTATATTTAACTTAGGGGGGTGTTAGTATTAGGGTTAGACTTAGCTTTAGGGGTTAATACATTTATTAGAATAACGGCGAGATTCGGTCGGCAGATTAGGGGTTAATAATTGAAGTTAGGTGTCGGCGATGTTAAGGAGGGCAGATTAGGGGTTAATACTATTTATGATAGGGTTAGTGAGGCGGGTTAGGGGTTAATAACTTTATTATAGTAGCGCTCAGGTCCGGTCGGCAGATTAGGGGTTAATAAGTGTAGGCAGGTGGAGGCGACGTTGTGGGGGGCAGATTAGGGGTTAATAAATATAATATAGAGGTCGGCGGTGTTAGGGGCAGCAGATTAGGGGTACATAGGGATAATGTAAGTAGCGGTGGTTTACGGAGCGGCAGATTAGGGGTTAATAATAATATGCAGGGGTCAGCGATAGCGGGGGCGGCATATTAGGGGTTAATAAGTGTAAGGTTAGGGGTGTTTAGACTCGGGGTACATGTTAGAGTGTTAAGTGCAGACGTAGGAAGGGTTACCGCATAGCAAACAATGGGGCTGCGTTAGGAGCTGAAAGCGGCTTTTTTGCAGGTGTTTGGTTTTTTTTCAGCTCAAACAGCCCCATTGTTTCCTATGGGGGAATCGTGCACGAGCACGTTTTTGAGGCTGGCCGCGTCCGTAAGCAACTCTGGTATCGAGAGTTGAAGCTGCGTTAAAAATGCTCTACGCTCCTTTTTTGGAGCCTAACGCAGCCTTTATGTGGACTCTCGATACCAGAGTTATTTTTATGGTGCGGCCAGAAAAAAGCCGGCGTTAGTTTTTCGGGTCGTTACCGACAAAACTCCAAATCTAGGCCTTAGGGTTTATTTTACAGGTAATTATTTAGTTTCAAATAGGAATAATTTATTAAAGTATAGTGTAGTGTTAGGTGTAATTGTAACTTAGGTTAGTTTTTAGTTTTCAGGTACATTTGTCTTTATTTTAGCTAGGTAAGCTATTAAATAGTTAATAACTATTTAATAGCTTTTGTACCTAGTTAAAATAAATTGAAAGATGCCTGTAAAATCAAAATAAATCCTAAAATAGCTACAATATAATTATTATTTATATTGTAGCTATATTAGGGTTTATTTTATAGGTAAGTATTTAGTTTTAAATAGGATTAACTTAGTTAATAATAGAAATATTATTTAGATTTATTTAATTAATATTTAAGTTAGGGGGGTGTTAAGGTTAGTGTTAGACTTAGGTTTAGGGGTTAATAATTTTATTACAGTGGCGGCGGTGTAGTGGGGGGCAGGATAGGGGTTAATAAATTTATTATAGGTGGCGACGGTGTAGGGGGGCAGGATAGGGGTTAATAAATTTAATATAGGTTGCGGCAGGGTCAGGGAGCGGCGGTTTAGGGGTTAATAGGTATAGAGTAGCTTGCGGTGGGCTCCGGGAGCGGCGGTTTAGGGGTTAATACACTTATTATAGTTGCGGCAGGGTCAGGGAGCAGCGGTTTAGGGGTTAATAGGTATAGAGTAGCTTGCGGTGGGCTCCGGGAGCGGCGGTTTAGGGGTTAATACACTTATTATAGTTGCGGCAGGGTCAGGGAGCGGCGGTTTAGGGGTTAATAGGTATAAAGTAGCTTGCGGTGGGCTCCGGCATCAGCGGTTTAGGGGGTAATAAATGTATTTAGTTGCGGTGGTGTAGGGGGGACAGATTAGTGGTGTTTAGACTCGGGGTACATGTTAGGGTGTTAGGTGTAGACAGCTCCCATAGGAATGAATGGGATGTCTGGCAACAGCGAACTTGTACTTTCGCTATGGTCAGACTCCCATTGATTCCTAAGGGATCCGCCGCCTCCAGGGTGGCGGTTTGAAAACCAGGTACGCTGGGCCATAAAAGTGCCGAGCGTACCTGCTAGTTTTTTGATAACTAGCAAAAGTAGTCAGATTGTGTCGTACTTGTGTGCGGAACATCTGGAGTGACGTAAGAATCGATCTGTGTCGGACGGAGTCCGGCGGATCGAAGTTTACGTCACAAAATTCTACTTTTGCCGGTCTTTGGCCTTTGATAACTAAGGCGAATCAGCCTCGCCACAAATACGCTGCGGAATTCCAGCATATTTGAGGTTGACGGCTTGATAACTACCCCCCACTGTGTTGTTCTTGTTGATTGGTGGGTAAATTCACCTACCAATATACAAGTGCTTTCCATGGTTCTGAACCAAAAAAATAGCTTAGATGCCTTCTTTTCAAATAAAGAAAGCAAGAGAACGAAGTAAAATTGATAATAGGAGTAAATTAGAAAGTTGTTTAAAATTGCATACTCTATCTGAATCCCGAAAACAAATTTTGGGTTCAGTGTCCCTTTAACTTTTTTTGAGCCTTGTATATATAAATTATCTTCTGCCAGGCTCATCTTTCTTACACGTCTGCTGCACCTCTCTGCTAATCCCTTCACTGGCTTCCGCTTGCCTCCAGGATTAAACACAAAATTCTCACTCTGACACACAAAGCCCTCAACTGCACTGTTCCCCCCTACATCTCAAACCTTGTCTCCAGATACTCTCCCTCCTGTCCCCTTTGCTCTACTCATGATCTCCTATTCCTCCTCTCTTGTTACCTCCTCACATTCCTTTTTACAAGATTTTTCCAGACTGGCTTCCATCTTATGGAACTCTCTGCCTCGCTCCACAAGACTCTCCCCTAGTTTTGAAAGCTTCAAGAGCTCTACTATTCAGGGATGCATACAACCTACACTTACCTTCCTATCTCCACTGCTATCCCCTTAAACCCCATAGCATGTAAGCCTACGAGCCCAGCTGTTTGTAGTTCACATTGATAAGAGCCGACTACAACAGTGCAACTCTCGGCAAGGCCCTGTACCCACTTGACCCCTGTAAATGTTATTTTGTATACCACCTATGTTCATAGCGCTGCAGAATCTGTTGGCGCTCTACAAATACCTGATAATAATAATAATAATAATAATGATAGATAGATATATAGATAGATAAAAGATAAAATCAATTTTTAGTCAGCACTCACAATCCTTTATCACAGCTGTCCAGGGTACACTCCACATTTACAATCCAATAATTTCCACAGAAGAAGCACTCTCCATGATTTCACAAAACCTTTAATTGCTTTAATATAATAATAATAATATATACAGTATATGTACATACACACACACACACACACACATACATACATATATATATGTTTTACATACATGTATACACTTTCTAGATCTTGAGATTTACAAGAAAGAGACACCATCTGGTTTAAGACTCTAAACAACACTATACAATAAACTGACAGATAAGAATTCAATACTTCATTACAACAGTTTTCACCCCATTTTTTAAAAAAATAGGAGTCAGCTAGTCCCAGCTCCTGCGTGTTGTACGCAACAACACTGAGGAGGCCCACAAGAAGGAACAACTTGAAACAATGGCTCAGAAATTTGCAAATAGAGGCTATCCTAAACTGTTAATTAATTCACAATGTGAGAATGCACAGACACTCAGCCAACAACTGCTATTGACTAAACCACTCAAGCCGGCTGAACAGCGCATGAATTTCATTACCACGTATACACCAGCATCACGAAAGGTCAAGAAGTGATTAAACAGCATTGGCCTATTGTATCAACTAGATACTTTGTTACCATTTGGCGAATTGCCTCCCCCGAGACTGGTATATAAGAGGGTGCAGAATTTGAGGGACCTCTTTGTGAGTACTGATCCTATTGCAAGTTACCAGAATCAAACCTGGTTACCCCCAGGGAAGAAGGGGTGTTACAGATGTGGCAACTGCATTACCTGTAATGGTATGATTGTTGGAAATTGTTGGAAATAGGTTCCATCACCCTCACACGAATAAGACCTTCAGTATACGCCATCGGCTAACCTGCACTTCAGACCATGTGATCTATGTGATTATTTGCCCCTGTTCTTTATATTACGTGGGGAAGACCATTACCTCCTTCAGAGAGAGGTTAGCCAACCATAAAACAGCCATCAGATTGGCTTTGGATAAAGGATCGTCTGATCAACCGGTGGCACGCCACTTCCAACATCCTATCTTTGCTTTGAGGACAAATCTCATTGATCACATCCCCAAATCCAGACGTGGGGGTGATCATGCTAAGGCCCTCTTGAAGATGGAATCACGTTGGATCCACCGTCTTGACACAATCACTCCAAAAGGCCTGAATGTGATGATTGATTACAGTTGTTTCTACAAGTGACTGTGGGCTTCCTTTCATCGTGGAGACTAGTTTATACCATGTTCCTTTTGCAAGTTGCGAAGAAGGTATAGTATAGTTCATTGGCTGCTATTTTATGACACTAACAGTTTGTCACAATATATACTTAAGCTGGTCTTGTTTGATCTATATTTTGTAGCAGTATGTGGCTCATTAAGTATGATTGTTGTTAACTTTCTGTGTGTCTTATTAGCATGCCAATTTATTGTTTTAATTGTAAAAATATTGTTCACTTGTTAGTTTTTATCAGATTCATTCCCAGAAACACAGTACCGACAATTCAACTGGTTTAGATGTTATAATTACAGGGAGTGCAGAATTATTAGGCAAATGAGTATTTTGACCACATCATCCTCTTTATGCATGTTGTCTTACTCCAAGCTGTATAGGCTCAAAAGCCTACTACCAATTAAGCATATTAGGTGATGTGCATCTCTGTAATGAGAAGGGGTGTGGTCTAATGACATCAACACCCTATATCAGGTGTGCATAATTATTAGGCAACTTCCTTTCCTTTGGCAAAATGGGTCAAAAGAAGGACTTGACAGGCTCAGAAAAGTCAAAAATAGTGAGATATCTTGCAGAGGGATGCAGCACTCTTAAAATTGCAAAGCTTCTGAAGCGTGATCATCGAACAATCAAGCGTTTCATTCAAAATAGTCAACAGGGTCGCAAGAAGCGTGTGGAAAAACCAAGGCGCAAAATAACTGCCCATGAACTGAGAAAAGTCAAGCATGCAGCTGCCAAGATGCCACTTGCCACCAGTTTGGCCATATTTCAGAGCTGCAACATCACTGGAGTGCCCAAAAGCACAAGGTGTGCAATACTCAGAGACATGGCCAAGGTAAGAAAGGCTGAAAGACGACCACCACTGAACAAGACACACAAGCTGAAACGTCAAGACTGGGCCAAGAAATATCTCAAGACTGATTTTTTCTAAGGTTTTATGGACTGATGAAATGAGAGTGAGTCTTGATGGGCCAGATGGATGGGCCCATGGCTGGATTGGTAAAGGGCAGAGAGCTCCAGTCCGACTCAGACGCCAGCAAGGTGGAGGTGGATTACTGGTTTGGGCTGGTATCATCAAAGATGAGCTTGTGGGGCCTTTTCGGGTTGAGGATGGAGTCAAGCTCAACTCCCAGTCCTACTGCCAGTTTCTGGAAGACACCTTCTTCAAGCAGTGGTACAGGAAGAAGTCTGCATCCTTCAAGAAAAACATGATTTTCATGCAGAACAATGCTCCATCACACGCGTCCAAGTACTCCACAGCGTGGCTGGCAAGAAAGGGTATAAAAGAAGAAAATCTAATGACATGGCCTCCTTGTTCACCTGATCTGAACCCCATTGAGAACCTGTGGCCCATCATCAAATGTGAGATTTATAAGGAGGGAAAACAGTACACCTCTCTGAACAGTGTCTGGGAGGCTGTGGTTGCTGCTGCACGCAATGTTGATGGTGAACAGATCAAAACACTGACAGAATCCATGGATGGCAGGCTTTTGAGTGTCCTTGCAAAGAAAGGTGGCTATATTGGTCACTGATTTGTTTTTGTTTTGTATTTGAATGTCAGACATGTATATTTGTGAATGTTGAGATGTTATATTGGTTTCACTGGTAAAAAGAAATAATTGAAATGGGTATATATTTGTTTTTTGTTAAGTTGCCTAATAATTATGCACAGTAATAGTCACCTGCACACACAGATATCCCCCTAAAATAGCTAAAACTAAAAACAAACTAAAAACTACTTCCAAAAATATTCAGCTTTGATATTAATGAGTTTTTTGGGTTCATTGAGAACATGGTTGTTGTTCAATAATAAAATGAATTCTCAAAAATACAACTTGCCTAATAATTCTGCACTCCCTGTAGTTAGTGAAGTATTTCTGCCTTTTCATTGTCTACATTACGTTGTATAAATATGCTAGTCTTTATATAGTTTGCCATAATGGTCGCCATGGTTACATTACACTTTACTATGGATTAAATCGTGTCCTTACATTGGATTGGTCAGTTGCGCTTCTGCGCTGCTACTTGATGCCTTTGTGTACTGATTACCATGGTTACCCGTGTTCGCGTGATGATGTCATCACGCAGGCATGCGCAGTAGCCCCCTGTTGTTTGATTACACATCGCTGTCTTGGTTACGAGTGGACGCTTGTGGTTCACGCTGATACTTATGTGCTACAGCTGTGTTTGTATTCTCATTATTTGGTGGTTCTGTGTTTTGAATCTGATTGGTGGGTGTGGGTATTTAAGGGATTTTATGGGATGTACATTTTATGCCTAAATTTTCTTTGGATTTGCTGCATGTGATCAAGGCTCCAGTGGGGGCTGAAACGTTATGTTTACTTGTCATTAAATTGGTGATTCAATATATCTCTGGTGCTGGTTGTTATTGGTGTGGGATACCACGGATCAACACCGGGTCCTGTCCTACTTCAGTGTGAGCTATTTTGGATGCAAATTGGCCATGCACAGAGTGGTTGTGAGAGTTGGTGAGTGCTGATCTTCTGTACATAATTATATATATATATATATATATATATATATATATATATATATATATATATATATATATATATATCAAATTTATCTTTGAATCAAGGTCAATAAGGTGTGGATGGATGATCACCAGATCAAGTCTCTGTCATGGCCAGCTCAATCTCCAGATCTGAACCCTATTGAAAACCTTTTGAAAAGTGATCAAGAGGAAGATGAATGGTTACAAGCCATCAAACAAAGCCAAGATGTTTGAATTTGTGTGCCAGGAGTGGCATAAAGTCACCCAACAGCAATGTAAAAGACTGATGGAGAGCATGCTAAGACACAGGAAAGCTGTGATTGAAAATCAAATCAGGGTTATTCCACCAAATATTGATTTCTGAACTCTTGCAAAGTTAAAATAAAGTTAAAACATTAGTATTGTGTTGTTTAAAAATGAATATGAACTTGTTTCTTTGCATTTTTCAAGGTCTGAAAACACTACATTGTTTTGTTATTTTGACCAGTTGTCATTTTATGCAAATAAATGCTCTAAATGACAATATTTTTATTTGGAATTTTGAAAAAAAATGTTGTCAGTAGTTTATAGAACAAAACAAAAATGTCCAATTTACTCAAACACATACCTATAAATAGTAAAGCCAGAGAAAATGTTAATTTTCCAAAGCTGTATCTATACGTATATATATACATTTTCCATAGTACATTTTCCATAGTATTGAACACAACTTTATTGTCAGTGAGTAACTCACTGACAATAAAATTATGTTGAATACTATGGAAAGCTGATTCTTTGTGTTTGGAATATGAAATTACAATAAGACTTGGCGGCTATAACATACATACTGTATATATATATATATATATATATATATATATATATATATATATATATATAAATATATACATATATACATGGGCAGGGTACAGTTAATGCTTATAGTGTTCTTAGTGTATGCATTATTTTGAACGTTAAATTAGTGTTAACATACTTTAAGTAACACAGGATGATAGTTAGTTTGTGTCAGCAGTGTCTGTAAATAATCAGCTCCTATTTTAACATCCAGCTAATTCCAATACTACCCATAGCCCATTTTGAATACTTGATGTGAACGATTGTGTTTAACAGGTGATTTTATACCAAGCAGGTTAGAATGTGGAATTAAAATTGTGGTACCCGGGGGGCGTGTCCAAGTCGCAGCCATGGCAGGTTGCACAGACTAGAGTCTTCTGCACCAAGAATCCTAATCTGCTGGTTATCCTTTATCCTTTATGCAATCTAACCATTTTAGCTGCTAAATCTTTGGGGGAAGTTCTGCAGACCACTTCAAAATGGAAAGCAAACTTTTTCTGACTAAAATTCTCACACTGGAGCTCTGAGTCGGACAGAAGGAAACCTGGGTCTTTCATTATCCCCCCCCCCCCCCCCGGGTAAATTAGTCCTAACTATACGGCTTTCTTCATTTACCTAACAGTTTGGTTCTCTGTCACCCACATAAAATATGGAGGAATCTCCCACAAGGATACATTTACTATTAGCTGAGTTTGAGAGGAGAATGCACAGCGGATATTGCAGCCTGCTAAATGGTACTGAGAGATCCGCTTGTGGAGGACTTCTGCTGCGGTGCTGTGACAGAAGAAGAAGGGATCATTGATGGGCACAACAATATACCATTCCCGAATGAGAGAAAAAACTGCATTGAGGCATCTCACACTAGCAACCTAGTGAAACCCTGAGTAACAGAGAAGTACTTACCTCTAGTGCTTGCCTCTGTCGGGAGGGATGCGGCCGATCCCTCTGAGCGAATTGCTAGTAATCTATGGAAGCATGGGGTAGCTTTTTCACCAGAAGACAAAGGGTAACGTTTCACAAAAGTCAGTGAAAAGTTTTAGCCAGTGCAGAGGATGGCTCAGTCAATGGATTTGCATGCCGGGATGTCCAACACTCTGAAACTATATGTGGCGCCTTCTAGCACCAGCTACACAAATTATAATAAAGATGGCAATGTCTCTATTCTTAACATCGCCATATCTCTCAAGACTCTCCGGACCTTCAGGCAGTTTGTCAAGCCCTTTTTTTTTAGACTGGTCGGAGCCCCTGGGAGAACAGGAGTAGGTTAAATCACTCAGAACCATCCTATGTGGTGGGAGACCATATACTTTGGGGACACACACTGGAAAATCTACCTGTATGTGGAACCTGCTGAAGAGATGTTCTGCCAGGGCAACCAGCTCACATCATATATTTTGTTTGAGACCCCTTACTTTGTATTGTACTTTCATGTTCTCCCAGTTATACAGAAGTGCATGGTTACATATGTGTGCAAGCTTTTTGTTATAGTTAACACTTAGACATTTTGTGTTACATGTTCTGCTACGCTGTATGCCCTGTAAAGCCCCCATACTGTGTTTGCGTAATTAAGGACATTCGTAGCCTGCTTAACTGATTCCCTTAGCCAGTTTTTTAATGGCTGTCATATATAGTGATACTATCTGCTACTCTAGTGTGTTATGGTTATAAGCTTGTGCTTGGGAAAACTTCCTGGATCTATAGGACTTTATTAGGATCTTAAGGGTACATTCCATTATGCTGCATATAAAATTGAATATATAACCTAGGATCTATACTTAAAATTTACTGACTTGGTTATTACAATTTATTCTTGCAATGTGTCCTATACAATTTATTAGACCTGTAATAATGAGATATACCCTTAGCTACGAAACCAGCTTTAGCCCTCAAAATTACTTGTGTGACCCATCAACTATGGTTCATTCATTCATATAACACCCACAATAGCCTACGTTTGGCTTTAATAGCATATTAGACACTAGTTGCTAGGCCATGTTGCTCTTCATTTTAGTTAGGTTCAGGGAGCACTTTTAAGAGATCTATACACATATATCCCATACAGGAGCTCATACATATAAAGGCATAATATGCTCCATAATCCAAGTAACCTCCCACTAATAGCCCAGCGCTCACGATTCACCCTTATATTCATAACCCATGCTTACACGCTAAATTTTGTGCAGGTCGTCAGAGAGCCAATCTTTATTAGCCATATGTTAGGTCTTATTGGGTACTTTATTTTCCCAAGCGGTGCTTACCCGCTAAAAAACTTTACTGTAATATAAGTTCATATTTTAAACATAATACTACAACTTTTTACCTTTATCATACGGCCCTGATGTGGCCGTAGAGATGACTATCATGGTATTGTAATTGCCTACATCATAGCGGTCCATGAGTGGCCACCAAATAGTCATATCAGTAAGATCTTCTTAATGTAAAATGGAGATTTCAGAAATTGTTTAATTGTATTTTTGTGTCATTATTGTTTTACGGCAATCTTTGTATGCTAACTTTTCAATTTCGCAAAATCTCAAGAAAATTGTGGTATCCGAACCCTCACAGTGACCACAAATCCAGGCATCTTCTCCCATGCACTGTGTGTCATTATTGCTGCAGGTTCTGATCACATGGTCCTCTCCATGATAAATAACTAGAAAATTATTTTACTCTTGGCTAAATTTAGTTCTCTTGTGCTTCACATATCTTTATTTTGTAGACCCAGTTTCTAATGTATATAGCAGAAAACCTGACAGAGCTGCATGCATGAAACAGTTAATGTTATATAATCAAGGAATGTTGATTTCAAGGCAGGAGTGGTAAAACCAAACATGTGTAGTATTGTTGATGTGTTATTAATTAGTATTTTGCCATTCGATTGATTACGATTAAGTTGTTAAAATAATTACCAATGTGGCCTTATCTGCTTTGAATTTGCAGCCATTACTAAATTTTATGTGTGACCTAAACAAGCCCCATTTATTAAGCAGCAGAGAAGGAATGTAAAATATGTATTACTACTTTCGGGTTTAACGCTGTTGGTCTAACATGGTGTTGGGCTAGCGTTGTGAGCAATAAGTGTTTTTTTTTCTTTTTTAATCGTGCTCCATTGAAGTCTATGGGGAGAAGATTTTAACACGGACACGATATCCAAAGTCCAGCTGTTAGCGCTTCTGGTTTTTGCTCGCACACAAACAATTAACTTTTATTTTTTTTTTATATTTCTTTATTTTTGATCAATCAGTGTAAATAGGATAAACAGCTCATATTTGCATTTCCATTGCTCCTCGCAGGGTGTTTTTCAAATAAATCAGGACAAATAAGAAAACATAGTCGTAACGATATATAGAAACAATATATATCCACCTGGTCCTCCTTGGACCACAATTAAAATACCATGTAAATCAGGAAATCCCTTGTTACACTGTTGGGAGGTTTTAAATTAAATAAAACAGTCAAACCAAAAAGAAGAAAAAAGAAAGGGAGGGGAAATAGAAAAAAAAAACACCCCTCTCCCCTCATCCTCCACTCCCCCTCCTCCAGGAACCCTAATATTCATTATTCGCTATAGCAAGTTCTAGGTACAAAGTACATCTAAAAGGTGCAATGAGCTGCAATTGAACCTCTTTATAAAAGAAGAGTTTAATTTGGGTTTCTGAGTTTATTGAGGTGTCCATTTGTTCCATAATTATCTGATTTTTAAGATTCATTAGAAAATCTGTGAAATTTGGTACGTTGTTTGATTTCCAATATTTTAAGATCAATTATCTACCTACCATAATTATAGCATTACATTGATGAGAATTTACACATTGATGTTCTTTTTGTCTATCTAATAAGAAGAAAACATGATTGTCTATTATCTGTATATAGTTTGGGTTGATCTTATGTAACCAGTAATTAATTTTATACCAGAATTTCTTTATTTTAGGGCACCCCCAGAAACAGTGATATATATCTGCATCTGCTACCTTACACTTGAAGCAGAAGGCTCTTGTTTTATCCCAGCGAGCTTTAACTTTCGGGGTCGCATAAGCCCTATTTACAAGTTTAGTATGGGATTCTCTCCAAGAATTGCAGAATCTAATAATGCAAAACTCCTCTTTATAACCTCCGTTGTGACCGGACATATCTGCGCAATTTCAAGCACCTTTGCTTTACCTAAAAAACTCATAATTGTTTTGTATAGCAGTGAAATTGAGTATTACGCCAAGCATCCTCCTGTAAGTCCTCATAGGCAAACATCTGAATATAATGGCGTGCCTGTAAAAAGGCAAAAAATTATCTGTTTGCTATCCCGAATTTGAATAACTCTGTGAATAACTTGCATCTCCCTTACCTGGGATCTATAAATTTAAATATATACATTAATCCCTTTAGAGTCCATTCTCTAAAAAAATTTGAATTTAGGGCCGGTATAAAATTGGGGTTACCCCAAAAAGGCAGGAACTTTGGAAATCTATAGTCAATGTGGATCATTTTAAGCATTTTTTACCAAGCAAGAATCACATTGCTGATAATCGATAATTGTTTAATTTTGCAAGGCCATTTGTGGGGGGGCAATGTAAGAGCACTTTAAGTGAGTATGGCTGGATTCATTTTTCCTCCATAACTTGTGTTACATAATAGTCAACTCCAGTTATCCAATCTAGTGCTATCTTCACAATGCCCACTAAATTGTATACTTCAATGTCTGGAAGAGCTAAGCCTCCATCAGTCCTAAATAAGGACAATGTTTTAAGGGCAATCGCTTTCTGTTTCCCTCCCCACAGAAATTGAATGCATACTTGTTTAAATGCATTTATCTATTTCCTTTTTATTATAATTGGAAGGTTTTGCATTAAGTATAATAATTTAGGGAATATCACCATCTTTATTAAGTTCACTTTACCTGAAAGAGTTAGTTTATATTTAGTCCAGTTTTCCAAGTCCTGTTTTATTTTAGCAAAGATTGGCAAGTAGTTAAGTGTGTAAGAATCATTACTAGCTCTCAAAAGCTTAAAGGGACAGTCAAGTCCAAAATAAACTTTCATGATTCAGACAGGGCATGCAATTTTAAACAACTTTCCAATTGACTTTTATCATTAAATTTGCTTTGTTCCCTTGGTGGTATTTTTGAAAAGCTAAACCTAGCTAGACTCAAACTGATTTCTAAACCGTTGAAAAACCGCCCCTTAGCTCAGAGCATTTTGAATTTTTTTTACAGTTAGACAGTACTAGTTCATGTGTGTCATATAGATAACATTGCGCTCACTCCCTTGGAGTTATTTAGGAGTCTGCACTGATTGACTAAACTGCATGTCTGTCAAAAGCACTGAGATAAGGGGGCAGTCTGCAGAGGCTTAGATACAAGGTAATCACAGTGGTAAAAAGTGTATTATTATAGCAGTGTTGGTTATGCAAAACTGGGGAATGGGTAATAAAGGGATTGTTTATCTTTTTAAACAATAACAATTCTGGTGTATACTATCCCTTTAATACCTAGATACGAAAACATCTCTTTCACTTCTTTAAACTGATGCTGTTGATATGAACTTTTATGTTTCCTTAACCAGAAAATTTCTGATTTAGATGAGTTAATTTTGTAACCTGAGAAAGCACTATATTCCTGTAATATTTGTATCAATACAGGGATATTTATTTCAGTATTTGACATTAATACTAAAAGATCATCCACATACAGTAGTGTGGTGACCTTCCTAGTACCTACTTTAATCCCTTCAATCTCTTTTCTTAAGTAAATGGCCAGAGGTTCTAGCGCCAAATTGAATAAATAAGGGGACAGAGGACATCCCTGACGCTCTCCCTTAAATAATTGACTGAACTGAAGTTCTATCATTTATGATAATAGCAGTGTTTGGATAGTTATGCATTAATTGTATGAAATTAAAAAATGCTCCCTCGACTCCAAACCTGGTGAGTACTGTGAACAAGTGATCCCAGGTAATAGAGTCGAAGACCTTTTCTGCATCCAGTAAGACTATTGCCGTGTCTGTCCTTGTAGACCCAATATATTTTTGCGCCTGTACTTAATAACTATTCAAAATTAATTGGATTTTCCTTAAATTACACAAAGAATTTCTACCCCGGCATAAAGCTAACTTGGTCTTTATGAATAAGAGGGCCAGCAGCTGCTTTAACTATGGCTGCTATAATACGAATTATAAGAATTTTATAGTCACTATTTAGTAACGCATTGGTCTGTAGGAGCTGACCTCTTCTTTATCTTTACCTTTTTTAAGGATCAGGGAAATTAACGATGCCGTAAAATATTTAGAGCAAGGAATACCCTCTAAATAATAACCAATAAACAGTTTGACCAACATAGGTGCAATTTCTTCTGATAAACTTTTGTACAGTTCAGCCGGGATCTGGTCTGGACCAGCAGCTTTATTGGCCGCCACTCTTTTAATAGCTATAGAGACTTCTTCATATGTAATAGGTGTATTCAATTCATCTAAATTATTTTTATCTATTTTCTGAGTTTGAATATTTTTTCAGAAGCTCTCTTTAGTGTGGATATCTATTGGAGAATCTGAGTATACCTTCTGAAAATACTGCACTATGTAGTCACTAATTTCTTTAGTATTAGTAACTCTACCCAGGGGTGTTTTAAGGGATTCTATAGCAGATTTCTTTTTTTCTTTTAATTAAATTAGCTAAGAATTTGCCCGCTTTACCTCCGTGTCTGTAGAAAAAAATCTATTCCTAACTTCTTGCGCCATTTTTTGCAACAGGAATACTTCTCTTTCACTTTTTTTTAAGATACTTAACCCACATTCTATTAACAGGGTCTAATATAGGCGTTATATGCGTTGCATAATTGGTTAGTTAATTGTGTATCTCTGGCTACCATTTTGCGCTTCTGAATAATTAAATACACTTTAATTTCCCCTCTTATAACTGCTTTGAAGGTTTCCCATAACGTTTCAGTTTTAATATCTGGTGCGAAGTTAAACTGATAAAACTCCCTCCACTTCAAATTCATTCATGTCTTAAACTGCACATTGGTAGTGAGATATCTTGGAAAGAAGAACCTATTAGCAGTTGCCTGGTTACTCCTGAGCTTGATATTTAGTGTGAAGATGGCATGATCTGTTATAATAATCTCCTTAATATCAGCGTACAATTCGAGGCTTAGCATTTTTTCAGCTATTAGAAAAAAGTTAATTTGAGACGTTGTTTGGTGTGCCGACGACTCACACGTGAATCTCTTCAGGTCTGGGTTCTGTATTCGCCAGATATCTTTAATACGTAGTGTTTTACAAAAAATTTTAAAAACTTTGGTTTCTTGTTAATTGTTTCTATTCGGTTTTAACCTGTCCAGAGTGGGATATGATACTAAGTTGAAGTCGCCAGCCATAATTAGTTTTTTTGAGTGAAGTGGAAGGAGTTTCACCTACAACTTGTCCCGGAATGCCTTCTCTAGTTTGTTAGGGCCATAAATATTACATAGCGACAATAGCATACCATCCACCTCAATTTGCAAAATTATATATCTCCCCTCTGCATCTAATTCGGTATCAAACATTTTATATTGTAATCTTTTATTAAAAAGAAAAGCCACCCTTTCTTCCTCTTTAAGCATGGAGTTCCCAGTATCTAGCCCACCCACCCTGTTTTCAGTTTGACCAGTTCCACCTCTTTTAAGTGCGTTTCATGTAGGAAAACTATGTAGGGGGAGCATTTTTTAAGCTGGGCTAAGATCTTCTTACGCTTCTGTGGTGATGTGATCCCACCTACGTTCCACAAGGCCATGTGTAATTGTTCCTTCATTTATTTAATATTAAAAAGGAGTCTCCATGAGATAGAACAGTAGCAAAGCGATATACTAGAGGGTGTTGGGGAAAATGGAGGAAAGGGGGAAGAGAGAGAAAAAAAAAGGAAAAAGGGAAAAGAAGGAGAAAAGGTACAAAGTAAAAAACTCCAAGAAAGTTTAAAAGGAAAAACCATCTGGCACACAGCCAGCAAACTCTTGTTTTCAAGACTTATATGATAACGTTCATATAGTACTGCAGGAATCTATATATATACAGCATCATATTACGGAAGGATACCCTTATTTTTGCAGAATTCTTTTACCTCTTCCAGACAACTTAACATCCGACATTCATTTTCAGTGGAAATCTTAATCGTAGCTGGATATATGACTGTGGATATATGACTATTAATTAGCTTGGTACAGTAAGGGGTCATGTCTCTCTTCTTTGCTGACGTCTCGGTAGAGAAGTCCTGGAACATTAGGATTTTGTTAATTCCAATTGAGAATGGATTTTTTTTGTCTGTAATGCTGTAAGATATTAAGCTTGTCCTGAATATTGAGGTATTTTACAATTACAGATCTGGTTTTAACTATGCCGCTCGGCAATGTTTTGAGTGTACCTATTCTATGAACTCTTTCAACTGCCAATGGTAACAAGTTAGGCTCAATTCCTAAACTTTGTGGTATTAATACAGAAGTCAATTTAAGTAGGTCCTGAAATTCACTAGTTTCTGGAATACAAATAACCCTAACGTTATTGCGTTGTGAGCGATCTTCAATCTCGTTAAGTTTTTGTTGCATGTCTGTAATGTATTTAGTTTGTTCTTTAATGATAGATTCTTGCTGCATACTTGCGTCCTCTAGGTCTGAGATACGCTGTTCTGCCTCATTGAGCCTATGTGTAAATTGTTTAATTTCCATTGATAAATTAAGAATATCTAGTTTAATCTGTTTAAATTGTGGTAACATGAGGTTTGTAATTTGTTTTACTATATCATGGGGCTCTGCTAGGGGTGTCTCAACTGTCGCCACTACAGGGAGAGTTAGAGGTGTTGTCAGTACTGTTTCTGTTTTTCCTGTCTCTAATTTTGGGAGGCATGATTGGTGATTGAGCTTTTAAGTTAGTGATGAACCTATCCATAGAGTGTATATTTGTGATATGTGTATAAAAAGTGCAAAAAAAAGAAACAAACAGAGAAGGATAAAAGAAGAATAAATTAGACAAATTGTGAGAAGCCAAGAAATGGATATATATATATATGGGTCCTCCAAGAAAGGACAAGTATTGTGCTAATCCTTCCCCACATCAAGGGGGAATATCTAACAAGTGGAAAAAACAAGTGAATGAAAAAGTGAATTAATAATAACGTGCCTTGAGACACCAATCGATGCCTTTGCTTACCACTTGTGAGAAGAGGGGAGGTGCCCCAATTCAGGAAAAGCCAACAGGCTCCCAAATGAACGCATATAAGTTCTTATATAATATACAAGTAGATTTAGCACTATACTCTGCTTATCAACTTAATAACTTCTAAACATACATTTAAAGTTTATATGTAAAGGTCATTAGCAACTTGTGCAGTATTTAGCATTTGAATAGGCAAACAGTTAACTTACGTCAGTATTAATAACGAAAACATACGTTCTGCTCACTCCAAATACTAACCAGCTCTATACCCACATGAATAAGTGTGAAGAAATAGGACTACTAAAGGACCCCTAATTTCCAGGAATAGTGGACCTAAGAAAACCTAGATTCTAGCATGTGCTATCTAAGATTCTATAACCTGTGTTCTTCAACTATTGCCAGCCAGCAAGTAAATAATGCAGCACCATCAAATAATTAAATTATATGGAGACATAATATGGACCAGCCCTTTTATACTGCTCTCATTGGCTGGCCCCAAGAGTTAATATAGTACCCCCAAGGTCCTAGTATTAATCAAGTGAGCAGGTAGCAGAGTCATAGCAGGGCATACAGCATATTAGCATGCAGGAATCAGGGCTATCCGTCTGAAATGTTCATAATTGCAGAACAAACAGATGTGGCGGGTATTCAGACAGAAAGACACCGTCCCATTAGTTTGAAGATATTTATGTGTCTTGTGTTCTATGTAAGTGTTTAATAAGCATTGTCCAGATCAAACAGGAAAGTTCTTACCAGGATGCTAACTCATATATCAAGATGGCCCTCCTTCTCACCGGCACCTTACAGAGCACAGGGGTCCACTGGTGTTCTGGGCTTAAGATGTGCTGGCCTCTCCTTACAGCCGTGACAGCAACAAAAGTGGATGCCCCGTAGGATAACACTAGCTATTAGTGCCAGCTAAGAATGCTTCCATGGGGCACCGAGTAGTAGCACTGCAAGGCGGTCCTCCCGCTATGTTAATTCCTTTGAGTCCTACGAGCCTGATGGGCCTTGCCTATCTGCAGACAGTGAGGCTCGTAAGTTGTCTGGGGACGGCAATGGCGGGGTTCCCCTCTACGCTGTTATAGACCTCTATAGCTGGTGATGTAGCCGAGCGGCAGCTCTGCTGTAATACGCTGCCTGTTGTGACCGTCAGAGACTGTTTCCATATAGCACCAGCTGGTGTCACGGGGGCGTGCTCCTCCCGCTGTTGGGGACTCCTTTAGCTCTGTGCAGGTCAGCAGCTAGGTAAGTTGTTCCATCTGTCCTGCTACACTGCCCTTTAAGCTGTCAATCATTATACTACGATGGCAGGTGCATCCTTCTCCCGGGATCCAATCCCGTTGCTGTCGGTAAGTACCAAAATAGATGTACCGCTTGAGCCCTTCTTCGCTTTTGCCCTTCTTAGCTGCCTGTTGATAAGAACGGCCAGATATGCCTGGGTAAAAGGCCTCCAGACACCTGAGTGTGGGCCGGGATTGAAGCTGCACCCCGTTGGTAGGTGGGGGTCTGTGCAAGCTGCACTAACAGGTGCAAAGATCCGGCGGCCGTTAAAGATCGCCCGGCCCCCTAAGAAAATTCTTTCGGATAACACTGCTTGCAAACTAAGCTCTTTCCCTTCTGAGCTACAGCACGGTGGTTCTGTGCCTCCTCCCCTTACGGCCCTTGTGCGGTCTAAACAATTAACTTTTAACTTGTAATACGAGAGCCAACCAGCCTACGTTTAAAGTTGACTTTGAGCATTGTTTGTGGGTAAGCGAAAAAAGTATTTAGCGCACCACTTGTAATCTGGCCCATTATGTTTTCCATTGGAAACTAATGAGCACACCTCTATCCTGCATCTGGCACAGTTAAAAGTTTTCCACTCAAAGCAATCACATGTTAAACTGCAACTGCTATTTACATCTTAAAGGGACAGTCAAATCAAAATTAAACTTTCATGATTCACATAGCGCATGCAATTTTAAACAACTTTCTAATTTACTTATCATCAAATTTGCTTTGCTCTCTTGGTATTCTTTGTGGAAAGCTAAACCTAGATAGGTTCATATGCTAATTTCTAAGCCTTTGAACTGCCTCTTATCTCAGTACATTTTGACAGTTAGACGCTGCTAGTTCATGTGTGCCATATAGATAACATTGTGCTCACTTCCGTGGAGTTATTTGAGTCAGCACTGATTGGCTAAAATACAAGTCTGTCAAAAGAACTTAAATAATGGGGCTGCAGAGGCTTCAATATAAGGTAATCACAGAGGTAAAAAGTGTATTGCTATAACAGTGTTGGTTATGCAAAGCTGGGAAATGGGTAATAAAGGGATTATCTATTTTTTAAGCAATAACAATTCTAGAGTAGACCGTCCCTTTAACTTGCATTCTCATCTAGATATGAATACATATATACATTTTGACTTAGCTTTCCAGCTTTAAATGAATACATGGACGGCTTCAGCTTCTTAACTAATACTGGACAATCATAGGTGCCCTCTTTGAGTAAAAAAATAGTGTTTAAAGGGACAGTAAAGTCAAAATTTCATGATTCAGATAGAGCTTGCAGCTTTTTAATTTAATTTATTATCTCATTGGCTTTGTTCTCTTAGTATCTATTGTTGGAAAGAATACCTAGGTAGGCTCATGAGCAGCAATACACTAGTGGGAACTAACTACTGAGTGGTGGCTGCACATATATGCCTCTTATCATTTGCTCATCCGATATGCTCAGCTAGCTCCCAGTAGTGCATTTGTGCTTTCTTAACAAAGGATAACAAGAGAATGAAGACTTTTTGAAAATAGAAGTACACTGGACCATTGTTTATAGCTGAATGTTCTATCAGAATCATGAAAGAATATGTATGGGTTTCATGTCCCTTTAACCTATTCGTCACCACAGATGTGGTACAGATAAGAGATAAAGTTTAGGTTTCATGTCCCTTTAAGTTTTTGTCCAGCCCTCATAAAGCAGAGTAAGGAGTCAACTGTGAGTGCTACTTTTGGTAAAGTGCATGATAAGGAAATTACAAACATACTGACATACTAAAGAAAGAGCAAAACTTTAGATTCACAGCATTGCAGGCAGGTGTTCTTATAAGTTAAGTTATTAAGAATATGTTAGCAATGATGAAAGGCTATGTATATATAAGCCTTCAATATTATTTATATGTTCCAACAGTCTGGTCTTGTAAGGTCTTTTCGAGTGCCCTATATATTGTAGGTTAGAGCTGAATTCCAACAAATAAACTGTATACTCAGTTTGGCAGTTTGTGAGGGCATTTATAGAACAGATTTAATAAATGGAATTAGATTGAACCATTTTAGTAGCTTTATTACAGTATGCACGTGTACAGCTCTTTCTATTGTATTTAAAAAAAATATACATTTCTTTGTTCTAGCGAATGTAATTGTTCAACACGCTGTTTCATATTACTTGGTCCCAGCATATTTTTTAGATTTTTATTCTTTCATAAAATAATTGTGGGCTGTTCTATATAATTTGAAAAAAAAGTGTCTTGTTTTAACCCCTTAAGTACCAGGCATTTCAGACTATAGGGCATATTTATCAAGCTCGCCGGAAACAGAAGTTATGAAGCAGCAGTCTAAAGACCGCTGCTCCAAAACCTGTCCGCCTACTCTGAGGTGGCAGACCGAAATCAACCCGATCAAATACGATCGGGTTGATTGATACCCCCTGCTTGCGGCTGATTGGCTGCAAATCTGCAGGGGGTGGCAATGCACCAGCAGTTTACAAGAACTGCTGGTGTAATGATAAATGACAAGAGCGTATGCTGTCAGCATTTATCGATGTGCAGCAGACATAATCCATGTATATCGGATCATGTCCGCTCGCACATAAAAATGCCCCTAAAACTTCCTCAAAAAAGCATTTCATATAAACAGAAAAAGAGACTTGTTTTTTGTTGTTGTTTTTTGTATTTACCTATCAAAACTATATATATTTTTTTAGTAGACAACCAAAGGTATTGATCTAGGCCCATTTTTAGTATATTTTCTGTCACCGTTTTGCAGCAAAATGCGATCATATTAAAAAAATTGTAAACTTTTTCACAAACTTTGGGCTTCTTACTGAAATTATTTACATACTGCTTGTGCAATCATGACACAAATGATTGTAAAAGCTTCTCTGGGATCCCCTTTGTTCATAAATAGCAGACATGCATGGCTTTACCATTGCTTTTGGTAATTAGAACAACTGGCAGTTAAGGGGTTAATCAGGCGGCTTGAAAGGTTAAAGTGACAGTATACACTCATTTTCATATAACTGCATGTAAAAGACACTACTATAAAGAATAAGATGCACAGATACTGATATAAAAATCCAGTATGAAACTGTTTAAAAACTTACTTAGAAGCTCTCAGTTTAGCTCTGTTGAAAAGGTAGCTGGAAAACCCACTGCAAGTGGGAAATAAGACACTCCCCCTTCTTTTGCATATGAAAAGACCCTTTACACAAACAGGAGCAAGCTGGAGTACGTAGCTGACAGTATTCTCATAAAACTTTGGGGCGTGGTTAGGAGTCTGAAAATCAAAACAATGTTATTTAAAAATAAGCAAAAATATATATATATTTTAAAAAAATTGTATGGGCTATATAAATAGATCAACTACAAAACATTTATGCTAAGAAAAAAATAAGTGTATAATGTCCCTTTAAGTGTAGCTTTAGTGTAAAGATTACCCTTTCACCTGATCCACCCCACCCTCTCATCCCTACCCTATCCCTCTCAAACAACTCTTATCCCTCCCTCACCCCCCACTTGTCACCACCATCTTAGGTACTGGTAGACAGTCTGCCATTGTGAAGTTGTAGTCCTTTTTTCCCCTGCAGTGTAGGATTACCCCCTTACCTTCCCACCACCCTGATACCTCCCGCAGCTCTCTAACCCCCCCCCCTCTAACTAGTGTCACCATCTTAGTGTCACCATTTTAGATTTATTTATTTTTTTTAAATACTAATTTTACTGTATTGTAAGGCCCCCCTCTCCCTCCAATTCATCCTTTACTATGGCCCTTCTCTCCCCTCTTATGGTTTTTTTTATGCAGTGTAGCGGCCCCATAATGGCTTTCATCAGGCTTGGAACTATAGTGGTGCTGCAGGTGAAAACATTGGAATTTACCTGCGGACCCAACTGCCTACCATAGTCCACCCAATAGCCTGTTGTTTCTGCGAGTGTTGCCCCATCATCCACTGCTGTATGCTTTTTTCAATTTCACTCCATAGATTTTCTCCCACTTTAGGTCCTTCCCACTGAGCAGCAGCATTACGTATAATGAAAAGTAAAGGGATGCAGGAGCCTTGGTTCTGATCTGAGATCCTCTTCTTCATAAGTTAGGATAATAAAGGCTAAAGGGGCCATACAGTTGTTCTGAGATTTACATAGGCATACACCTGACAGAGGCCTACATTACAAGTGGAGTGCAAAAATACACCTTTGGCTTACAGTATATTGTTCTTCAATACTTGCAATCCACTTGCATTTTTGCATTGCTAATACATGTGGATGGTTAATATTTATTGTACAAATGGTAGTAGAGTGCATGCTACACTACTCATGTTGGAGGATGTGTAATTTCCCTCAGATAATAGATTTCTATGAAAGACTGCACTAAAGTTATTTATGTTGGATAACAAGAATGCACAAAGCTGATTGAGTGCAAAAATTCTGTTCAGGTACTGAAGTTTTTCATTTATTCCTGTGGCATGTTAAAGTGTGTTTGAATGCACAATGACAAATGTTAAAAGTTAAAGTGTCAGTAAACATTAAAAATAATGTTATATAATTCTGCGCATAGTGCAGAATTATATAACATTATATTAGCGCAAACGTTTTAAAACAAAATTTCCCCTTTGAATTTTTAAAAAAACCTGCTGTTTTACAGACCCACTCTCTGTCATCTTCTGAGCGGGTCTGTTTTTTTCAAACAGCGCATCGGGCCAGCTGTATAGTCACAGCCCGGTCCGACCGCGCCATAGCACTAAGTGCAGCTCCTGCTGTCTGACAGAGCAGAAGCGAGCTGCACTTAGTGCTATGGCGCGGTCAGGCCGGGCTGTGACTATACAGCTGGCCCGATGCTGTGTTTGAAAAAAAACAATTTGGTGTTAATACTTTATAAATGAATTTAAATTTATACAAACATGATCACCCCAGAAAATCCCCCCATTTGTTGGACATTTAAAGGAATTTTGTAAAGGTAATTCCAATATCTAGCAATATATTAAATAAGATACTATATGATGTGAAACTACGATAGTGAATATACCTTTAAATTTCAATTAACTGTCCAACCTATCATGATGTAACACTGGGTATTTAAGTCAGTGTGTTTTCAAGGGTTTTAGGGACTATGAGTACGGCTCTCCTAGCCGAAACGCGTTAGTCTTTATTGGGGGTTACCCATACTCTCTATCGCTTATATTCTTCATTTTAAATGTCAAAATAAAGTTCTAAGTTTTATTTTTACTCATTGGTGCTTGGCTTAGTTCCTGATTTTTTTGATAATGCCATTTTACCACTAGCCAGAACCTTCTGCATAAGCCCACCGGATTGACTATCTGTGAGGAGGAAGGAAAGCTGGTTTTCCCTCTTCGGAAGTTTCACCTATGGTAATTTGAAACCCTACCTATACAACACAACCTTGCCAGTACTACATGACGTTTTAAACCTTCCGTTTATGCACCCACTTGCAATCGTCAATACAAGTTCCTTGCCTTGGATGAACAGTTGCAGCCTTTGGGGTACTGCAGGATAACGCCGGTACGCCCCTGATATCTTGAATACGCCCCTGGCCTGTGCCGGTGGTGACACGCAGGATACGTCACCATACTGGGCGTTCATTGGACAGGAGCCGGGTCGACACGTTGGACACGCAACGGAACTGTTCTGTTTGAACAACCAAGTGCTACAAGCCACAGGTATTCCCCGTCAGCAGAAGGACGCCGCTCGATCCGCGGTGGTGGACAGACTGAGGTCTGGAAGAGCGTGCGAATAACTGGTGAGATACTTTTAGCTTCTCCTGTTTTATTTCTGGGGTGATATAAAGCCGTGGAGTGGTACTTTGAACTGTTGATTAAAAAGAACCTTGTCATTGTGAGAGTGTGCACTACGGAAAGGTTTATAGAATTGGACATTCTATTTGATTCATTCTTAATATTAACTGGCGGTTGTAGCTATAAAGGCAATTAATCTCTACTAAAGAAATGTAAAATGGGCATGAATTGGATTAAGTCAACAATCCATTTATGAATCCTAAGGTGTAACTACTTGATATTATCCAGAGTTTCACATTAAAGTTTGTGTTTCCGGTTCAAACCACAGTGGGGCTTAAATATATAAAGTCTAGTTGGGACTCTCTCTCTTTTTGGTTTGAAAAAAAACAGACCCGCTCAGAAGATCACAGAGAGCGGGTCTGTAAAACAGCAGGTTTTTTTAAAAATTCAAAAGGGAAATTTTGTTTTAAAATGTTTGCGCTAATATAATGTTATATAATTCTGCACTATGTGCAGAATTATATAACATTATTTTTAAGGTTTACTGTCCCTTTAATACTGTTTTTTCAAAACCATTTAATAAGAATGGATTGCACACAAGCACAACTCTTATCCCCTGACTTGCAGTGCAACCACAATGAGCACAATACTGATTTGCACTATCCATTGACAGTAAAGGGGGCACAATATATGGATCAGGTGCTTTGGTAAAACATTCTAATCAATAACTTGTAATACTCATTGTTATTTGTACAAGGCCAAACACAACATAACATGCTGCATGTTAACCATTGCACTACACTTGTAATCTAGGCCATAATGTGAACTAGGTCATGAATCTGATCTAAGATGTCACTAGGGAATATAGCTGGTATAATAGGGGCTACTGGGGCCATGTATTTGATTTGAGGTCTCACTTGGTTGTATAGCTGACATAAGGAAGATATTGTAATGCTCGTGGGATACTCCTCTATCAGACCGAACTCGGCCATTAGTCTTGTAATCCCGGCGTCGAGCCGGAATGATAGGGAATATCCCAGAGCAGAGAAAGTTAGGAAGATGAGGAAGATGGCACTCACCACAGGCAGGACAGACCCCAGCAGAGTCAGAGCAGTCTAAGGCAAATTACTAGAATGGTCAAGCATGCAGGGTTCGGCAATGGTAAAGCAGTCCAGGGAAAAACCACTAGAATGGTCAGGCAGGCAGGGATTGGCAACAGTAAATCGGTCCAAGGGCAAACCACTAGAATGGTCAGGCAGGCAGGGTTTGGCAACAGAAAGGCAATTCCAGAACAATAGGGTTTAAAGAGGCAGAGTGGTCAGGCAAGCAGAATTCAGCAGTGGTATATTAGTCAAGCAATTTAGGGGTTACCAGGCAGAGTAGTCAGGCAAGCAGAGTTTCAGCAGCAGTAAATCAATCCATCAATTTTGGGGGTTAACATGCAGAGTAGTCAGGCAAGCAGAGTTCAGCAGCAGTAAAACAATCAGAGAATAAACGATCTATCTCACCCAGGAGCATACAAGGTAACACCTATAATTGGGCAGTGATAGATCGATAAGACAACATTTAAATAGGCGTAGGATTCGCGCCCAGGTGTCAGGACAGGAATGAGAGAGAGGAGCGTGCAACGATTACGTCAGCGCCACACACCTCCAGACCCAACACAGCCCCTGGCAACCAGAAGGGAAGGAGATGCCGTGCCCCTAGCAACGGCTAGAGCGGCGTGACAGATATCAGATGCTACACATATGATATGCAGTCTCAGTTGATTAAACGAACACCAAAGAGAACGCTGCAAGAGCCATGCATCTTGTACTGTATCAGCATAATGGGAGCTGCACTGACATAATGTTTAGACATGTGCGATTTATTTCATTCCGAATCTAAATTCGGATGAATTCGCAAAATTCGGAGATTCAAAATGATTTGAATTTCCGAATTACCCTAGCAACGAAACTAAACTAATCTGAATGTATTTGTAACTAATAAATCCAAATTAGTTTGGATATATTTGAATGCATTTGATTGGCCATGGACTAATCACAATTCAGTATAAAAATTTAATTTATAATCACAATTCAGTATAACAATTAAATTTAGTGAGATTTAGTGAGATAGAACAGTGAAATAATTCTGTTTGTGTAATTAGTTGGAACTATCTAAATCAACATAAAACATACGGAACTTCACGAATCGATCTGAAACGAATACATCCGAATGCATTCGAATCCGAAATGAAAATATATGAATGTATTTGAATTCAAATCGAACCGAAATTCAAAAAATCCAAATCAGTCCAAAACTAATTTTCCGCTGTGCACATGTCTAATAATGTTGCCCCGATATACAAGCACAGAAAAAATAGTTCTAGACGACTAAATAATTACATAAAAAATACACAATTTGACACCAGACTTGATAAAAATAGCACAACTAGATAAACTAATTGTAAGGAGGATTACAACAACATAGTTTGTAGCAAAGATACCACAAAAATTCAATGATTCTGAACTCCAAAGAAAGATATAAAAATAGAACTGACATTAAAATATATTGTTTTAAAATGGGAAAATATAAAATAATACAAAGATTTTTAATTTGCCCATAGACCCTTTTCTTTTGAGTTTTTTTTTATTTCTGCAGTGCAGTCATCAATACCTTGTGGCCTCTAGTACAGAAATGCAATCTGCTGTTTGAAAGTCTGTTTATACAGTGGGTAGATTTCATTTACATTGAATAAGAGGTAAAGGGTTGTACATAACTAATTCTGTCTGTGCCAGTGCTTCATAAATAGCTGTACAGAAATTGGATAATCCCTGAGCTGCACGTTCAAATTCTATATGTGTCTGTTTTTAAAACATAGAGCTAAATGCCTATTTGAGATGCTTTATAGTGGAACATCTGTGAGGGGAGAGGAATAGTTCATTCATGCATTCCTAGAATCTAACTCCTGCAGGGTATCCTAAGTAAACACAGAAGGGAGTCTGTCTCGTTTACTCTTGTGGTTTCCCAGCCCCACCTTCAGTCTGGGAGTCGATGATTGTGTCAAGTAGCCATTAGGAGGCGCTGTTGTCACATAGATGGACCCCATATACCCCAGGGCAGCGCATACAGAGATTCTAAGATTCTAGCTGTGTGAGTGTGAGTCATGCGAGTGGGGTGGCAAATAATCATTCATAATTAATTATATTTTATTCCCTTTCCGGGGATTAGAGAGATAAATGACGTACACGTGAAAGCAAATAACAATATGCCCCATGCATAAACCGATGTTTGTGTGAATATGAGAACGTTTTTGTTGACAAAATTCCAGGAAAAAAAGACATTGAGTGATTGTACGTTTATTATCTAAATGACTCGTATATTATTGCATTTCCTTATATCTATATAATCACCACTAATAAAGGGGTTATGGTAAAGTCACTACCACACTAGAAGAAAGCAGCTAAAATAGACGCACGCACAATCAGCAAAGCTGTTATTATTGAGTTAGGATTAATGTTGTATTATATTAAAATATTTCATTTCCGTGCAACATACGACGTTAAAGGCTAATGCAGGGGGGGTATCTGGTGTCAGCCTAATTACTAATGTGTCAGGCAGCAGGAGGATTCCTATTTCCTAGCTGTGAACAATACATTGCTCTTTCGGAGAGCTACTAAACCCTCCTCTCTCTATCTGCGATTGGTCGACTACGTCAAGGTGCATACGTCAAAGTGTATTTGCGTCATAGAAATAACACCATTTTGATTGGCTGCGAATAGCTGTCGTTCATGACTGTCGAATGCCCCAGACTTTGCTGGAACAGCCTTCAATACGCATTGTTTCCATTCCAAGCTTTTGTCATTTATACATATGGTGCCTGTTAACACTTTAAACGCCACTGATTTCAAATAGCTGCGCTGTATATTATTAGTGTAGACAATTCTGATTATTTGCAACGCTATGGAGAATCCTATTACAGTAATATTAAAAATAGAACCAGTATGTAGCAGGAACCTAAACAATAATAAAAAAAAAAAATCAGGCCCACTTGCCCCTGCAGACCCAGAGGGGCCAGAACTGCAAATCTTTTATGCAGGTCCATCTGGTACATAAGGGGTCTAAGCCTCAATCGTTTTCTAAACGGCCCGGACTTCAATAGCTGTTCTCACTAAAGTCAAAATTATACCGATTAACATACTCCGCTCCAGACCTTTTCCAAATTATATTCATTAAGGTCAGCAAATCGAGACAGGGAAAACAAATAAGTGCGCTGACGGAAAGAAAAAAAAAGTCTTCCCTCATTAAAAAGATTAAAATAGCCTCCATGACGCAGATAGCCATGCGAGTTAAAAGTGCACAGAACGATCCTAACCCGGATCAAGGCTTGCTGAGCAACTATTTAACCCTTGTGTTGCTGAGATTGCAATAAAGTACAATAGGTTTTGAACCAGTTCATTGTCTGATAAGGCTGCAACAAATTACTCGTCAAATTGTTGCTGCCTTGTGTGGCAAGCAATGGGTTAAGTGTCATTTGTGACAGTATATAAAAAAAGACAAAGCATTTGGAGAGGAGAGCTAATGCAACAAGTCCCACAGTGAGCTGTCCGGGCACATAACTAGTATGCTAATATGAGGGGCGTGACGGGTGAGTCACAGGCGCTGGAAAGAGAGCGAGAGAAAAAAAAATCCATATATAAAGTAGGGAGAGGAAAAAAAGCGCAGGCAGATCTAGTAAAGCTCCAGAGACAGCCGGTTACCACAAGCAGCTCAGCCTAATGCTTCTATATATCGTCTGGTGAACCCGATTAGTGAGCCTGGAGTTGTGCATGTAAGGTGATGCCCTGTGTATATGGTATAGATATAACCTATAGATGCTTGCCATTTGTGTCTGACGCATATTTATATGGGGTAGCAGGAAAGGGAACTAGATTTTAGGAAAACTGTCTACGCAGTTGTTTTTTTATTTCATGGCTATCGGATTATAGGGTTTTAGAGGTGATTTAGAAGCTATGATCTGTGCTGACTCTTCTCTCTATATTTCTAGGGTGGTAGACAGGAGAAGATATTAAACAAGGATTTGCACAACCTGTTACTGGATAACTGCTAGAGAAGGGTATTTTACCATGGCAGATGATGAAAATGCCAACACCGCTGGGATATGCATAAAGTGCGACAGCAGCAACTGTAATGTGCTGAGCTGGGAACAAGTGCAGCGCCTGGATGCCATCCTCACTGAGACCATCCCCATACACGGAAGGGGCAACTTTCCCACCCTGGAGATGAAACCTAAACAGATCGTGAAGGTGGTGAGGAGCAGGCTGGAGGAGAAGCACATCAAGGTACGGGATGTCAGGCTGAACGGTTCTGCCGCTAGTCACATACTACACGAGGATAGTGGATTGGGCTACAAGGACCTGGACCTAATCTTCTGCGCAGACCTTAAGGGGGAGGCAGAGTTTCAGACCGTGAAAGACGTGGTCCTGGATTGTCTCCTAGATTTCTTACCTGAAGGGGTTAACAAGGAGAAGATATCTCCACTCACACTAAAGGTAAATGAGAGACTTGCAACTCTTTCCAGATGTTACTATTATAAAATAACGACAGGACCTGTTCTGTATTGTAAGCTTTGTGCTACTAAACTTCAAGTATATAAACATCTGTCTATCAATCTAACCACAGCATATCTGGTTGCCTTTTTATATTTGTATATCTATATATTTTTTTGTGTGTGTGCTCTCTCACAATGATTTCACTCATGAACAGTTCACAAATGCAAACCATAGCTTGATGATATGGCTATGTGTGTGTGTGTATATGTGTATATATATATATATATATATATATATATGTGTGTGTATATATATTTATTATTATTAAAAAATATATATTTTATGTGTTTGTGAACTGTTTGTAAATGATACAATTAGAAAAAGGATCCTCTTTTTTTTTTTTTTTTTTTTTTCTTCCTTATATGTTTTTAGAAGCAAGGACATACAATTAGCTGCATATAGAAAGACATTTCACATTATTCCATGATGATTTTTGTGGTTTATAGCTAAATTGTTAAAGTTAAACAGATTATTTTTGTGTGTATATTTTAGCAAATTTTACCTTATGGTTACATAAGAGATATTGTGTGTGTTTGTATTTTTCCCCTCTTGTTCCTTTTTCTCCCACTGGTAGTGCAATTTGGAAACTGGACAACTTTTTTATTATGCTTTCATAATTTACCTTTTTTTATTAATCTCGTTTGTTGCAGGAAGCTTATGTTCAGAAAATGGTGAAAGTCTGCAATGATTCAGATCGATGGAGTCTAATATCTCTGTCTAACAACCATGGCAAAAACGTGGAACTTAAGTTTGTGGATTCTTTGAGGAGGCAGTTTGAATTCAGTGTAGATTCATTTCAGATTAAACTGGATTCTCTCTTGCTTTTTTATGAATGCTCAGAGAACCCAATGACTGAAACGTTCCACCCAACAATAATTGGGGAGAGTGTTTATGGGGATTTTCAAGAAGCCTTTGATCATCTTTGTCACAAGATTATTGCCACCAGGAACCCAGAGGAGATACGTGGAGGTGGCCTTCTCAAGTACTGTAACCTCTTGGTTAGAGGCTTTAGGGCCGCTTCAGAATCTGAAATGAAATCCCTGCAGAGGTATATGTGTTCTAGGTTTTTCATTGACTTTTCAGATATTGGGGAACAGCAAAGAAAGCTGGAATCCTACTTGCAGAACCACTTTGTGGGGTTAGAGGACCGCAAGTATGACTATCTCATGACTCTGCATGGTGTGGTCAATGAAAGTACAGTATGTTTAATGGGACATGAAAGGCGGCAGACTCTGAGCCTTATCACCATGCTAGCCATCCGTGTCCTGGCTGAACAAAACATTATTCCCAATGTAGCTAATGTAACATGCTACTATCAGCCAGCTCCGTATGTAGCAGATGCCAACTTTAGCAATTACTATATTGCCCAGGTACAACCTGTCTTCACATGCCAGCAGCATACATACTCCACTTGGTTACCTTGCAATTAAGACTGATTGAGGGTTACTTGTAGGAAACTATTCCCATAAACCTATAAAATGGCGTATCCCAATTATTAAAATGGGTTGTGATTCTGTACAGTGATGATCTGCTCTAGGTTTCAATCTTGGTGAAGTTTGTGGTTCAAGTTGTATAAATGGGAGCATGATCAAAAACAGAATGATTAATTGGATACAGCTCTAGAGCACAAACAGCCTGTCATTTTAAAGCTAAAGAAAGCCTTCTTCATGGTAGCAATGAAGGGAAGCTAAATAAAAGTACAGGTTGGCAGTACCTGCTCACTTAACATTTGAATTGGAAGAAGTTGGTCATTCACAATGAGGTTTTAAAAAGGGAGTAATATTCTAGTCAAAAACAACATTTCATTCTGTATTTCAGGTATTTGTAGCAATGTAAGAGTTGAAAAATTGACAAGGAATATTTTTGGATGACCATTTTGGATTGGCAGCAAGAACTGTCTATAAATGAATCATTTAGAATGTATTGCTTGCTTGATATGAATGCTTTAACAGACATTGCTTACTCCAAGAGAACAGTAGTAGGAGGGTACTATTTTTTTAAATTGTAAACCATTGATGACACACTATATTGTTTCCAGATGTGTGCACAACTCCTATTTAGAAATATGGGTTATGCAAGGGTATTCGTAGCAAACAAAATGCTTAAGGACCAAAGATTTATTAAATAAATAACTGAAGTGGATGTTTAGGAGGAGTGATTCTGTGTAATTGTTAACTTACTGTATCAAAGTGCCTGTTGCCTTCAGAAAATTAAGATATAACATAGTTTTGGGATTTAACCGCACATTTTCTTTTTATCAATCAGGGATATTAGGAAAAAGAAAACTCCAATTTACACTTGTGGAATAAATGCCCTATTTTTCCTTGGCAAATACTTGTACAAAAGTTTTTATTATTTTTGAAATGTTTGCATATATATATATAAATATATAGAAAGAGAGCTAGAGTGTGTTTTTTTTTAAATGCACACTTTAATGAAATTTGACTTAAATGTAGCACCTCAACATTTTTTGTTTATATAAAGAGCAGTGTTTTGAGCAGGTTGCAACAGGATATATTACTACAATAAGGGCCTTGCAAAGAAACTTTAATCCCATCTGAATATCTTGTGTAGGCAACACATCTAGTAAAGATATATATAATTTGTTTTTAGTATGATAAATACAATTAAAATAATATTTTGATTTAAATAGGTGAATCCATAATCATCTCACAGTTTTTTTTTAAAAAAAATATATATTTCAAGGTTACCTTTTTATATCTAAATATATTGTGGATGCATAACTCACCAGTTTTTGAACTTTGGAATTTATATAGAAATCCATACATACATTTTAAATTTAAGTGGATCTTGTTACTACTGGGTTTAAAAGATAAAATCGTAAGGACCACTAGAATGATTTAATGTGAAGTAAAATTTTAAATTGCATGGTTAAGTTCAGTGTTCTATCAGTTCTTATCAATCTAGTTATTAATTCAACGTTTACAATAATAGTACTGTATATTATTTAAACAGTCTAAAACCCCATGTACTTTTGTGTGCTGCTTACTGGTAAATTGCCAGAAACAATATGACAACTATATTTGTTTAGTGCTTTCATTAAATTTAGCAAACCATGATCTGTGGAGTTATCTGTTACAAAAATTGCTATACTCATCTCAATCCCATGTCATAGTCAAAGTAGCTTTTGCAATGAGATACTGGTAAGCACAAAGTGTGACATTATAAAAAAATTGTGTTTTTACAACTTTTGACTTGGCTGTGGTTTCCCTTGCACAGTCTGCTGCATCTATGTTATGTGAAGACATGAGCAGATTTATTTATCCTATAGCTCTGGCTTCCTTTTAAAAACATTGGTTCATATTGTAATATATTAACAAATGTCTGTCATGCTAATATACAGTTGTAGACTGATGACAAATATAAAATACTGTTTTCAGAGCAGCTAAGTAATGATACATGTGTGGTATTCCTAATGTGTTTTTAGAAGCAGACTTGATTTGTAGCATATTGAATTGCTTTTATATAAAATTTAGGGGGCCTATATAGTTTGTGATTATGAGCCTGTGTGAAATAAGACATTCACAATATGTTTTTATTAAAGCTGCAATTTAGTTACTAAACTTTTTCATATGCCATTTTAATGCCTCGATCTACAACAAAATTGTTGCACAGAAACCAATTATATATGATATCATTAATTTATTTAAGCAGGCTATAAATGTCCTGTATACAATGATTAAAATAAATCAACTTTCAGTCCTAGTCAAGCAAACTTATTTCAGACACTCCTGGTAGAATAATCTTTCAGGTGTCCCCCCCCTCTGGCCCTAAGGCTACATTCATATATGTATAATATACCTTGTCTTTAAATAAAGATTTAGCAGCAATCTGATTTGTTTACAGTAGCACCATTCCTGTGACTTCTGCAGAATCTGTTAAAGCTATTGCACTGCCACTCTGTGTACACAGACATTTCTGTCTTTTTCTTTGACTGCTCCTGTCTGTTTTATGTTTGGTCAGTGAAAAGCTTGCCTTGATATATTGTGAGTATGGACATTTGGTTCCCATGGTTAATTTTCTTCAGACAGTAAATCATAATTCAGATCTACTTGTCTGATTTAGAACTGTATCAATAGATATTCAAAGAGCTTATGTGCTGAATCAAATGGGATGGCTGGGGAAATAGGATCAGCTGGTGATGGAGTATAATAATTTTTGCCACAACTGTTCACATTGCTTAAATAACCCAATATATCTATACAGTAGGTGCTGGAATACAACATATGGTAATACTGTACCAGTTTTTTTTTTTTTTTATAGCATTCATATTTTGTTCTGTTTCTAAATAATTTTATTGCTAAGCAGCTATTTGTGTTTTTTTTTTTTTTTTTCTAATACATTTTTTTTTCTTCCAATATTTTAGTAGCTTACCATTGACTGCAGCCGTTTTATTATAGCAGTCATAGCACCTTTTGCATACTGTGGATTACCTATATTTATTACAGTTATGGTTAACCATATTTGGGGAGCAATTATAGCCGACTTTATTTTGTCTATCATCCAACATACAGAGCTCAGACTTTGCAACACAGACAATGTGCCCTTTCAAATATGTGATTCCTTGAAATTCAACAGTTGGACAGTTTGTATGGAGGATGGATTTATTGTTAATCTGTGTTGAGATAAACCTAATACAAATGTGATGAAACATCAGATCTCTTTCAAGCCAAGCCATTGTATTTTGTTGCACAAAAATGCAGGATGCTGTCTCTGGGTGCTGGGGGAGGGAAGGGGGAGAAAATAACAGTGTCAAACAGTATATACTTTCTTAAACACTATTATGCTTCATACACTGTTGCTTTGCATTATATTGAATATTTTTATTAAGAGCTTTAATTGATTCCTGCAAAATGCATTGTAAAGGAATTATATTGTGTTGTTGGCTAAAGCCTTTGCTAATTTAAAAATAGGGAAAATAGACCAAATGTCTTGCAACAAAAAAAAAAATGCATTATGAGAATCAACCTTAATATATTTTGTGTGGTTTTCTTTAAAAAAAAAAACAGTGGCAAGAAGGCAGAAAAAAAACCTATGTTTTGCAGTTATTTTCAAAGTTGCTTACAAGCAGAGAGCAGAACAGTTTAGCTAGACTGTTGGAAAGTCTTGCAATTGTATGCTCCCTTCTCTCACCATATTAAATAATGCCTCTTCTGAGTCATACAATTGCAACAAACTGCTCCTTTGCTTTGACTCTGAAATACATTGGCCATACTCATGACAAGAACAGGCAAGAAACACAATGAAATGCAGGCTGTTTGCATCCATGCTTGAGGGAAAGAATTGTGAATTTTGTTTACAGCATCCAATATTTGGATTCTTTTGTAAATAAAGAAAAATGTTATTTTTTTCTATTGATTTTGTGTCATTTTTTAATTTTTATATTGTTATGAATACATGTACTAAAGAAAAACAATAGGATCCTGGTTATCTTTTTAATCTATTTCTCCTTTTTTGTTATACTGTCCCTTCAGTGCACTCCAGTTTCTCTACTTGCTCTTCAGTAATGTTTGTAACTTCAACATATTTTCAATGTCTTTAGTTCTGTTTTACTTGAGCTATTTCTTCACATTAAGCTTCCATTATAGTTTTTTCTTTACTCCATGAATGAATTTGTTTGCTCAGTGTCCTATCATTGAGCCATACTAGAAACGTTTAATGTTTGTAAATACATCATTGTAGTATGACCTTTTCTATGTGACATTATAGGATTTAAAGACAACAGTGAAGGAGTTAAGCTAGCAATACTGGGGTTTAGATATCCAGGAGGCTTTTGGACTTCAGCCCAGATTGGGGGGGGGGGGGGGGGGACTACAGGTGGGAAAGCAGCAGTCACTACTTTTCTAATACAGTGGGAAACCTGTATGGCTCCCTTCTACCTGGCTGAATTCAAGCTCTTCTCAGATGTTTTTACCCTAATAAAACCCACTTGCATGGCCACCTCTATGGTTAGTATTGTTTATGAAAGTGTGACTATACTGTCCCTATTTCCGTCAAACATTAGAGCATGATATGAAAGTAAAGTATTAACTTTCATGGTTTGTTGGTTACTGACCACTAAGATTCTAACAGTTATATCTAGAAAAGGTGAGTGGGACAAAGCAGGGATCTGCTTAATATTGCTATGCAGTGTTTGATAACTATATCATTCCTAGTCTTCTTCTAGATCTTAAAACACAAATATAAAACGTTTAAAGGGGCATGAAACTCAAAATAAAACTTTTTTTATTCTTAAGTCACATTGAAGCATTGCCTATGGCCAGAGTACAAGAGATTGGAAACATGAAGCTCACTTACTTTTTCAAAGAATGAATTCTTAGCTTGATTTGAAATAATAAATGTTGCTAACAAAATAACAGATTTAAATGTTATTTCATGCATATTTTTTTTCAACATTGTTTTGAAGGGAGGAAATGAAACCAAAACAAAAATATCTCCTAATTCAGACAAAGCATACACATGCAAACAGCTTTCAAATTGACATTTGCTTTGGTCTCATTGTGTTCCCTGTTGAAGAGCATACCTAGATAGGTTCAGCAATGCAGAAGGGGGAGCTAGCTGCTGATTGAGGGCTGCACATATGATTCTTGAAATTGTCTCACTTGATTTCTTCAGCTAGCTCCCAGAGGTGCATTGCTGTTCGTTCGGAAAAGGATACCAACAGAATGAAGCAAATTTGATAATAGAATTCAATTGCAAAGTTGTTTAACATTGTATGCTCTATATGAAAATTGTGGGTTTCATGTCCCTTTAATTGCTGTAAGTTACCATGCAAATATGAACATGTTGATTATTATGCATGATCAGTTTTGTATGCAATTCCATACCAAATAATGCTCACAAAATGTCTCTGTTAAATTGTGAGCATGCTATAATTTATCAATGTATCAATTTCCTGTTAAAATAATAATACAATTAATAATTCTGACATCTGTACACAAATTACTGTAGTAGCCTGCTCTGAATCTGTCTAAAGCATGCAACCATATAAATATCAAATCACTGTTGCCACAATAAATAACACTATTTTTTATTGTTTAAGATGAATTTTTGGCTTGTTTTATATATATTTTAATAAAAACATTTGAAACCTGTGATAACTAAAAATAAAACTTTATGATCATGTATATGTTAGAAATTGTAAAAGCCTAATATTTTAAAACTTAGGCTAAAATGAACATATTAGTTTTAATTACAAAAAATGTTAAAAACAAGTTATACCTGCAGCATTTTTGTTACTGAACACCAAGCAAAAAGTAAAGTTACAATAAATTATTGAGATTTTGAAGATCAAATTAAGTCTATGAATTTCAACGCTTTTAGCCTAAAATAGAACTGAAGTAGTCAGTGAAACCAAAAATCAACCATAGTTTTGCCATCAACAGAACATTCTGTCACAGTCCTGTGTGCTTTACATAACACTGTTTCTTAAAGGAACATAAAACCCCAAACAATTTTTAATGATTCAAATAGCGCATACGATTTTAAACAACTTTCCAATTTACTTCTATTACCAAATTTGCTTTATTCACTTGATATCCTTTGTTAAAGGAGCAACTGAACACATTGGATGAGCCAATGCTAAGAGGTATACATGTTCCAACCCCCAATCAGCAGCTAGCTCCCAGTAGTGCATTGCTGCTCCTGAGCTCACAACGGTATGCTTTTCAACAAAGGATACCCAGAGAAAGAAGCAAATTTGACAATAGAAGTGCATTGGAAAATTGTTTAAAATTGCATGTTCTATCTGAATAATGAAAGTTTAATTTTGACTTTACTGTGCCTTTGACTGATAAGCTTTTAAGGAACCTCTAACACATTATCTGTATGCAGAAATGCCTTACCCCATGAGCACCCTAAAATAAATACACCAGACGTCCCAGCCCCAGAAGCAACCCTCTATGTAACATGTAATCAAAGCAAAATAAAGCATTCTATACAGTTTGGTGATGACGACAATATGTGTATTCAGTTGCACTGATAGGAATTTTCTGAAAGCTTTGGACACACATACTGACATTTTTACTGTTATTTACTAATTTTAGAATAACATTCATGAGTAGTCAGAAATAAAAAAAATGGCAATAAATATATATATATAAAAGGTGCAAAACGAAATGAAACACTCAAAAAAAGCAAATGCAGAGAGTACACAGCCAACTCTCTGTAACTTCAGCCCTATTTCCCAGAAATTGGTAAAATCCTTGAGGATCATGACCTCCAAATGGTGACCTTTAGTCACCTCTGCTCCAAGTTCACTTCCCACATGCTAAAAGCTGGAAGAACACCATGTCCATTGTATCTAAAGCAGTTTAAAGAGAAATTAAGGGCTAGATTACAAGCGGAGTGCTAATTTACAGGCACACGATAAATAACCAGCCATTACAAGTGGCTGGTTATTGCTAACGCAAATTTGCCGTAGCAATTAGCACTTAAAAAATTAACCAGGCCTCTGGTTATTTTTTAGAATCTCCCCCAATTGCCCAAAAAATAAAGTTTTTGTTTCCTTTCTGTATTAAAAAATTTGTAGCATTATTTGTTTATTCTTTTTTTTTTTTTTTTAAACTGCATGAAGCAGCTTTAAGGGGTTAAAGTGTGTGGGTGTTGGGTGTTAGAAAAGAAAATGGCACCGAAAAGTGCTTTTACAGCGGTCTATGGGGACTGTGTGTTCCCTGTAAATATATATGTATATTCTTATATAGATATATATTTGTGTTAATATGTGTATATATCAAACAGATATATTTACACTTTGCTGCCCATCGCTGCATGACTTACCCCCTTCACTGCACTAGGTTCTCAGCCGCGTCTGACGGCATGAGAACGAGGCTCCCATTGAAGCCTATGGAAGCGCACTCTCATAAGCACAAAGCTTCCCTACCATGCGAACGTGAGGTCACATTCGCATTGCGCCTAACTTGTAATACCAGCGCACTGGTATTAAAGAGTGGAGCACAAATATCCCGCTTGTGTAAGCGCAATTTTGCACTCCACTCATAATCTGGCCCTAAATGTGTCTGTCTTTCTGTCTGTGAACAATTAAGCACTGTATCGGAAAAGATCTGCATGCAAAATAAATTAATTTAAAATCATCATTTGGTTTGTGAAATTTGCATTTGTTTCCGGTTTGGGAGCAAACCCCATGAAGGGCAGTTTCATTCCATTACATTTAGGGATGCAAAAGCTGGCTGTGAAGCTAAGATAGTGGGGTACTGATGTGGGGGGACCTCATCTTCTACTACCATTTCCTAGCATTATTTATTTACTTATTTATTTTTTGTTTATTTATCCCCCCCTTTGCATCCTTTACCATTGGTATTAGTCTATGTACTGCACCGCACTGGATACCCACTGCACAGGTCAGCTGAGATTTGGGGTACTACAGTAATGAACAGAGAGTGATCAAGTAATCACTGTGTAGAATGTTGAGACTAGTGTTCAGGATCCCGCAGACACACTCAAGCCAAAAACAAAAATATTGAGGTTAGTCAGAGGAAAAAAATGCAAAATAAATAGTGAAAGGGCACCATAATTTTTTTTTTTACTATACGTAATTGAGAATTTTATGAAAAACTCCATTCCTTTTTAGACAACTGCACTAGAGATTGTGCACTGTTAAATAAAAGCAAAGGCCATGTAATTAGTCAATTTAGCCTTAAGTTGCAATCAAGGGTGACTAAAGCTGAGCTTTGGACTAGGACCATTTTGTGACTCCACCTATACTTAATGACCTGCAGTTTGTCCAATATTTCTATGGAGGGCAGCTAGCAAAGGAAGGTCCTGCAGGGACTGAAGTACTGCAAAATTTACAAAGGGTAATGAGGCATCCCACAAAGCCTTTTTTAGAGCATATATACCCATATGTATTCTCATGATTCAGATGGCGCATGCAATTTTAAACAACGTTCTAATTAACTTATTTCATCAATTGTCTTTGTTCTCTTGGTATCGTTGAAAAGCAGGGATATATGCTTAGGAGCCTGCCCATTTCTGGGGCACTATATGTTAGCAGTTTAACAAGAATGTTATCCATTTAAAAGAGCACTAGAGGGCAGCCCTATCTCCTACCATGTAGTGCTCTAGATGCCTACCTAGGTATCTCCTAAACAAAGAATATCCTTGGAATGAAGCAAATTTGATAATGGAAGTACATTGGACACTTTTTAAAAATTGTATGCTCTGTCTAAACCATAAAATCATTTTTTTGGGGTTTCATATTTAAAATCAAACACTCCACTGTTCACCCTGCATCATGCACTCAACGACAGCCGTTTCACAACAAACAGACCCGCAATATTCATGGACTGCTGAACATCTGTAGAGAAAATCACGCACCCTTGCTGGTTTCCTGCATTATAAATTCATCCTCAGATCATACAACTCTGCCCTCAGCCTGGCTAAACAACTCTATTTCTCCTTATATAAGTGACCAGTGCAGAATTATTAATTCAAAGTGGTTATTCTACATATATAAGTGACCAGTGCAAAGTGGTTATATTAGACAAATTTAGCTAGTTTATTTGACAAATACAATGTTAAATTAAATTTTTTTTTTTAAACAATATAGTTAAACATGGATCCATGTATTAAAAGCATTTGATAGCAGTCTATTTATAAATGACAATCAATAATTGTATTAAAATCACAATAAGTTAACAGAAATTCTGATTAGATTACAGGAATTGAGTGTGTGATATCACCAACCGGTTAGAGTCGTGAGTTGGATTAAAAAGTTCCTAGTCTTTAATTTTATCCTCTTTTTGGAGTGAAACTAATGTGAAAAAAATAATAATAAATGTGATGAAAAAATAATAATGTGATGAAAAAATCTGTCTAAATAGTTGAAAAAATTCAAAAAGTCTATAAAAAAATATAAAAATTAATTAATATCCAAAAGTGTCTTTGTGCTTTAATTTCCAAAAAACATTTTTGTGGCTGTCAAATGTCCAAAAATTTGAAGAGATGAATATTAAAAAATGAAAGTTAAGATGGTGAAAAGATTGTGTTCAAATATATCCAATAAATTGTATCCAATGAAATCGTATCCAATAAATTATTTCGCTGTATTAGCGTGAACCGGAAGTCTTTCTTGTACCTTTCTTATTTTGTATGTCTCTTATATTGATGTGTTACAATCTACTTCCATATTTTCTCTAGCAGTATATTTTCAGATTTGTATCCTTGTTTCGATCTTTAAATTTATCAATGTGTTTATTCCCCTGTACCAGTCGATAGACCGGATGTTGTTGTTAGGCGGAGGAAACGGAAGTGACGTCATAAAGTATTGCGTCACTTCCGGTGGTTTACTGACAGTATCGGTTTCTATGCCGATATTTCCGGTATCTATTTGGCGGTATAATAGCATGTGTTGTTAGGCTTAGGCTAGCTACTAATTGTAATATTGCATTTACTCTGTTGTCTTAATTGGTTTTTGGGGTCGACACTGGAACATCATTTTCGTGAAATTGTAAACACATAAAAATGGCAAGCTTGTAATAATGCAATAATCTAAATATTAAAATTCTAAACATTAAAACATTAAAACGCTAAATATCATTATTAATAGTAAAAAATTAACAGTAAAAAATGGTTTCATATTTAAAAACATTACAAATGGATTATAAATAGTATTGTTGCTATCAGTTAATCAGATATATCCGCATCTTTCTATTCTGGTCCACTTTTAGAGGAATATTTAATGTACATGGAAAAAAGGCTATTTTAAAATATTCCTAAAAATGCTATAAAAATAATATAAAAATAACTAATAGAATTAATTTAAATATGTAAAAATTGTGGAATTGATACTCATTGGGAATGGTGCGAGAAACTGAATGGAATTATTATAATTAACTTGAATCTGGTAATCATGGTTCTCCTATGTTGGGTTTCTGGGAGGTTTTCTAAATGCAGTTTTCTACTACTAACCCCATATGTTGTGTTTAGTAATAAATAAATAACTCTGTGAGCTAGTATGAAAATACATGCTATTCAGTTATATGTCATTCTAAACAGGCTTAAATCTAGAGGTATTTATTTTAAATTTAGTAGATGTGAGAGATCCTCCCTATTGTTCAAACCTCTAGGATGTAAACTATCAATATTAAAAATCCATTTGGATTCAACAGTTAGTAGACTCCTCTCATAATTTCCTCCTCTCCAGTTGGGTGTCACTTTTTGTATCCCTATATAGTGAAAATCTTTCTTATTTCCCTGATGGTAATTAGTGAAGTGTCTGTAAAGTGCAGTTTCAGTGCTTTTATGTTTGACCTTCAGTAGGTGTTCTCTAATTCTATCTTTGAGGACTCTGGATGTTTGTCCTACATATTGGAGCCCACAGCTACACCATATCAGATAGATGACTCCTCTGCTGGTACACCTTATGAGGTCGTTGATCTTGTATTGCACTTTTGTATTGTTTGAGACAAACTCTCTTGTCTTAACACCTCTTTTGCAGGCTTTACAGTTGATGGAAGGAAAAAATCCTCTGATTTCCTTACCAAACACATCTTTTGTCTTATTCATTATTTTTCTTGGTATGCTGGGTGATAGTTTACTTTTTAGATTCTCTGTTTTCCTATATAAAAAAATTGGTCGGGATGTTAATTTGTCTCCTATCACATCATCGTCTTTTAAAAGTGGCCAGTGTTTTTCTATAATCTTCTCCACAATGCGTCTGTTTTCGCTGAATTCTGTAATAAAAGGAATAGTAAGTTGATCTTTTTCAAGGCTGGTCTTTCCTTTTTTGGATTTGTATACCAGAAGGTCCTTTCTATCTTTTTGTCTTACTTCTTCAATGTCTCTGTCGAGAATGTGCTCATCATAACCTCTTTCTAAAAAATTTTCTTTTAGTGTGGTGGCTTGTTCTTCCCATTTGTGTGGGTCAGAGCAATTCTTTTTGAGCCTTAAAAATTGGCCTTTGGGTACATTGGTCTTCCATCTATCGAGATGACAACTTTCTTTGTGGATATAATTGTTACAGTCCACTTTTTTAAAGAAAGTGGACGTCTCTATTTTTCCATTGACAATCTCAATTTTGAGATCCAAAAAGTTGATCTCTTTTTTGCTCATTTCGTATGTAAATCTGAGATTGTGGGTATTATTGTTCATAACATTTATTGTGTGTTCCAAGTCTTCTGTGGACTCTCTCCATATCATAATGATGTCATCTATGTACCTATTATAGAGGACCAGGTCCGCGCTAGCTGGGCATGATTCCCAAAAGATAAGTTCCCAGTGGCCCATATACAAATTTGCATAGCTAGGCGCGAACCTGGTCCCCATGGCTGTACCACATATTTGTTTATAAAATATACCATCATTGGAGAAATAGTTATGAGTAAGAATGTACTGTATCCCATCAAGGATAAAGTATCTCTGTAGTTCAGGTAGATCACAATCTTTTTCCAGGAAAAAGTTTACTGCCTCTATACCCCCTTCGTGGGGTATACTGGTATAGAGGGAAGCAACGTCACATGTGACGAGTGTGTAGTTGTCTTCCCATTCTATACTTTCCAGTATGTTAAGTATCTCGGTGGAATCCCTTAGATACAACGGCAGTTGGGTTACGTATTTCTGTAACTTTCTATCTACATATTCAGATAGATTACTTGACAGACTCCCTATCCCTGAAATTATCGGTCGACCCGGGGGTCGTTCAAGGGATTTGTGGACTTTTGGTAGATAATAGAAGACTGAGGTTATGGGATGTTTAATATTAATATAATTAAACTCCTTATCATTAAGAATCCCAGTACTATGTGCTTCTCCCAAAATAGCGTCCAATTCACTTTTAAAACTCCCGATAGGGTTCTGTTCAAGTATTTCGTATGTACTTTGATCTGATAGAATTCTATTGCATTCTTGTTCATAATCTTTTTTGTTTAGGATGACAATGCCCCCTCCCTTGTCTGCTGGTTTTATGACCAAGTGGTGATTTTTCTCGAGGGACTTAATTGTATTCATCTGTTCTTTTGAAAGGTTATGTTTATGATTGTTCAAACTTTTTTGTTTGATGTCTCTGATCTCGTTGCAGATCATTGTATCGAAGGTCTCTATGGCACTGCCTTTGCTAGTGACCGGATAGAAATTTGATCTTGGTTTTAGATCTGTGTGTAAATAGGGGCTATTATTACTGGTTTGTGCCCTCTGGTTACCATTTCCATATTGGGGTGTGTGTGTTTCTAGCGGAGACTTCAAGAAGTGTCTCTTGAGTGTCAGTTTCCTGACAAGTTCTTTTGCGTTGATGAATGTATTGAACTTGTTTAGTCCCTTTGAAGGGGCGAACGAAAGTCCATAACTTAGGACTGAGGATTCTTTATCTGTGAGTTCCTTTGAACTTAGATTGAATATACCTTTATTGTGAGGGTTGGTGTTAACCGGGGGACTGATCATTTTTTTCTTATTTAGTTTTTTTCCTCCTCTCTTACCCCTATGGGTTTTCTTTTTTCTATTGGTGTGTGAAACTCGTCCTGGTGTGAGTTCTTTCTTTTTGTTGAGCCTCTTTCTAGATCTTTGGTTGCTTTTTGTGCTACCCCTAAAAAAGAGTGCCCTGAGGTTGATACTCTTTGTTGGTCATTATTACCTAAATTCGATGTTTCATTGCCTGGATGTTTTTCTCCTTGTATTACTAGGGGAGTTGCCTTATTAGTATTGGTTTGATATTCTGCGTGATGTACCTGAGAATGTTTGTTGGTATTGTTTGGATGTTGATATTGCCAATATTCTCCCCTATTGTACTCATAGGTCTGGTTGTGATCGTAATACCTTTGGGGTCTCTCTTGCTCCCAGAATGTATTAGGAGCTTCTCTGTAATTGTCATTATATCTCCTATTTCGTCTCTGGTGGTGTCTATACTGTGGGTACTCCTGACCTCTATTGTTGTATTGACCTGACGGTGAGTAAAATTCTCGGTGGTTATTTCTAATATAATATTCACCCTTATATGGTGTCTTTGAGTAATGTCTTGGATTGTATGGTTGTTGGTTATCTCTACTTTTATGTCTATAATATCCATTTTGTTCCCATCCTCTTCTCTGTCTATAAGGATGAAATGTTGTCCTCTGAGTTCTATTCTCGAATCTTGTATTTGGTCTCTGATTCCATCTATTGAAACTAGGTGTGTGAGCTTGATTTCGTGGTGTATGATTCTGTGTATGTTCCTCCCTGTTTATAGAATTGTAATACTCTCTGTTATCATCCCCTATTTGTAATCTTGGTTTATGTCTCCTCCCTCTGTGGGTAACTTTTACCCATTCTCCTTCGTTTGTTGTGGCCTCATTCATATTCTCCTTCGTTATGTTATTCGTTTCATTTATTGTTTGTTGGTTAGCCTGATCTTTGTTTTTGATCAATTCTAATTCTCTGTTCAATTTCTTAGATTTTTTATTGGTAATATCCTCTCTGATCTTAGTTATCTTTTTTGTTAGATTTTCTTTTCTATCTAAGAAATCCTTGGATTCTGATATGAATCCGTCAGGGCCAATGAGGTTGTCCTCAGTGTTTTCTATGTCAATGTCGACTCTAGCCAGGATAGATTCCCTGTAGTCTATAATCGATTGCATAAGTTTTCTTGAGGATTCTATCAGGATCTCTGCCCATCTAGTTAAGAATGTTGAATCCTCTGATTGAAAGGCACAGTATTTTTTAATGACTAGCCCCTTTGGAATGATATTAAATTCCAAACATTTTTTTAAAAAAAGATATCTCCGCTTTAAATTTGACCTCTTGTATTAATAACTTCTCTAAGTTTTTAAAAATAGATGCATAATCTAAATTTTCTATGGTGTTGGTGTCTGAGTTAGTAATGGTATAGTTAATGTCTAAAGTTATATCTTGTCTGATAGATCTGGTAACTTCCATATTAGATACAAATAGTAATTAGTGTAGCTCTTTCGCCTACACTGAGACCTTCTAATTGTAGTTCAAAATACAAACAATTGGTAAATATGAATGTAATTTATCCAAAAAATATATAAACTCTATTGGAAATATATATATATTAGACCTAATTTTGTTAGACCCAGATGGGCTGCTGGTCGATTGCTAGGGTTAGAAGAACAATTGTTTTAGATATTATCTCACAGCGCTCATACTATTCGAAAAGAAGCTTTAAGATAATGGGGTACCTAGCTACCCCTGAAAGTAATGTATAGTAGTAGTTGGATATCAAAAAGCGCCTAACTAAAGGCTATGGGAAATGGGTCTAAAAGACGGATGTTCCTAGCTGTCTATAAATGATGATGACCAGTGCAGAATTATTAATTCAAAGTGGTTATTCTACATATATAAGTGACCAGTGCAAAGTGGTTATATTAGACAAATTTAGCTAGTTTATTTGACAAATACAATGTTAAATTAAATTTTTTTTAAACAATATAGTTAAACATGGATCCATGTATTAAAAGCATTTGATAGCAGTCTATTTATAAATGACAATCAATAATTGTATTAAAATCACAATAAGTTAACAGAAATTCTGATTAGATTACAGGAATTGAGTGTGTGATATCACCAACCGGTTAGAGTCGTGAGTTGGATTAAAAAGTTCCTAGTCTAATTTTATCCTCTTTTTGGAGTGAAACCAATGTGAAAAAAATAATAATAAATGTGATGAAAAAATAATAATGTGATGAAAAAATCTGTCTAAATAGTTGAAAAAATGTAAAAATTCAAAAAGTCTATAAAAAATATAAAAAATTTTTTAAGGATTAATATCCAAAAGTGTCTTTGTGCTTTAATTTCCAAAAAACATTTTTGTGGCTGTGAAATGTCCAAAAATTTGAAGAGATGAATATTAAAAAATGAAAGTTAAGATGGTGAAAAGATTGTGTTCAAATATATCCAATAAATTGTATCCAATGAAATCGTATCCAATAAATTATTTTGTGTTCACTGTGTTATAAAGTAAATAGTGACTGTTGGAAATCCTCCCTCTGGGAATCTCCTTAGTAGGTGATTGTTGTTTGTGTTTTATTCATGGGGTATTCGGTCTGTGATGTAGACTCAATCCTTATATAAAACCTGCAAACAACAGAAATGGCATAGTGCAATAATGCTACAAATGTAATAAAAATATTAAAATGTTGCTCACCAATTGCTGTCAACGCGTTTCGGCCTCTTAATTAGGCCTTTCTCAAGACTATATTTTGGGTGAGTTATGGTGGCTATTTAAGGCTATTTTTAGAAAGAGGTTATGATGAGCACATTCTCGACAGAGACATTGAAGAAGTAAGACAAAAAGATAGAAAGGACCTTCTGGTATACAAATCCAAAAAAGGAAAGACCAGCCTTGAAAAAGATCAACTTACTATTCCTTTTATTACAGAATTCAGCGAAAACAGACGCATTGTGGAGAAGATTATAGAAAAACACTGGCCACTTTTAAAAGACGATGATGTGATAGGAGACAAATTAACATCCCGACCAATTTTTTTATATAGGAAAACAGAGAATCTAAAAAGTAAACTATCACCCAGCATACCAAGAAAAATAATGAATAAGACAAAAGATGTGTTTGGTAAGGAAATCAGAGGATTTTTTCCTTGCATCAACTGTAAAGCCTGCAAAAGAAGTGTTAAGACAAGAGAGTTTGTCTCAAACAATACAAAAGTGCAATACAAGATCAACGACCTCATAAGGTGTACCAGCAGAGGAGTCATCTATCTGATATGGTGTAGCTGTGGGCTCCAATATGTAGGACAAACATCCAGAGTCCTCAAAGATAGAATTAGAGAACACCTACTGAAGGTCAAACATAAAAGCACTGAAACTGCACTTTACAGACACTTCACTAATTACCATCAGGGAAATAAGAAAGATTTTCACTATATAGGGATACAAAAAGTGACACCCAACTGGAGAGGAGGAAATTATGAGAGGAGTCTACTAACTGTTGAATCCAAATGGATTTTTAATATTAATAGTTTACATCCTAGAGGTTTGAACAATAGGGAGGATCTCTCACATCTACTAAATTTAAAATAAATACCTCTAGATTTAAGCCTGTTTAGAATGACATATAACTGAATAGCATGTATTTTCATACTAGCTCACAGAGTTATTTATTTATTACTAAACACAACATATGGGGTTAGTAGTAGAAAACTGCATTTAGAAAACCTCCCAGAAACCCAACATAGGAGAACCATGATTACCAGATTCAAGTTAATTATAATAATTCCATTCAGTTTCTCGCATCATTCCCAATGAGTATCAATTCCACAATTTTTACAATTTTTACATATTTAAATTAATTCTATTAGTTATTTTTATATTATTTTTATAGCATTTTTAGGAATATTTTAAAATAGCCTTTTTTCCATGTACATTAAATATTCCTCTAAAAGTGGACCAGAATAGAAAGATGCGGATATATCTGATTAACTGATAGCAACAATACTATTTATAATCCATTTGTAATGTTTTTAAATATGAAACCATTTTTTACTGTTAATTTTTTACTATTAATAATGATATTTAGCGTTTTAATGTTTTAATGTTTAGAATTTTAATATTTAGATTATTGCATTATTACAAGCTTGCCATTTTTATGTGTTTACAATTTCACGAAAATGATGTTCCAGTGTCGACCCCAAAAACCAATTAAGACAACAGAGTAAATGCAATATTACATTCATTCATATTTGAATTAGTAGCTAGCCTAAGTCTAACAACACATGCTATTATACCGCCAAATAGATACCGGAAATATCGGCATAGAAACCGATACTGTCAGTAAACCACCGGAAGTGACGCAATACGTTATGACGTCACTTCCGTTTCCTCCGCCTAACAACAACATCCGGTCTATCGACTGGTACAGCGGAATAAACACATTGATAAATTTAAAGATCGAAACAAGGATACAAATCTGAAAATATACTGCTAGAGAAAATATGGAAGTAGATTGTAACACATCAATATTAGAGACATACAAAATAAGAAAGGTACAAGAAAGACTTCCGGTTCACGCTAATACAGCGTTTTTTTTGCGCGAAAATTGCGGTCTTTTGATTGGCTTAGTATGCATTAAATAGCCACCATAACTCACCCAAAATATAGTCTTGAGAAAGGCCTAATTAAGAGGCCGAAACACGTTGACAGCAATTGGTGAGCAACATTTTTTTTTTTTTTTATATATTTTTATTAAGGTTCTGAAGAAGGCATACATAGAATATATTAAACAGAACGTAACAATAACATAATACAGGTAGATTGTGATACAGTTCTGAGTAGAAACACAACACATATCCGAGAAGAAAAGTCAAAGGAATGGTATGAATATAATGCCTAATATTCTGCATGCTCCCTAGATGGTAAAAGAGGCCACTCTTGGACCCCAACGAGAGATATATAACTATATATAGGGGGCTATTTCAAATATGAAAGACCACTCTTGGATCTTTAAATGAGAACCTTTTTTTTTTTTTTTGAGAAATTAATAGTGTAAACAAGGTAATATAGTGTATACAAGAGATATTTTGGGATTTATAACATTTTAGAACCATATATATGTATATATCAATGTGATATAATATCATATTAAAGAGAGGTAACTGAAGCTGCGCCTGCCAAATAACTAGAATTAGAAGTTGGAGTGGTGTAATACATCATTGTATCATCGTAATACTACAACACAATATAGTGTAGTATGGAGGAGCTGCACTAAGGTCTTAGGGCTGAGGCTCAGTGGGACCTAGGGTCCAATATATACAGAAGATATGGATCCCCCTGAAAAAAATAAAACTCTCAGAACTGTCAGAAGGAAGGGGGTTCCTATGCCCAAGCTAAGCCCATACAATTCAAGTAAAAAGGGGAAAAACCCAACCGCCTTAACTAAGGGAGGGTAATATCAATCTCATAGAATGATACCTGTAGGCGAGCTGCTGCTAACTGTTTACTATAGGTCAAGCTGGGAACATTAAAAAAAATATATATCTTTTTCACTTAGAGTAGGGACCATATATAATACCGCGTTTCCAAATGCTATACTATTAGGGAATAAGAGCATCCTTATAAGCATCTAAATCACAAGTCACAAGCTCAATACTATGGGGGGCATTTATAACTCAAATAAGCACAATTAAAGAGGAGAAAGTGCCACGCCATCCCGGCAGCAGATAGCGAGACCTCCCCCAACCATTGTAAACTAAATCTCTATGCATATAAGTAGGGGCTGTCACCGAAAAGGGAGCCCTGCTAACCATATGTATATATGTATATAATATAGTGGTCTAAGCGGAGGATATCAGCTCTATGGCTATGTGAGAAGTAAAAATAACGCTGCTTAAGCACTACAGTACTGTAAAAATTATGTCCCAGAAAAGGCAGACATTGACTATTGGCAATCATATTATTGAACCAAAGTTAAAATAGCATTAAACATTCAGCAAGGAGAGCATGCAAGCACCAAAAGTGAATGAAGGATAAATAGGGTATAGTAACATTAATGTATTGTCTAAAACATAGAAAGGAGTACCCTTAGGAGCTACTGTTAAGAACCTCCCTGAGGGGCTAGAATGTAATATCCGCACATGCAAGCAACGATAAGCAATTAAAATATCGTAAAGTGTCACAAAGTGTGGGCCAGTTAATGCTTCATAGACATTGCACTTTAACAGATACAGCAAAAACTCTTTATATAGCCCCATTGGAAATATTGGCACGCATATTGTAATAAGCAAAAGACTGTAGCCACTTTCTCATGATAAGCAGTTACCCACTAGATATTAAAGCCAGTCACTGAACATAGAGTCCGCAGGTAAAAGATGCATTGTCCCTTAAACATGGTAATAGTCTCCAGTCGGTCTCCCATTAGATGAGGGAAAGTATAACAGTGTCCCAGCTTAGCCTTGATAAATGTGTACAGATACCTATATGTAGGCTCCCCTACTCACGGTATATTTGTTTCAAGGAGCAGTCCAGCGTGAACCCCCAGGATCCCAGCCCGCATCAAGCAGAGCCACACAAGGTCGGGCTGCCAGTAAGTAGAAAATTTGGGGGATTTGCGCTACTCTGAAGCATAGAAAGTTATTAGTGCGGACGTGATCGTCTGCTAGGGACCTTTTAGGAGAGTCTTTAGTAGGTAGCTGTGGAGAGACAAAAGCCAACCAGGTGACCTCTTTCTGCGACTGTGGCGAGAAATGTTCAGTTTACATCTGTGAATTTATATCAGCTTGCTCCACATCTCCACACATCACATGTGGGTCCCGTTTCATGGTGTTCTGAGGCTGTACTGGAGTCGGGATAAGCCCCGCGAGCCCGTCCCTCTTAGTTCTGGGTAGAGCAGCGGGGGTCTCCATGCATTTCTCCAAATGGAACGCCAAGTCTACAGCCTCTGTATTCACTTCTTTTATAGAGGTATCGGAGGCGAGTGGCGTGCGCCGGGGCCCCAGAGCGCCACCACTCTCCCCTTCCAGATAGACAGGCTCCGGTTGAGGCAATTGCAGGATTGGGCTACTACTGCAGCCGGCTAGTGAACGGATCAGTGAGTCTCCTAGAGCTGCGTGGTGCCCATCAAGTAAGTCGTGCAGCTCCTCCAAAAAACCTATGGGTATCTCCATGATAGCTGTATGGTGATAGCGGTGTGGCAGGCAGATGATATATGATAGTTCCTGCAGTTTCTGACAACTTTGTGCCACTTAACGACAAGGCCCCAAAGTGCCTCGCTGGGGGGTGTTGGAGAAGGCCTCAACCTTCAATTGTGCTCCGGGAGCTCAAAACTGCAAATATCTCTACAATTCTAGGCTCATCAGATATAGATTCATAAGCGAGGTAAAGAGCTGTTTGTGTATCTGATATTTGAGCTGTTTGGGAAATTATTTTAGACAAAAATAGATAGCACGCAGGAGCAGAGTAGAAATATGCAGCCTATCATGGCTGCCACCCGGAAGTTCCCCCCTGGTGAGCAACATTTTAATATTTTTATTACATTTGTAGCATTATTGCACTATGCCATTTCTGTTGTTTGCAGGTTTTATATAAGGATTGAGTCTACATCACAGACCGAATACCCCATGAATAAAACACAAACAACAATCACCTACTAAGGAGATTCCCAGAGGGAGGATTTCCAACAGTCACTATTTACTTTATAACACAGTGAACACGAAATAATTTATTGGATACGATTTCATTGGATACAATTTATTGGATATATTTGAACACAATCTTTTCACCATCTTAACTTTCATTTTTTAATATTCATCTCTTCAAATTTTTGGACATTTCACAGCCACAAAAATGTTTTTTGGAAATTAAAGCACAAAGACACTTTTGGATATTAATCCTTAAAAATTTTTTTATAGTTTTTATATACTTTTTGAATTTTTAAATTTTTTCAACTATTTAGACAGATTTTTTCATCACATTATTATTTTTTCATCACATTTATTATTATTTTTTTCACATTGGTTTCACTCCAAAAAGAGGATAAAATTTAAGACTATGAACTTTTTAATCCAACTCACACTCACACACTCAATTCCTGTAATCTAATCAGAATTTCTGTTAACTTATTGTGATTTTAATACAATTATTGATTGTCATTTATAAATAGACTGCTATCAAATGCTTTTAATACATGGATCCATGTTTAACTATATTGTTTAAATTTTTTTTTTATTTTTTTTTATCTGGTAAAACATTTTATAAATAAACATAGTAATAACAGCTGTCAGCTTTGCTTTGTTAAAGGAAACTGCCCACCTAACAACTGTTGTGCATAATAATACATCCCAGGACAATTTTTTTTTTTTTTTTTTTCAAAAGAGCTTTATTTAAATTATAAATAACAATACACGACATGAATTGAATGTACTAATTATACACAAGAAAAGTAATAAAACATCACAATTGTAGTACATTATACAGGCTCTGAGAGAACACAGCATATACTTAAACATTATTAGTGCAACAAGAAAAATAACCATATGCTTTGAGTCAGTGTATTTCCTTTTTGTTCCCATTCTTGACTGGGTAGACCACTCATGGATCTAGTTACTAGGGCTAATAGGTGTAGTACTGGGAACTCAGAGCATAAAACAGAAAAATGAGAAACAAGAAGAGCAAAAGGAGCTGGGGGGGGGGGAGAGAGCAAGAGAAGCTGGGGGGAGGGAGGGGAGGGAGTAAGAAGGGAAAAAAGAAAAAAGGAACAGTAACCATGTGAGAGATACGTCTTAAAACTTTTAGGGATATGGTGTAGGTTATACTAGGGAGTTGATAAATATTAAAATATTAAAATTGGTGCTGGGCGTTAAAAATACATGTGCAACAACATATTGTATCTTGGTGCAGGAATCTTTGTGGGAGTTAAAGATGAAGCAGATAGTTGTGTTGTGAGCTGTAACCCCGTCATGGGGTTAAAAGTATTAGTACTTATGGCTGCTGCCCTGTTAAGATTTTAAGCTGTCCCGCCCACCGCAGGCCTCACGGAGGGGAGGGAGATCACACCTTGAGCAGCAGTCTCTATAACTATCTCTAATGGTAGTAATCCTCCGGTGCGAATATATAGTAAAAATACAAACAAAAATTGAGCTGCAAGGGAAAATTTGTGTACATGAACCTTACAACACAACATATCTTATGTAAATTATTTTGAAAAGGCACAGCAAACACGCTGAAATATAACCTAACACAGTGCTGGACTTTATCATGTATTTGGACTGATGTAGTCTGCTCTAATATGTTTTATTACTTGCCAACCAAAGATAACCTCCTATACCCCTAGAGACTTAAAAATAAAACATAAGGTTAGAGAACTTTGCAAAATAAATTATTAACATATATAACGGGAACAGGCAATAGTCTTCAATGGGACCAGGCTGGACAAAGGTGTATCGTCCGGGACGGGCATCTGCAGCTTACCCCTCACCTACTATTGGGAACCGGTCATCCCATTGAGAAAGTCTTATGCCCCCACCTGTGGTAAATGTAAGTCTCCGCCATCTGAGTCCGACCAAATTGTTAGACCCCAGATCTGAAAGCATGGCGGGGAGTCTCTTTGTCTTCTTTAGCGCCTGCTGCAAAGTCTCTGAGAAGATGACTGTCTCGACTCCGTGGGTATGCACGGAGCCCTTATGTACAACCTCTTGATGCAGAGGGGTATCAGCCTTGTCACCCAGCTTTGTCTTTGTAGTCTCGTCCGGCTTGGAGGTTCCAGCTAGTCCGTTGTGCCATCTAGTAAGTGCCGGTGGCTGCGGAGAGGCTGATGCCGGGTAGTGATCCCTAATGTGAGTCGGAGCTAGTCCTGCTTTCCTGGTAGACTTGCGGCCCGAATTTAATCTAGAGTCCTTTGGTGGATGTGGATCTCTGCGGCAGGGTATGATGCTATGGTGCCCTGCGTAGGTTTTCCGAGGAGCACTGCTAGGTATTATAGGCGCCATAGAGCCTTCGCCATTTTGGTTGCGGGTTTCAGAGGTTCTTTCTCGCTGACTACTCGATGTATCGGCAGGGCAGAGTTTGCTCAGTAAGTAGTCATATGGCGCCCTGTCGGTCAACCTCTCGAAAATTTTCTCCAATTTTTCCATAGGTGGTAATAGGTGATAATGTATTTCCGATTCTCCCGTAGTGATCTTTATTAAAGATTATGTGGAAAGAGAATTCTGCACACTGCTTCCTATTATTGAGTTTCTAAGGTGTTGCTAGATATATAAATCCCAATTGATTATAGATGATGAAGAGACTCAGTAAGCCAGTATTCTCCAGCAGCACTGATAACCCGGCTCTTCCCGGGGGGAGGGTGGAAACCTGGCAATAGGCCGCCGCCTCAGGCCTTACTCCGAACTGTGTCCCCAATGTCATAAATACAGCAAAGAAGATGATTTTGAGTCCCAGATACCTGGTCTGTGGTGTTATCAATAAACAAGTCTTTGTTTTTGCTGTTTACAGCCAATAATCGGCAGATTATTGAAGATTCTTTTGGAGCTCACAGAGAATGCGTCCTGCTCAGAACGCGACACGGACACGCCCCCCCCAGGACAATTTATTTAAACAAAAATGCCTAAACAAGTGTAAAAAAATGAAATTTATGACATTTCATCTATTTGCAATTTTTTTTTTAAAAAAAAGCTTTATTGAATAACAGATATACAAGCATGTTAAAGCCATACAAAACTTCTGAAAAATACAACAGAAAATCAGTTATTGATTGTGGCTAGAGAAATCATACACATCATTTTGATATGTACCCCCGTCTCCAGGACAAAGCTGGACACGTGAGTTTACAAGCATATTGTTTTAAACATTTTTAAAGCAATAAACAATGTATTAATTAACCTTCTTAGGGGGAAAGGGCAGTTGGGGGTAGATCAATAGCAGAAGGCAGTGGAGAGAGAAGTATCTAGAGAGGAGAGAAGAGAGAAAGAGGTGGAGTAAGAGGGGGGAGAAAAAAAAAAAAATCCCTCTCCTTTTCTTTTTCTCAGTCACATAGCGACCGCTCAGGCGGCGGAACAGGCTTATATGGTGCCCCGCCAAATTGCTAGCATAAGTTTGAATTTATCTAGTATATGGTTTTTGAGATAATGGTATCTCTCAAGGGTCAGTAACTCCTCTACCTGAAGGTGCCACTCGTTTGTAGTAGGTGTTGAGCGAGTTTTCCACTTTCTTGGGATCAACTTTTTAGCCCCAGTAAGCATAATTAGCAACAGCGCCAGGTGAACCTGGCTAACCATTTTGGGCAAACTAAGAAAAAGCAGAGTCTCCGGACTCGCTGGGATGTGGGTGTGTAGGATCCTAGACATCTCCTGTATGACATTGTTCCAGAAAGACGTCAAAGAGGGGCATGACCACCAAATGTGCAGCAGGGAGCCATGTTCTCCGCAGCCCCTCCAGCACATTGGGCTAACTGTTTCTGAAGAATCTATGTAGTCTGACGGGCGTCAAGTACCATCTACTAAAGAGTTTAATATGGGATTCCTGTATGTTAGATGACACAGATGTTTTTTTTATGAATTTAAACGCTTTTAGCCAGTGTTCTGTATTAATGTCTGTCCCTAGATCCTCTTTCCATCGATTAGTGTAAGTCGGAAGTGTATCAGGACCTTGTAAGGTCACTATCTTGTATATGAGGGAGATTAAGTGTCCCGGGAGAGTTTCCCTAACACACAGGTTCTCAAAAGTGGTCAGAGATCTGCCTAGTTCTCGCTTGCGCTTGTGGTTGGTGATAAAGTGTATTAACTGGTTGTAGTGCATCCATGAGGAGAAAATAGAGGGTTGAAATTCCCTTAGGGATTCTTGTGGTTTAATCTGTCCTGAGTCTACCACTCCTAGTACTGAGCCCTCCCTGATTCTGTAGGGTATGATTCTATGAAATCCTAGTCTGTGATACGGGATCTCCGGATTTTCGATAATTGGTGTTAAAGGAGAGAGGTGCGTTGAGATATCGGTGGAAGTCATAATAGTATAGAGTCCCAGTTACTAAACGCCTCTTCAAATAGATGATATCTGTTAATTATCTTAGGGTGCTGCGCGGGGGGGAGCCATGCCAAAGTGCCAACATTGTTAACCTTGAGAATTTGTCTGTCCAAGCCCACCCATGCTTTATATTTAGGATTATGAGCCCATTCAACTATCCTCTGCAGGCCTATAGCTCTTTTATATTTAGATATATCTGGTAGTCCTAGACCTCCTCTGTCCCTTGGTAAGTACATAGTGCGTTTGGTTACCCTGGGTTTGGAGTTGCCCCATGTGTATTGCTCAATGAGTTTCTGTATTTGGGCGATATAGCCCTTTGGTAATGTTATGGGGAGTGTTTGGAACAAGTACAACAAACGGGGCAAAACGTTCATCTTGACGACACCCGCTCTGCCCAGCCAGGAGATATATTTACTCTTCCAGGAGGACAAGTCAGCAGCAATCTCATTTTTAAGGGGGACATAATTATATTTGAAAAGATCCGCTGGGTCGGGAGTTAAAAAAATGCCTAAATATTTTAATTTCTTAGTAGCTATAGAGATTTGATGTTCGTGGTGTAAGTTCTGCACTGTTTTCGGGCATGAATTGATATTAAGGAGCTCCGACTTGCTCAAATTAAGAGAGAAGTCAGAGACCCTTCCGTATTCCTTCAATACCGCCAATAGGTTGGGAAGCGAGTTTGATACGTTAGTCAGAGTAAACAAAACATCATCGGCGTAAAGCGCCAGTTTGTGTTCTGTGTCCCCCACTCTTATTCCGTTTATACGCTGATTCGTTCTCACTTTATGAGCGAGAACCTCAATGGACAGGGCAAATAGGAGTGGGGAGAGAGGGCAGCCCTGTCTAGTGCCGTTCTTTATATCAAATGGGTTCGATAGGGTGTTGTTGACTCTGATCCTGGCGTTAGGATTGGAATAAAGGGCTATAACATAATTTAAGAAAACTTGGCCAAATCCCATCTTTTCTAGTACCCGACGCAGAAAGACCCAGTTCACCCTATCGAAGGCCTTCTCTGCGTCGGTAGAGAAAAGCACCATAGGAGTCCTTGAGACCCTAGCATGATCGATCAGCTGAGTCACTTTGATAGTATTATCCCTAGCTTCACGCCCAGGGACAAATCCCACCTGGTCATTATGGACCAGCTGTGGTAGATATTTATTAAGTCTGGATGCTAGAATCTTTGCCAGCAGTTTCATATCTGAATTAATCAAAGATATGGGGCGAAAATGACCTGGGGTATCTGCTGCCTTGCCTGGCTTGGGGATGACAGTGATATGTGCCTCCAAAAGGACTCGTGATAGGGAAGGGTGTTCTCTTAGACTGTTAAATAACTGGAGGATGGGTCCTGCCAAGATCTCTTTAAATTTCTTATAATAGGCCATGGTGAAACCATCAGGCCCAGGGCTCTTACCTCCTGGTGAATTTTTAATGGCATCAGCCAATTCCTCCATTGTAATGGGAGAGTCTAAAAAATCAGACTCTTCCCTTGTTAGGGAAGGTAGGTCTATGTTGCTAAGGTAAGAGTTAACATTAGCTTCGTGCTGTGAGTCATTAGCTGTTTTACTTGGCCCACCTGGTGTGTCGTGAATGTTGTATAAGGAGTGGTAGTATTTATAGAACTCGTTTGTAATCTGTTCGCTGCTGCGCAACTCCCTACCCTCAGATGATTTAAGGGAGTGGATGTGTGAGCGAAGTTGCCGCTTTTTAAGAGTTCTAGCTAGAATTCTACCGGGTTTATCTCCCCCTTCATAATAATACTGTCTCAGCTGCAAAGCTTTCTTTTGGTGAGACTGTGTTATGTGTCTATGAAAATCAGTTCTAGCTTTCTTTAGGTCATTTAGTGTGGACAAGCAAGATGGATTAGCCTTGTGTTTTGCTTCTAGTGTCGCGATCTGTGTCTGAATGCTAATATATTTGGCCCTGTATTGTTTGTTGATAAAGGCTTTATGCCTGATCAAGGATCCTCTAATCACGCTTTTATGGGCTTCCCATATAGTCTCATGAGAGGAGTCCGGATGGGTATTAAACTCGAAATATTCTTTAAGCGTTTTAATAATGTCATTAAAAACAATAGGGTCGTCTAGAATCGAGTCATCTAGTTTCCATGTATTGTGTGTGATGGGGATGTCAGGCCAAAGGATGGAACATGAGACAGGGGCGTGGTCAGACCAGGTTATGTGATCAATTAGGCAGCTGTGAGTAAGTGACAAGCCGCAAGAATCAGTGTATATGTAGTCTAGTCTGGAGTAACTATTATGAGGTATAGAGTAGAACGAAAAATCCCTGGCCGTCGGGTGTAGCGTGCGCGATACGTCATGAAGTTTTAAGTTAGCCATTATCTCGTTCACCTGGTTGATTGTCGAATTGGGAGTGCACGAGAGTCCTTTAGAGGTGTCAGCTAGAGGATCAGCGACTAAATTAAAGTCACCCGCCATATATGTGATCCCTTTTGAGTGTTCCATAACTATATCTGAGACATGTTTGAAAAATACCTCCTGTCCGTGATTGGGTGAGTATATAGAAACCAATGTAATGTAGTGTCCGAAAAGAGTGCCCACCAAGATCAGGAAGCGTCCATTAGGATCTTTTTCTATATGTGTTAAAAGGAAGGGGACTGATTTGTGAAAGACTATGCCTACACCCCCTTTTTTAGTTTGGCCTGAAGCGAAATACGCTAGAGGGTATCTTGAGTTATTCCATTTCGGTTCTTTACCTCTCTTAAAGTGTGTCTCCTGTAGTATTATTATTTGGCTCTGCGATTTTTGTAGTTCCCTAAAAGCTATAGAACGTTTGCCCAGGTCATTCAGGCCTTTTGCGTTAATAGTTGTGATATTTATGGAGTGATCTCCAAATTTCTTGGACTTATATTGTCGTGATATGTTGCTCGCTATGTGAAGAGGAAAAAAAAAAAAAAAGGGGTAAGGGAGATCGAGACGAAAAGTTAGAAGAATAGAGGGGTAAGGAAAGTAAGAGAATACCTGGTGCTAGGATGGGATTTAGAAAACCTTTATAAGGTTAAATTAGAGGTAGTAGACCAGATATCCCAAAGTTTCCTCAGGTAAACTTTAGAACAATCAAAAAGTGTAAACAGAGGGGAAAGGCCCCTTAACTGACGTAAGTTATATATAACTTATAGGAAAAAAGCAACATTCTTTGAATAACATGTATAAACATTAAATTTAACCAGCCTTCATTTTAACATAAAAAAAAAAAACTTTATAGTACCAGCCTGTTAATATCAAGTTTTTACTCTCCCACCTGGTTCCATGTGTGTGCGATTTATTTAGCAGATGGTGGGATAAGGCCCCTAGGTGCATTAAATGTGAAAGATGGGTGTGTAGGACGTGGCCATAGTTAAGCTAACTTTGCCACACATGTATATGTAAATAAGAGGTGCACCAAGTGGCTGTCTCTTGTAGCAAATATAGTCCTAAAGCTTGAGGGGGAATGAGTATTAAACCTTAAACAACTATTGGGTTAACAAACAAAATTACCTCTTCCCCTGTACAAAGTAACCTATGCAAGGGCATGTTTGTGCCACGTCTGTAGACTGTACATTCTCGGGGGGGAGACACTAGGTCTAGGGCCTATGATATTAAACACCTAAGGGTAGAATATATGGTATCCCTGGAGCAACAGTTGTTTACATCACGCAGCTATTAAGGATATCTAATGCTCCTTATACATAAGTTATACCTCTAGTGTCCCAAGGTCCTAACTAGTTAACGCTACCCACCATACTCATGCCCGTATAGAACCAATGCATAAACTCAGATGTCATTATTAATTACATGACTAATAGGCCCTATAATCGCATACAAAGTAATACAGAGGTCAGATTTGACAGTGCAAGACATGGGAAAAACATAATTAAAAATATTAATAGGTACAAAAGTCTCTGAAAGAAAAAATTACAGTTCTGGATCAGGAGGCATAACATACTTTACCCCACCTAGAACCCGGCATGATGTTCCTGTGTTGGTCGTGTTGTCGGACGCTAGACATTTCTAGCAATATCATCGGTGGGGGCGATTGGGATCGCCAAGCTTTCGAGAAAGTCCTTGTGGTCCATTCCTGGTCTAAAAATTGCGGTCTTGTTGTTATTGGTGGCTATTATAGAAACCGGGAAGCCCCATCTGTAAGGGACCCCTCGACTTCTGAGGGCTGATGTGATGTGACCTAAGTCTCTCCGTTTCTGTAAGGTCATGGGAGAGAGGTCCGAGAAAACCTGTATCTCCTCGCCTCCGTGGGTGATCGGGTGTTTCTTTCTGGCGCCTTGTAGTATTTCCTCTTTATCTTTGTAATTTAAGAATCTGAGAATTATATCCCTCGGAGGGGCTTTGTTAGGTGGTTTGGGTCTGAGAGCCCTATGTGCTCTTTCAGTAGGGATCTCGGGGGATGTAGGTGTATCTTTGATAATACGGAATAAAGCTTGTAGGTATCCCTCTATGTTTTGGGGGGAGACAGCCTCTGTTACTCCTTGGAAGCGTAAGTTGTTTCTACGCCCCCTGTTGTCCATGTCTTCAATTTTGTCATTGAGGAACTGCAAATTATCCGTGTGATTTTGTATGTCAGAGGCGTTTTGGCGGATTAGGGTTAAATGGTCATGCGAGGCTTTCTCAGTTTTGATAACCCTAGCTTCAAGAGCCGAGAAATCCTTTCTTAAATCTCCAAATAAACTTCTCATCTCATTTAGTACGCCTTGAATGTCATCCTTGGAAGATAGGTTATGAATATCACTTTTAGTTATGCACTGTGAGTGGTTGGTGTTAGTATGTGGGGTAGGAGCACTGCTGTTGTCTTGAGATGGCTCCATTTCGTTCCCGCTGAGGTCACTGGGTGTGTCAATGGGTCTGAGATAATGACTCATAGATTTAGTGGAGCTTGGCTTATCTGTTTTATTCGTCCGTTTACCAGGCATACCCACTGAGTTGTAATAATGTGTAAAGTCAAATAGTTGGTGTTATGACTCCAATAAACATATATAACAAGTTGTTAGAGGGATGTAGTGTGGTAATAAGCACCCAGGTTGTATGGTGAAGATTTATAACTGATTTGCAAAAGTTCTCTGTAAGGTAGCAGGTATATAACTCAAAATGCTTTCAATCAGAGGTATAGTGTAAAGTTTGAGAATGTTGAGTATCCTTATGTCTTGCAGGATTAATGACCCGTTAGTGTGAGACCTTGTTTTAAATCAAATAGGCCCTCTCCTTATATATGCAAACTATGTAATAAAGTTCATTCAGGAAATAGGAGAAAGAAAAAATATAACCGTCTTTGCGGTTTTAATACCTGAGTTAGTAGTGTGCAGAGGGCCTTCCCGGGTTTAAAAACTGTGGCGCAGCACTTAATATGATGCAACCTGGAGCCTCCAGAGATGGCTGTTCTTTTCTCCGGAGCAAGGGTTAGTTGCTGCTCAAGTCGAGGGATAAACTGGGTATTTTCTTACCCCCTTCTCGGTCTATCCGTGGTCCGTAGTGGGTTCTCTGCAGCGGATCAGACTTTTGGCGATTCGCCGCTTGCTGGGAGGACTGGCAGTAGGCCAAGTTGCGGAGTCGCCCGCCGGGACTTGCCCGACTCTGCTGTATCGATGGGGGTTGCTGCAGAGGAGGCAAATAGCACCGGAATGCTTGTAGGTGTGGGGGTGTTGTGGGGAGCTGCTCTCCGGTTCCGTGTCGGTATGTGCGAATGAATCTGAGATCTTGTGCTTTAGCGTGCTTTAGAAGTAGAAGCGATCCATAGCAGCTTAGCGAGGGAAGTTAAATGGCTTCTTTAGGAAATATGTCTCAGTGCCCAGTAACATAGGGGCAAGCAGTGCCAGTATTTGAAGAGTTTCAGGCTGGTTTTAGGTGTTCAGTTGCTGTTAGGAGCTATTATGTCAGCATAGGTGGCTGGAGCTCTCCTAATGTGCGGCCATCTTCCAGCGTGGCCAAGCTCCGCCTCCGTTTAATTTTTTTTTTAATTTAACATTGTATTTGTCAAATAAACTAGCTAAATTTGTCTAATATAACCACTTTGCACTGGTCACTTATATATGTAGAATAAACACTTTGAATTAATAATTCTGCACTGGTCACTTATATAAGTAGAATCATCATTTATAGACAGCTAGGAACATCCGTCTTTTAGAACCATTTCCCATAGCCTTTAGTTAGGCGCTTTTTGATATCCAACTACTACTATACATTACTTTCAGGGGTAGCTAGGTACCCCATTATCTTAAAGCTTCTTTGGGAATAGTATGAGCGCTGTGAGATAATATCTAAAACAACTCTATTTCTCCTCCCTCGTGTTAACTCATGCATCAAACTTCAGAAAGCTGGTTTTAACCTTTAACCCCCTTCTACATCTGCCTGAACCTCTGCCCACTAATAAACTTACTGCTCAGATTATTGCTGATCACTTAAAAAATAAAATTGATACAATTAGAAAAGACGTCTCCTCTCACACCCCTCAAACCCAGCCCTCATAGCCACACCTCTTATTAAAAAGCTCTCTTTTGTTTTTTTCCTGTAAATATGAAGAAGTCTTTAAACTCCTGTCCTTTGCTCATTTCACAACTTGGCTACATCACCCTATTTGTTCACAACTGCATTCCTCTCTCTCTGCTTCTTTAAACCCCCGCACCAATTGATCTCTTGAACCACTACTGGCTTTTTTCCTGATATATTCAATCATGCATTACTCACACCAATCCTAAAATACTCTTGCTTGACCCCTCCACCCCTTCTAACTATCGTCCAGTCTCCTTGCTTACCATTTGCCTCAAAATTATTGTAATGACTAGTCTATAATTGCCTAACTCAGTTTCTCTCAACTAACTCCTTACTTGATCCTCTACAAATCTGGCTTCCTCCCTAAACACTCACCAGAAACTGCTATCACTAAACAGTAAAAAGTAACACATGATCTGCTGTTGGCTAAAGCAAAGGGACACTACTCCTTACTAATTCTTCTGGATCTATCTGCTGCTTTAGACACAGTTGACTATACCATCTTCTTGCAAATTCTACATTCGTTTGGTATCCGAGACACATCCCTCTCCTGGTTTGCTTCCTATGTGTCAAACTGCTCATTTAACAGCATACCTTTGCCTCTCTCAGGAGGCATACCACAAGGCTCGGTTCTGGGTCTCCTGCTTTATTGTATATATACATTGTCTCTGTTAAAGCATATATCCTCCTTTGGCATTGGTGGGACTATGAAACACTCTCAAAATATAAAACTAAAAATCAAATCCCCAGAGGTCTTAGAGTATTGAAGAACTGTTCTTTCAAGGAAGACCCTGGGGTACAAAAAGAGTGGGAAGATGCCCTCAATGTCTGTGGTCTTACCTTCATTGATATATTAATGAAACACAGACAGAAATTGTACAATGAAGCTGGCATTGAGATAGACAAGACTCAAAAAGAACTTGAGAAATTTATCACCCATCATGACTTTGAAAAAGATAGGAAGTCAGCATATGACCGTGCAGAAGATTATCAAAATGAAATCATTAAAAATAAAAATAAAAAACTGACCAGGTATGAGGGTGATTATTCCAGGGGTGAGGTATACACCTTTAACCGTAATAACAATAGGAGGTCTAATACCCACCACACATATGAGAACACCATGAACAAACCTATTGGACATATGCATGAGAGACAGAACGACAACAATTCCAATAATAGATATATGAATGATTACAATTCTGTTAATCATCACAATGCCAACACATATAAACAATCTGGACATTCACAGCCAGTTTATAATACATATAGAAATAACAGATCTCATTTCTATAATAGACCCAGCCATTATAATTCACCTCATACGGGGGATTATCATAATAACAGATGTCAGCAACCTAATCATCATATACAATCTGAGTATGATAGACCATATAACAATAGGAATGAATACCATGATTGGGAACATGTTAATAAGGGGAATGGACTGGGAGAACAGAATCATCCTAACAGATACAATCAGTACACCCCTAACCATCACACCACATATTTTTCTAATCATCACACCCAAAGGTTAGCTAACCAAAATAAATATGAACCACGACATACCCCAATCCCTGGCTCCATGGAGAGACCAATCAACCAAGAGAGATCTAACCAGTGCAGACCCCAAGACCAAACTAAGAATAATCACATATCATTTGAGTCTGCTAATAGATACTCACCACTTCATATAGAGGAACCACAATCTACTAATAGACCCTCTACCTCATATGAGGAAAACCATTGTCGTACTCCTTTTTTAGAGATAGGCCCCAACCATCCCCTAGAACAATGGTCATTACCTCCGAGACCTCCAAGACAAAAAAGAGCTTACGCAAATGGGGAAGCAGAGGAAGATCCTCAACCTCTAAAAAAGAGAAATTATTGAAATATAGGAAGGGCATCTTTAATCTGTCGGATCATAATCTAACCAACGATGAGATCAGAGTTTTAGGTAAGGGGCTATCTTTTTGTCCCCCTAATAACTCTAACATGTTTCAGCTATTTGTGGATGTTAACAACTTTACTAGAAAACTCTCCCTTCAGAAATATTTTGCTGAAAAACTACTAATGAGTACATCTAATATGCCCATTATTACTGACAATATGAACGAACGTCTTACAGACGGTTTGATAACATATGAACCAGATACCCTTTTGGAGCAATTGACTGAGAAGTATATACATACTGACTTTAGACCCAGATCTAATTTCAATCCCCCTAGGACCAAAAATTCACATATTAGCATCTATCAGTCAATGGTTCTCAAGGATCTAGAAAGGCTACCCAAGAAATTGAGATATAAAAATAATCTCAGTCCTGGGGAATGTAGGGCTTTAGATTCTCTTAGCACCAACAAACATCTTGTGATCCGCCAAGCGGATAAAGGAGGGGGTATTGTGATCCAGAATATTGGAGATTATCTCCAGGAGGCTGATAGGATTCTTACTGATGTAACCTATTATAGGGTCTTACCGGGAGATCCCACTCCTTTGTTTCAGAAACAGCTATTCTCCCTTCTATTAGAAGGTTATGAAGAAGGAATTCTGACCAAAAAAGAGAAGGACTATCTGTATCCTAAAAATCTGAGTGTAGCATTCTACTACCACCTTCCGAAAATACACAAGGATACGTCTAATCCTCCCGGACGCCCTATAGTGGCTGGCATTGACAGCCTCACCGATCATCTATCTGCGTATGTAGATTCATTTCTACAAAAATATGTAGTGACACTTCCCTCTTTTATTAGAGACTCTACCGATCTACTCAATAAACTTATGAGTCTGGACGTTATAAAAACTGAATCCAATTTTTGGTGGATAACAAGTGATGTCAGCTCCTTATACTCCAACATTCCCCATGACAAAGGGCTGTTAGCTGTTGAAGCATATTTGAAAACTGACATTTATATGCCTCTAAAACAACAACTTTTTATTCTGGAAATCATACGTTTTATATTACACCACAATTATTTTATCTATCAAGGTAAATACCACCTTCAAGTCAAGGGTACGGCCATGGGCACCAGATTCGCACCCAGTTTTGACAATCTTTATATGGGCAAATTTGAGGAGACTCATGTATATGGGTCTCCTATGGGTGCGGGTCTGGTGTTCTATGGCCGTTATATTGACGATTTGATATTCATATTCAAGGGCTCATATGAAGAGGCCCTGTTATATTCGTCATCTCTGAATGACAATGAATTTGGTTTAACTTTTACTAGTAATATTCAGTCCTCCAAGATAGAATATCTTGATCTGCTATAATCTTTCTCAGAAGTTGGAACCATTATATCTGAAACCTTTTTAAAAAAGGTAGATTGTAACAGCTTTCTGAATTACAATAGTAACCACTACCACAGTTGGAAAAAGAATGTACCATATGGACAGTTCAGACGCATTAGGCGGAACTGTAGCACAATTGAAAGCTATATAGCACAATCCCAAATATTAAAGGATAGGTTCCTTGAGAAGGGTTATCCCTTGGATCTGGTACTCAAAGGCTATCTTAGAGCCTTAGAAGACGATAGAAATAAATATCTAGTACGAGACAAAAAGAAAAATAACAACAAAAAATCTATCACCAAACAACAATCTAATGACACTTTAGAAATACCACTATTCGTAACTGGTTATAGTAACCAATTCCGACAAATCAAGCAAATAATCCATAAACACTGGCCTATTATCTGTAATGATCCTTATCTTAAGGAATACACTTCCAGGAAACCGAGGGTAGTATTTAGAAGGGCCCCTACACTGAAGAACAAACTGGCTCCTAGTAAAGTTGTGAGGGACAAGGTGGGTAACCACAACTATAGCATAGGGATTAACAGGACTTTTTTGGGCAATTTTTTACCAAGATATGGAATATTCAAATGTATGAAACCGAGGTGCAATATGTGCAAAGCCGTGAAAAGTGGAACAAACACATTTTCTTCCAATCAGACAGGAGAACAATTTAAAATCCCAAAGAGGATGTCTTGCGAGTCTACCTATGTTGTTTATCTTGTTAGTTGTGTTTGTGGGGTCCAATATGTAGGACGCACTGGACGCACCATCAAAAAACGATGGAGTGAACACACTTACAACATCAAAAAGAAACTTTTGAAACATAGCCTCTCTAGACATTGTGCTTATGCACACAAAGGTAGTGCTAAAACACTCTCTATACTACCTATAGAACAAATATCTCGAAATAGCCATAATGCTATGCTCACCTTACAACGTAGAGAGACTTACTGGATCCACAAATTACACACGCTGGCCCCAGAAGGCCTCAATGAATGTGTCGATTTAGCAGCATTCGACTTATGAGTGTTAGTCATATTTGCTATAGGTGGGAACCGGCTATACCTCTGGAACTGATCAATTGGTCTCCCGACTATCTTTATTACCATCTTGTATATGTGTGTATATATTTATTTATATACATATACATTTGGGTGCATATATACACATAAATATAGATGCATCAAATCTGCAACTCATGAGCCCATCAGGAATCCGACTTTATGGGCTTGTGTTGGAACAATATAACCAACTACTTATTACCACTTGTTTCCATTTAGTTGTGAACATCATGTCATATTAGATATGCCTTTTATAGATTGGTAGTAGTTCCTTCCCTCTTATTACTCATCTGTATACGAGTTGTTTATAGACTGAATGACCATAATAATTGATTTTATTTAGATACTTAAGGCACAATTAAGTTTACCCATCTCAGATCAGTGTGTTAACACTGACTGTATTTGACAGTATAACGATTGTCATCCCATTTTTCATATCAGTTTATATTATTCATCTAGTATTTATTATTTATCAATTTATATTATTATTATTATATATTATATTCTGATAGTATTATACCCTATGTTTCTCATCTGGATCTATCAAGATATTTGTCAGTTATCATTGCTATTATTAGTTATATTTCGATTGTCATATACTTTGCCTTTATATTATGATATATAAATCCTTGCAATTAGGGTTAGTGGAACAACTTTATCTGTTTATATCCTATGGATACAAACGGCCCATACGAAGCTATATTTGGCTAAGTTATGAGAATATAGCTTAAGGAATGTATAGTAGTTATAAGTACCGATCTTGGTATTATATTAACTACCCACCCATTATACCATTTATATATTTAATATATTCTAATTCTGTGTTAGGAATCTGTGTAGTCGTATTGCTCAACTGTAGACTTTTGTGCTAATTGTGCCCCATTGTTGCATTCCACACTCAACGGTGTATTCTACACATAATGTGTTATTCTATTGATGGACAGGTATTGTTTGAATGGTATAAGTATATCATAGTTTGCGAACGAATGTTATCCTGACTGGCTGATGCTGGTTGCTTGATCTGCTGGGGATTTCTGCTACTCTGTTTTCACTGCTGTGCTAGAACTTGTCCGATTATACTACTATTTAAGGCACAATTAGAACGAGTGGCAGTAGGTTTGTCTCCACTAGATAACTTTAGTGTTTATGCTCACTTAGGTTCTCCTTTTATTGGTCCCATTTTGGTGCGATATGAGTTTGATTTTTTAATTCTTACTACACTATTTACATTGTATATATTAGAAGGGTGTACTACGGATGCTATAGTTCACGCCCCTTTATTATTTTAGACCTATCAGCTAGCGCCACGCATTCGTATTGTATTTGCTACTGAGCGATCCTGATTCGACAGATGTATTGAGGCTAGTCATGCGCATTTAGCGCCTTGGGATGCAGATATTGCCGACGCCTATTATTGAGCGTATGTAGTAATTAGGTAACAGCTGATTGAGGCTTGTCATGCGCACTAAGCGCCTGTGGACGCCGACTTCGTCGGCGCTTAATTTAAACTATACATAACTAAAACTACTAGATAACAGCTAACGGGGACACCCACTTTGAAAAATTTATATTGCTCACAAATATTTGAATTGTTGCGCTCTGTTTGAACTAAATTATGCATGTCACTCCAAATCACCTGGCCTTTACAATATTTCACTTACAACAAGGTATGACTTTTTTAAGTTCATTAAAATTATTTGCTCAAATGAAATATAATATGAATAATATAAATTAGGAATGTATGAAAATTGTTATTATGCATTGTATACCATACTGTTTATTGTTTATGTTTTAATGTGTGCTCTAATGTGTGCTCTATTTGGTCCCTATTTCACTTACAACAAGGTATGACTTTTTTAAGTTTACTAAATTTATATGCTCAAATGAAATATAATATGAATAATATTAATTAGGAATGTATGAAATCTGTTATTATGCATTGTATACCATACTGTTATTGTTTATGTTTTAATGTGTGCTCTATTTGGTACCAGCTGATTGGTTGGGACCCACCCCACTATCACCTGTTCAATATCAATTAATTTAGGTTTAGGGTATATTTAGCAAGTGTTCAGTAAACATTTTATGAAGCCTGATGAAACAGCCATTGGCTGAGAAACACGTTGCCTGTGATTTTATAATTTTTATTAAAGTCATTTTTAACATTTGAACACTTGTTGTATCTTTTTTGGGATATATTTTTCCTTCTCCTGAGGAATATCTCCTTTTGGCCAACTGTGGGATCCATCTGTACCTCTGAATCCACTTGGATGTCTGGCCACAAGTCTGTTGGGTGACTGAATTGACCCCTTCATGCCTCTATAGCATCACAAGAGGTGCTTTATCCATTGTGAGTACCATTCTTCTCTTTGCTTGTATTTACATCTTTGTACCAACAATACTAGGCCATATAGGAACCTGTGTCTCCTTTCTGTCTATACAGACATCAGCTCCTGTGCAGGAAGTTGGTCTTCTGGGTGACCGAATAGATCCCAGACCACATATTTAGCACTAATTGAGGTGCTCTACTAAATGTGAGTTTACTCATTACTTTAAGATCTACTAGTTCCGGACCAAACAATATTGGGCCATGTGGCACTTCTGTTTTTTCTTTTCATAAATTGCTACCAATACCACATGCTGATGACACCCAAATCTATCTTTTCTCTCCAGATATCTCTCCCTCTTTACTAAATCAGATTACCAACTGTCTCTCTGCAAGTTCCACTTGGATGCCCTCACACTACCTCTAACTCAATCTGTCTAAAACTGAGATAATTCTTATTTTCCCCTCTCTGAGACATCCAATGCCTGACATTTCTCTCACGGAGACTCTGTACTCAACACCGCACCCCAGGTCCACAGTCTTGGGGTTACACTTGAATCTGAACTCACATTCACTCCACATATTCAAGCTCTTACCAAATCCTGCCGTGTACACCTATGCAACATTTGCAGAATTCAATTTTTCCTTACTCAAGAAACTACAAAAATACTACTTCATTCCCTCATTTTGTCATGCATTGACTTCTGCAGTCTACTTCTTAATGGCCTTTCAAACACCTCCTCTTCCCCCCTCTAATCTATCATGAATGCTTCAGCTAGATTCATCCACCTGAGTTTCCGATCTACATCAGCTGCTCTGCTCTGCCAGTTTGTACCCTGCCTCCCCATACACTGTAGAATAAAATTCAAAGTGTTATCCCTAACCAAAAAAGCAGTCAGCAGCCTCGCTAGAGGCTTGAGAAAGGCTACGTCAGCAGAAACGCGTTGCCGAATTTTGGCCCTGCACGCTCACAGTACTTATCGGAATGATGTATGCAGAGATGCTGAATAAGTTGTGTTATGAGAACTGGCAAAAGCTGAAGCCGGAGTTTGGCGGCTAGACTGTTAATCTTCAGTCGGAGTGTAAGCACCTAATTAGCAAGTTTGTATACAGTGAGGTACAGGATAAACTAAAGACTGTGAATACTCATAAGGATTATGCTCTACTAAAAGACAACATTGTGATATATAAAAGGGGTTAACCACTCCAAAGAAATAAATTGGGAAATACCGGGTATTAATTTTAAACAACTTTTGTTCCCGTTGACTATATATCCAGTGTGACACTAAGGATTTACAAAAAAGTTATCTTTTTACAGATCTTATTGTGGCATACTGACTATGGGCTCGCTTCCTTTGAGCCGAAATTAGGTTTGTGAGCGGTCGCAAATTGATAAATATGCTGTCGTAAAAATTTCGTTCATGACTGCTTCCAATGGCGCAATATACCTCAATATCGGCAGCCAGGATTTGGCTACAACAAATATTATCGTTTCCCATAGAAAGTATTAGAAGCCGTTAAGTGATAACTTATTACAGGTTTCTAATGAAAGCCCAAACCGTTAATACACTGTCGAAGGCTGTTGATACATTGAGAAAAATTAAACCCAGCTGAACTAAGTGCAAAAGATAAAAAAATTGCGTTTTGGGACCTATTTCCCATTGAACTTTTAAAACTTGCAAACGCAAGTGTTTCAAGGTAGAATTTTTTTTTATATTTACTGTTTTCCCATGTATAGCAATAGTTGCACTTATTTTTTATAGTAATATCAGTATGTATTTAAATATAAAAATATATGCAACCACATATGTACAGAATTCAAACTAGACCTATGCCTAGGGCAGCAATACATATTACATATATTAATAAAATGGAAAATATAATTATAATAAAAAATAGTATTTACTTATACTTAAAAAATATGTATTATAAATAAGTGTATATTTGTTTTTGTTTCTCTTTAGAAGTGATCACAGGTAAGGAGCATAGACGTTAAACGTAAATTTGATAGTGTAATGCCGGGTTACCATAACAACTTATTGATTTTTAAGAAATCTAACATCAGATGGAAGCATTAACACAACGTTAACTTACACCTACACGAAAAGAGCTACTGCACGCAATGTGCAAAATATTTAATTTGAAACCTGGTACTAAAATGGAGCCATAAACTACTTTGAGCTGTCGGCCACTTTGGTAGCTTACAGCTCTATTTTTAACAACTCAATGGAAGCGAACCCTATATTATTTATACAAAAAACTATTTCTATTTCATTTTATTTTTCTCAATTGATAATCAATTGTACTTTTTTAAGGATCCTTGATTTATCTATGGTTATTTATGGGAATGTTTTAATGTGCACAGATGTTTCATTTGTTTTATTTTTTTTTAAATATACTAAGTAAATAATTTTGTATATTTTAGATAATTGAAAAATTGATTATAAATATATTCCATACTCCAAACCAGTATACTAAATCCTTTATTTAGGGTCTAGTGTAACTTCAACATTTGTCGCACACACAGACAGTTTTTTCTATATAGTATTTGTTTAGGGATGTGAAGGTTATACCTTTAACATAGTGTTTATAAGACTCAATTTTATCTCTAGTGCCAGTTCAGAAAGTTTCTTACTCAACAGCCTAACTCCCAACTATATTTCCTTTCACATCTCTCATCAGCCTCTGACTTACGTCTCTCCACTCCTATTATCTTTATGTCCCTCTCTTGCCTCCAAGACTTCTCACGCACTGCTCCTGTTCTCTGGAACTCTCTACCCTGCTCTATCCGACTGTCTCTAACCTTGTATAGCTTCTTTTTTTTTCAATCAATTTTATTGAAATACCATATTGGGGTACAGAAAAAGAAAGGAGGTAAATTGTTATCACATTGTTTACATATTAGAGGAGGAATACATGTCGAGTTTTACACCAACCCCCCCCCCCAAAAAAAAAGAGAAAAACAAACACAAGAAGAAAAAATAAAAATAAACACCTATTAGAGCTTATTGGATATATAATTCTATAAAAAGAAAGGAAAAAAAAAGGACTTGTTATCTTTGTCTCAATGGCATAATATACATTTGTAGGAGTTACAACTCATTCCGTGTAGCACCCTAAGGCGACCGGCCCCTGGGGCATGGGGGGAAAAAAAAGGAAACCCCACCCCTTTCCATGCATTCAATTATAATTGCCAATTGGATGTAAATAATCCAAGTTCCAGTTGTATGAACCATCTAGATTTCCTTAGTGGAACACTTATTTGTAATTGAGCATCTAGAGGTAAAGCTAGTATTATCTTTTCCCGAGAGAATCTTTGCACTTGATTTTCATTGGGGCTTCTCAAACTAAGTTGTTCCAGTATTACCTGGTTATGGATTTTGTTTACAAACTCCTTAAATTTAGGTTCCTTCGTGGTTTTCCAGTTCCTAAGAATGACATTTCGACCAATCAGAATTATTGTATTTATATACTGATGTTAGTATATGGTTCATCATGGCTTAAAAGAAAGAAAATATATCTCGGCCGGAGAGTAAGACAACTGTCATGCACCTTGTTTACCCAGAAACAGACTTTGCTCCAGAATTGTGCAACTTTGGGGCAGGTCCAAAAACAATGCATTTCGTCTGCATCCATGGCATTACATTTAGGGCAGTTATCTGCTTTCTTGTACCATTTTGTCATTTTACCTGGTGTGACGTATAGTAGATTTATCAATTTAAAATGTGATTCCCTCCAATCTATAGAGACCAACATTTGATCGATTAACTTGAAGCTTTGAAGAATATGTTCCCTAGTAAGATTTGGGAGAATTTTATTCCACTTCCTCGCTAAATTATAGATGTGAATTGTCCCCATGGTGCTTAATAAGCATATTATAGAGAAGTGAAATAGCAAGTTTCCCACTATGATATAGCCTAATAATATCATCCAGGCCCCGAGTGAAAGGTTGGTCCCAGTCTCCGCACGTTATATTCCAATCCAGTGCTGAATCTGGAGATAGGCGTAGAAAGAGAATTTTGGTAAATTCAAATTTGATCTTAACTCCGTAAATGTCTTTATCATTAAAGTCTTATTTGCACAAATATCCTTTAAGTTTCTAAGACCGTTCATGGCCTATGTAGAGAAAACTCCATGCATAAGCCCGGGTGGAAAGTCCGGATTCCCTAATAAGGGTAAAAACTCTGATCTGCGAAAGTTAGTTTGTGTCTCGGATCAGACTTTCTGCCATGCAGAGAATATATGTGTACATGTGTGAAACGTTTACTTGTAATATTGCAAACGGGATATGAATCAATGCTTTAAGTGAAAATGGGGCTATCAACTGTGATTCCATATAAAACAATGAAACATGCTCCCTTTCTGATAACCAATCCAACACGAATTTAGTAAGTGTGGCATAGTTATAAAATTGGATATTGGGAAACGCCAAGCCACCATGTATCTTAAAAAAGGATAATTTAAAGAGTGAAATCCTTGCTTTTTTCCAACACTATATAAACCTGGAAAATATCTTTTGCAGATATTTTATATATTTCTAATAAAGGCAGATTCTGAAGTAAATATAATAGCTTTGGAAATAGGATTGCTTTTATTAGCATCACACGTGCCGACAATGAAATAGGGAGGTTATCCCACGCTGTTAGTTTCTTCTCAAACATGTCAAAACATTTCAAAAAATTTAAATTGTACCATTGTGCTGGGTTCTTACTTAAAAGAATACCCAGTTACTTAATTTCCTGCACTTCCTTGAAGGGATGTAAGATGATATTCTTTGGTTTATAAATCCAAAGCAGCTCTGATTTCCCCCAGTTAATTTTATATCATGAAAAGGAACTGAAAACTTCAATAATCTGCAACAATTGGGGTATAGACTGTTTGGTATTACTCAAACATAGTAAAATATCATCTGCAAATTGCTATGTCACTAGATTCTTGTCCCCTAACTTAATCCCCTTTAGCTCTTTTCTGAGCATGATCGCAATAGGTTCTAGAGATAGATTGAAGAGCAACGGGAAAGGGGGCAACCTTGGCGAGTACCTCGTTGCAGAATAAATCTATTGGATATCTCACCATTAACAATAATGGTGGAAGATGGAGCCTGGTACATTACACGTACAAATTAATAAAAATTAAGTATAAGACCAAATCCTTCAAGTACGCTTAATAAATGGTCCCATACTATACAGTTGAACGCTTTCTCTGCGTCGACTGTAAGCAGGGCTAAATCTGCACTGTTATGTGACTTTTTCCCTATTGATTTATTCCAAAAATGGGTTTTTCACCGGGTTCCTTCCCAACATAAAGCCTGCTTGATCTGGGTGTATAAATGAGTTCAAATATTGCTTGAGTCTGTGTGAGATAATAGTGGTTAAAAGCTTGTAATCTTGATTTAATAAGGATGTAGGTCTATAGGAGGATAAAGCTTCTGGATCTTTATCCTTTTTAAGAATCAATGCCACATTGGATGCTATGAAAAACTTTCGCCTAGATTTAGAGTTTTGTCGGTAAAGACCCGCGGTGCTAATGCTCCTTTTTTTTCCAGCGCACCCTTAAGACAACGATGATATTTAGAGTTGTCTGAATGGCTGCGTTAGCCTCAGAAAAGGGAGCATTGAGCATAATTTAGCTCCACTTCAACCCTCAAAACCAGCGTTGCCTACGGTAGCGGTAAGCTGGAAAGACGTGCTCGTGCACGATATCCCCATAGGATACAATGGGGCTGAGCTGGCTGAAAAAAAACCTAACACCTGCAAAAAAGCAGCGTTCAGCTCCTAACGCAGCCCCATTGTTTAATATGGGAAAATAAATTTATGTCTACACCTAACACCCTAACATGAACCCTGAGTCTAAACACCCCTAACCTTACGCTGACACCTGCATTTTATTATTAACCCCTAATCTGCCGCTCCGGACAGCACCGCAACCTACATTATATCTATGAATGTGAATGTGGACACTTAACTTCAAACTCTGGATTTTAAATTATGGATTTAAATTTGAATTGACCCTTTGACTTCCTGTCAGTATTGGGCTATGCTAACTTACTGTCCCCCCTGTTAATGAGCTGTATCTGAACACAATTTGTGAATCACAAGAGATGTAGAATACTACTTTACTCTTCTGTTTGGTGTCATCTGTTCTTAGGTTACCTCAGCTTCCCGTTGTGTCACATGATCCTGCTCACTGCATCCTCCTTCTGATTAATCTATATATCCTTCACTTGCTAGGAGGCATCAAGAGGGGTATCTCCTATTGGTCCCAATTTTTGTTGCTAATATATTGACAAAACACAGGTGGCACTGCAGCACAGCTTTTCCTTTGACCCATGTACTGCAATGGAGAGAAGCGTTCCTGTACCTGCCTCTCCATAGCATTACATGGGGGGAAATCATTTTTTTTGGACTTTTTTTTTGTTTTAATTAAGCTTTGGCCACATATGGAAGGGTAGGCACTGCCTCCCCTGCTCCTATGAGTGCACGTCCCTGTTATATATATATATATATATATATATATATACTGTATATATATATATATATATATATATATATATATATATATATATATATATATATATATATATATATATATATATATATTGTGTGCTACTGTTTTTTTTGGTGGTTCTGTTCTGTTCCTTACATCTAGAGTGCATGGGTATCTTAAGACTTACAGTCTATTAGCATTTATATTCTTGAACCAGCATAACTATTAATATGGGGAATGTTTATATATCGCTCTACTTGTTTTGGAAGTTAGCATTTTTCTAAATCCCAGTAAAATATATCATGTGACTCTGAGACAGGACTGTAATGTTAGCTTTAATTTTCAATACCTCTGCATTATCAATTCTTGACATTACTCCTAATACATTTCTAAATTGTTAAATATAGCACTGCATATTGAAATGTTGGAGGGATGGTTGGATTCTGTCCTTACCTAAGTACTGCTATAGCTTTTTTGTATTTAGATGCAGTATTGTCTATTTTATCTTTTATATGAAGCTGTATGTATTTCTTGTTTAATTATAGTTCATGTTTGTATAGCATAGGAACAGTTCTACACAGTGTTATACAGCTATGGTGATAGAAAGTCCATCTGTAGGTGAGGGAAACTAATACATCTGGCTATGGATTTATTTGGGGGCTATAGTGTTGCTCCTACATATATTGTAAATTATAGTTTATTATTTAAGCATATTGCAGCCCAAGAGTAGGGATGGGCGAATGTGTAAATTTTCGAATTTCGAATGTTAGAACGAATGTTATTACCGAAATTCGAATTATAAATCCGAATGTTTATAAGAACGAATATTCTTAAAAATTCTATAATCAAATGCTATTAACAGTTTTCGAATGTCACTTTCGAATTTGAATGTTTATAATTATATCGAATGTCCACATTCGAAATTTCGAATGTAACATTCTATATAACAAATACTATTCAGAAGTTCAATAGTTCATGTGGTAGGGAGGGAATGTAGTAAATTGATACATAATAGATACAAATATATAATTTTGAATGTTTCTATATAAAATATTGCATAATTTGAATATTACATTTAAAGAAAGCATTAGAAATACTATTACAAACATATAAATTCGAATTTTTCGAATTCGAATATTGCATAATTCGAATATTACATTTAAAGAAAGCATTAGAAATACTATTACAAATATAAATTCGAATTTTTCTAAAAGAATATTTTCGAATGTAATCATAAAATTCGAAACCGAACATTCGAAAATCGAATGTTAGAATTTTATGTATACATTCGAAATTCGATTCGAACAAACGAATGTGTTAAAATTCGTTTCGTTTTTCGTATGTTGCGAAACATTCGCCCATCCCTGCCCAAGAGTGGCTTTCTTTCCCTCCCCCATAGTTAAATTTTACCACTATAACTTACCTCAGTAACTAATATATTGAACTATGGCATCCTTTTTTAAGCACTGCAATATATTATTCCTATTTTGACTTTATAAGCTTGTTCAGAAATATCTCTCTAGAGTAATATTTTACTGTGAAGCACTTATAGGCAATAGAGATAGGTCTCCACATATTGTTTTTCTTTTCCATTTTCATAAGCCCATAATGGCATGCTTATACTATTTTGATATTTTTGCTATATATGTTATAGTAGAATATGTTATTTTGCAACTATATTGCTGAGAACCAATATGGGACTTGTGTGTGTTTACAACCTATAAGACCATTTATATAATCCTGCAGCTTCCTCCTGTTAATTGTTTACCTCAAAACTACTGCTTGTCCTGCTTATGCAGATGACAGACATGAAAATGTTTGTTTTATTATACACGTTTCATATTCCCTCATATTATTTCTTTGTAAATAACAAGACCTAAGAGTGGCCTCTTTATTCATTGAGGGAAGTTTACTTTACCTCTATAGTCTATGCGATAATCCACATCTGATATATATGCTCAAATAATTTATGAAAAATCTGAGGTGTGTATTGTGTGCTAATGTTTTTTTGTATATACAACTTTACACTTTGAAGTACCATTTTACTATGTCTTTAGAATATTGTACTTTGAACTATTTGTACCTTTTGTCATATAATCTTGTCATGTAGCAAGTCTTTAAAAAATGATGTACTATATATATTTGTAATGTTTGTTTGAACACCTCAATAAAAACTATTTAAAAAAAAAAAAGATTTATCACAAAAGTTTGAAGGCATATTAAGAGTGATGCTCCCCAGGAGGGTTTTTTTGGTATTGATTTAGGATTCCTAGAATCATTCAGTTTTACAGGATGGCCTTAACAAGGGTCGGTCTCCAAGCTCCCTAAAAGGTCAAATTTGTACTTGTTGTGAGACCTATTTCACCTTACTGTAATTTGAATTTAGTTTTTTCTGTATTACAAGGTCCTCCTTCTTGAACTGATGCATTCTATTGATATTAAACTGTTATTTTGGAAAATGCCATAACTGTTAATAATCTCTTCAGATAGGAATCCTTCTGAGCGCTTAACCTTGTACTGTGAATCTACAATTTTACTTATTCACATGGATAAGACTATACTTTGTACTAAATAAGATTTTCTTTTTAAGGTAGTTTCTGCACAAACTATTAATCAGGAACATGTAGTTCCTTCATTGTGTTGAGATACTGCTAACTCTAAGGAGCGGCTATTACATAATCTTCATGTAGTCAGGGCTTTAAAGCTATATTATCAAGCTCCTTATAATTCAGACAATAGTTTAGTGGTCTGTTCACTACTCTGGCACTCGTAAGGGTCAGATGGCTACAAGGTAGCGTTGGCCTCCAGGCTCAAACAAATGAGTCACAAAGCTTACTTGGTGGCAGGAATGTCATCTCCTAAGCTGCAATTCTAATGACACCCCTACAGACCCTGCTTTGCCTTTCCTACCTATATGTTTCCTATTCTCTACTCGGCTATACGTTAAACTAAGAGAGAGACCGGAGGTCGGAGGGATTTTAAAGCTCTTGTATGGGTTCTTGACCTCCTCCTAGTGGCGGGAAATATATTCAATATGTTATGGAGGACTGTGGACCACCATCATTCTGAAAGAAAATAATTTATTAGGTATGCATACATTTTTTGCGGCGCTATACAAAAAACAATGATAATAATATTAATAGAGTTGCTGTCAATAAGTCATTCTTATTAGCATAAAAATTAAATCCCATTTTTTTTTTCATCTGTGGTAGGTAACTCAAGGCATTTAATATTTAACAAATTAAAAAAATATTTTAAACAAAATAGTATATGTACAGCCAATACTGGACATTGAGTTAAATTAAATGTTGATATGTAAAAAATAAATAAAATTTCTGGGATCTTTCCTAAATGATTAATATACAGTATATATATATATATATATATAGATAGATAGATAGATAGATAGATAGATAGATATAGATAGATATAAAACCAATGGATACCAAGTACACTAAACATTTGCACCGTATTTTGTTTATACATGATTTATATTCATAGCAACTACCTTTGTTATAGCTGCATTATACATAGAAATCAGTTCTAAAACGTTACTGGCACATATAAATATATTTAGATGTAAAAAATAAGAGATTAGAATTTATTTCCTTAGGCACTTCATTTCTGTTTTTGTTGCATTTATGATGTGTTTAACGTAGGAGTGTGCTAAATAACAAAGGGCACATCTGTACTGACTTAGCTTTAATAAACATTACAGTTCCTTGAAAATGATCCATAAATTTGCCTTATCCAGCCAAGTCATGTCCTATTTGTTCACCTACAGTGTTTTCCACTTGAAATCATTAGTCTTTAGAAGCACTGTATGCTGGAGACACTAGGAAAAAGATGCACTAATTCATTTGAGGGTAAGTATTAGAAACAAACTGATGTTGAATCAATTCTCCCCTAGCCTTTGTCTTTAAAAAAGTAAATCTAAGGTTATAATCATTTTTGGCAACATTTGAAGGGACACAAAACCCAAATTTTGTCTTTCATTATTCAGATAGAGCAGGCAATTTTAAGCAACTTTCTAATTTACTCCTATTATATTTTTTTCTTCGTTCTCTAGCAATCTTTATTTAAGCAAGCAGTAATGTAAGCAAAGAAGCCGGCCCATTTTTGGTTCAGCACCTGGGTAGCGCTTGCTGATTGGTGGCTTCATTTAAAGATAGCAAGAGAACAAAGAAAAATGTATAAAAGGAGTAAATTAGAAAGTTGCTTACAATTGCATGCTCTACCTAAATCATGGAAGAAAAAAATTGGGTTTGTGTCCTTTTAAGTGATTATGCTTCCTGCTTACACTATATATATATATATATATATATATATATATATATATATTCTTATGGTATTTTCAAATACTTATGAAAGTGGCCTGCTGAGTACACAGTACGTATCCATTGTGCTAATCTTCTGTGCATTTACATTAGATTTTGCTAATTCATATATATAAAAAAAGTACTCATCCCATCTATCCCTCCAATACCAAAAATCAAATCAAAACAAAAACAACATAAACTCAGAATCTCTAAGTAAGTCAGTGCAGCATAAATAAACTTGTATGACAGAGCTATTATATCAGTAAGAGATCAGGTTTGACAGTGCTGTTTCTATGTGGTACTTCTATCATGAAAAAGGACAATACATAACAGCACTTCACATGTGAGTTACAGAAGCCACGGCCAGACTTGAAATTGCATTATCATTTAAACATGAATGATGAACTTGAAAGAGTGCATGTCATTGTAGAAATCAGAAAAGAACACTGACACAACAAGCATATGTATTCTTTGTCAAGGACAATCTTAGCAACTATAATTCAGCTTCTATTATCATTTGCAAAAAAAATAAATAAATACAAAATATCAAACTTTTAATTCATATTGCATTGTGATAGAATGCTCTAATTTGTTCTGGTTTATACCAATGTGTTCAACCTTTGCAAAGAAGCTAAATTATAGTTATAAATCATACACCTGAGTTACTGCTGAGGATTCGCTTCTACATGGGTGTGCTGATTGCCTTAGGAGCAACAAAGCACTGGGCAGGTGTTAAACGCATAGGTATAAATGAGTCTGCATCTAACAGCACAATAGGGTGAGTTCATATGTTATTTATCATGCTATGATGAATTGAAGTTGCACAAAATAGGTTTCCAATTTACTTTTATTATCAAATTTGCTCCATTCTCTTTGTATCATTTGTTAAAGGAGCAGCAATGCTCTACTAGGAGCTAGCTGAACACATCTATTAAACAATAAGTCATAAGTGTGCAGTCACCAATCACCAGCTAGCTCACAGTAGTGCGTTGATGCTCCTGGACATACCTAGGTATGCTTTTCAACAAATGACACCAAAAGAACATAGTTGATTAGAAAATAGAAGTAAATTAGAATGTTTTTTAAAATGTTATGCTTTATCTGAATCAAGAAAATGTTTCTTTGACTTCACTGCCCTTTTAAATGTGAACATATTTTTGTGTTAAAAAAATTAACAAAATAGAAGCTTTGTTCAGATAGAAAGATACAATCGTTTTTATTGAATAACTATAATGCTTATTGGACACACACACGTTTAGTTTCTATCAAGTACTTCAAGTAGTTGTTATAAAGCAATAGGTGCCACTGTGTTTAATTTTACATTTTCTCCCTAATCTATCTCTTTTGCAGAGGACAATTACAGACAGCTATGTAACAGGCAATAATTAGATAATTACTTTAACAACCTCTTGAGCCACACAGCCTTGTTTGCAGTCTCTTTTATTGCCTGTTTTATATATGTCCTTAACTGTCCTCAGCAGGAGAGATTGATAAAGATAAATATGATGGGAAAATTAAGTTTAAACATGGTGGTGCCCATTACTTTAAAGAAATTTCATAGATTTTTGAAAACTGACACTTTTCTAGGTAAAATTACAAAAAAGGGGACAACATAAATAATGAACTTATATTGTATTTTTTTTAAACTAAAAACAATACATTATTAAATATTTATATTACAAGCTCCTGCTGTTTAATATCTCTTTAACAGGCAATAATCTATAAATCTGAATGAATCCCATAGAAACCCATGGGAAGGGCTGGAAAAATATCTCTATAGTTAATAAATCAGGAAAAAGAGTTACTGATAGAGAAAAAACTACTAGTCAACTTATTGTTAAATATAAAGGGCTCCATTAAATATGCGGCATTGCCTGACCAGTCTGACTGCTTGCTGGGAGTCCTAATTATCCCTTGAAAAAGTCCGGACGATACCAGATGAAACGCATTGTTTTTTTTGGTCACACAGAGTATCCGTAGCAAGGCAGTTGGACATTAGCGGGCTGTTTGAATCGGCTATACTGAATGCCAGAGACACGCTGTTTTATCCAAACACATTATCACACTGCTGTGTATGCTGCTTGTGGACTTTATTATCTAAAGACTTTTTTATGTGCTTATCAAGTACATACTTCTTGTAAGTATGTTTTTATATGTGCGTGGGATTTTGTAATAAAATTATTTTACGCTTGAATCCTGGGTTGCGCTGTGTTTTCCCTCTGTTCACAGTCTCTTCGTATTTTGAACCTGTCAAGACGCTCAGGCTCCATAGACGGCAGCACCCAGCTTGTTTCGGATTAGGAACATCAGTGGATCGAATTATATGAACTCATTGTTCTGGATAACCTTTTGGAAACTCTGCAAGTATTTGATTATAACGTCCACTGTGGACTGGATATCATAACTATATAATCCACACCCGTGGATATTAGTATTACTTTTTTGGCTACATATTGATCTATTTTAACAGTCATATATATGTAATAGCTTGCAATTGAAGGTTTATGCCTTTTTTTTTGACATTGTGTGTATCTACGACTACTTCCGGCCGATCACTTGAGATATATATATATATATATATATGTAACAGCTTAAAATTGAAGGTTGAGTCATCTTTTTAAACATTTTATACACGATTATTCATGGACGAAAGTAAATATTTGAGTCTCTTTTACAATAGGTGTAAAACCTTAATCACTGTTTTGTGATATTCACATAGCGCTGCTTTACAATGTATTAGTATTTGTGTATATGAATTGACTGATTGTGTGTTTTGAAGCCACAGTCTAATAAAATGGGTTGAGCTTGTAGGTATAATCAGATCTCATTACTTACACATGCTTCTTTATCTGATATCTGTCCATAAACCAATAACCAATACTTGGAGAGAACAATGGAAAATGTACATTTTATTACCTTATCTCTTCTATAACCCACTCGGAGTGTAATTTCTTTTACTGGCTGTGTTAACACAGCTTTGCCTGGAGGCCAAAAACTTTCAGGATGGGTGGGGATACCAAAGGCTAATTAAACTATTTTAACTGCCAATATAAATGTAATGGAAATACTTGTAGACAATTTAATACACTCCAGCAGGTAAAGTGGATCATTGGAAACAAATTAAAGGGGAGACATTTTTTGAGTAAACTGTCCCTTTAAGTTAGTTCATAATTTAAAGGGACATTTTCTTAAAATGGCATGTTCTTTCTGAATCATGAAAATAGAATTTTGTCTAGACTAACTACTACATCCCACCCCTTCCCTTAACCACCCTAATTACGGAAAATGTCTCATTGTTTAATTCATGTTTAGGTCACAATGATTTTTGGACTATCATTATTAAGAAGAATGGAAATGGATGTTTCTACCTTATGTTTACACCTTCTGTAAATACATAATTTATATATATATATATATATATATATATATATATATATATATATATATATATATATATATATTTACACATGTGTCAATTTATATTGTGAGAGATGTGAGAAACATTGATTTACATCTTATATGTGAATACTACTATATGTACCCTTCATACCCAACTATGTGGTCAGTTATAGTTCATGAATATGCAAAACAGAATGAGAAGCAGTCTGCCAGGAACGAACAGCAGCATCAATAGCTTGTTCTATGGCCCGGTAACCACCTGGTAGTAGCTTCTTTCTGCCCAATTGTGCTTTCACAGAGGAAAACTTTCCTGTAGTATATCAGTCTGATCCCGCCGACATGGTCAGTCCAGCCCCGAAATACCAGGCAATTCTCCCCTGAACAAGGAACATGACAACCCCAGGCGATCGTTTCAGCCTCCTTTGGGCCTCGTCAGTGAGGTGCAGCCATATCCCTCTAAGCACATTGGGCAAGGAGTCCACGTCTGGTTTCCCCCATCACCCTTAGGGAGACTATCTCCAGGGTCATATTTACATATGCAAAACAGAATGAGAAGCAGTCTGCCAGGAACGAACAGCAGCATCAATAGCTTGTTCTATGGCCCGGTTACCACCTGGTAGTTCCTGGCAGACTGCTTCTCATTCTGTTTTGCATATGTAAATATGACCCTGGGGATAGTCTCCCTAAGGGTGATGGGGGAAACCAGACATGGACTCCTTGCCCAATGTGCTTAGAGGGATATGGCTGCACCTCACTGACGAGGCCCAAAGGAGGCTGAAACGATCGTCTGGGGTTGTCATGTTCCTTGTTCAGAGGAGAATTGCCTGGTATTTCGGGGCTGAACTGACCATGTCGGCGGGATCAGACTGATATACTACAGGAAAATTTTCCTCTGTGAAAAGCACAATTGGGCAGAAAGAAGCTACTACCAGGTGGCAACCGGGCCATAGAACAAGCTATTGATGCTGCTGTTCGTTCCTGGCAGACTGCTTCTCATTCTGTTTTGCATAGTACATGAATATGTCATAAACATGATAATTTCACCTGTTTTTTTTTTGCTATTTCAACACAGGTCATATTATCAAGTTTTAACAATATTAGTGTAAAAAACACACCTCACATTGATATGTATGACAATTACATGGTAAATAACAAAGGACACTGTTTATGGTGAACTATAATAATATATATATGTTTTGGCTTCTTGGATGAGGGAGCTGAGGTGCCTGTAGTGGATTGCCTTGTTCTCCTTGTTCTAACAGATTCTGGTGTTTCTGCTGGTGTGCTGGCGACAGATGATAGGCTGGAGGCAGTGTCCTGCTGGTGTGTAAAGTGCTCAACTAACACACCCAAGAGTATATTTTGTTCTCTCAATCTATTGTCCATCTGCATCTGCATATCAGACAAAATTTGCATCATCTGTGACTGGTTTTGAACACTTGCACTTAAGGATGCTGCCATGTCCCTCTGCTACTCTATGCTACATTTGTGTAACCTCTCTTGGCCACTGAAGAATCTCTCTTGGCTCCTAATGAACCTTTCTTGGTTCCTGAAGAACCTCTCTTGGCCTCTTTGTATGCTTTCAGTGCTTGTCACGAGCCTCCTCTGGAGTGCAATGTATTCCTCACCCAGGGGAGAATACAATGCATCCACAGGCTCTTGAGCAACAGGGCTGCCAGTTGCTTGAGGGGTAGGTTCACCTGTAGCTTCTGCTGCTTGAGGGTCAGGTTCACCTTCATCTTCTGCTGCTTGAAGGTCAGGTTCACCTGCATCTTCTGCTAGTTGAGGGTCAGGTTCAGCTGTATCTTCTGCTGCTTGAGGGGCAGCTGTAGTTTCTGCTGTATTTCCATCTGCAGATGGTGGAGCTCGTCCCATGTATGAGGATGGTGGAGCTCGTCCCATGGATGAGGATGGTGTAACTCGTCCCATGGATGAGGATGGTGGAGCTCTCATGGTTTATTGGTAGTCCCACTGATGACCACTGTGTGACCACTCAGCCTCCATAATCGGCACTTCTTGTGACATAGTCTGTGGGTAATATCCATGGCTGACGTGAGATTGTGTGGGGGTGTAAATACATGGACCCTTCATGGCTGTCTTGAATCCCCCTCAAAAACAAAGGAAGTATATTCCTCTGGCCAGGAATCTTGCCAAGTATAAGGAGTCAGGTTGCTTATTGTACTAATTACGTTTGTCAGGCTGTAGTATGTCTCAAGGTACAACAGAATCAAATATATCAGGCAAAAACTAGCAAATTTAGGATTTGTGTCACAAAGATAACCAATCAGAGAGTTCCCAGGTTATCTATGTGACCTAATATATGCCAAAACGTCAAGTAGTTAGAAAAGTATAACTCTAATACTTAGTAACAAATGGCAGCAAGTACTTTTACTTCGAGAGAGTAGAGGAGAGGCCTGGAAGAGCTGAAGCTTTGACTCACGCTGAAACGGATGCTGCCGGTGAACTGTGCAGGGAGCAGAGGAAACACGGAATGTCCGTAGCTGATTACGTCAGCGGGTAGCACACACACTGTCTCAGAAAGTTACTGAATGAGAGAGCGGAGGATCAGCTGACAATTCACAGGTCTTAGAGATAGTTCCTTGAAGCTGCAAGGTAAGGGTTAGATTCACTGCAGATATAACATAGAAGTTCTTGGAAGCTTGCAACAGGTAGAGGACTGAGCAGAATAGTTGCTACTCAGAACACAATTTGCCAGCAATGAAAGCCAGTAGGAGGGAGCTTAAATAGGGAGAGGAGGTAAAAATTTAAAGGAACAGTACGTAGTAGCAGATACTGACAAGGTAGTCCTTACATAGTCCCCCAAGAAAAGAACCACAGCGAGGTTCAGGGTCTTGGTATATTCAGATTCCTCCTATGGAAAAGAGAAACCAACCTGGGGGCGGAAACATTGGAGGCAGGTTCCCAGGTGTCTTTGTCATGGCCATAACCCTTCCAATGAATAAGTTTGTACAATCGACCATAATGGAGACGTGAGTCAAGGATGCTATGTACTTCATACTGTACCTCTGATACACCCACCTGAGGAACATCTGCAGCAGCAGGTTCAAATGGAGACAAGGTGCAAGGCTTGATCAAGGAAATGTGAAACATGGGATGCATCCTGAAAGAAGAAGGAAGATCTAGAGTAACTGTGACTGGGTTGGCCATACAGAGGATAGGATATGGTACGATGAACAATTTCCTGATGTGAGCAGAACAGTATGTAGTAGCAGATACTGACAAGGTAGTCCTTACATAGGCCCCCCAGAAAAGAACCACAGCGAGGTTCAGGGTCTTGGTATATCCGGATTCCTCCTATGTAAAAGAGAAACCAACCTGGAGGCAGAAACATTGGAGGCATGTTCCCAGGTGTCTTCGTCATGGCCATAACCCTTCCAATGAATAAGGTAGTACAATCGACCATAATGGAGACGTGAGTCAAGGATGCTATGTACTTCATAATGTACCTCTGATACACCCACCTGAGGAACATCTGCAGCAGCAGGATCAGATGGAGACGAGGTGCAAGGCTTGATCAAGGAAATGTGGCATGGATCCTGAAAGAAGAAGGAAGATCTAGAGTAACTGTGACTGGGTTGGCCATACAGAGGATAGGATATTGTCTGATGAACAATTTTCCCAATTTTCGACATGGGTAAGAAAGTTTCAAATTCTTCGTGGAAAGCCAGACATGTTGTCCAACAGAATACTCAGGACCCTTTCGGTGGCGAAGATTGTAGTAGCTCTGTTGAACAGACTGAGCCTGTAGAATGTTCTCCCTTACTGAGGAAAAGGTTTGGGATATGGCGTTTATAAGATCATTCACTCGTGGAGATGGAGTATCGATCTTCGGGAAAAGATCGAAACGGGGATGCAAGCCAAAGTTAAAGAAAAAAGGACTGAATCCAGTTGAGGAGTTTTTGTTGTTATTATAGGCAAACTCGGCTAGAGGTAAGTAGGTAGCCCAAGAATCCTGCTGATGTGAACAGAAACATCTCAAGTATTGTTCGAGCCATTGGTTTACTCACTCCGTTTGCCCATTTGTCTGTGGGTGAAAAGAAGTACTAAGCCGTTGGTCAATATGTAAGGGTACATATGTGTTTCCAGAATCTGGACGTGAACTGAGTCCCTCTATCACTTATCAGAACTTTAGGAATGCCTTGCAATCATATGATCTCCTTAATGAATATGCTACTCATTTTTTCAGAAGTAGGTAAGGCAGTGATAGGAATGAAGTGTGCCATTTTGGATAAAAGATTGGTAACAACTAATATAGTAGTGTAGGACATAGAGATGGGAAGGTCGACTATAAAGTCCATCGAGACCATTTCCCAAGGATCTTGAGGTACAGGCAGTGAATGGAGTAAACCAGTGGGTAGTTGTCTGGAATGCTTTGAAGTAGTGCATATGGTACACTGGGACAGATATAACCGTAGATCCTTAAGCATGGAAGGCCACCAGAAGGAACGTCTTAGGAGATCTAGGGATTTTGTTAAAAAACCATATGTCCTGCAAGGGGTGAGTCTTGAATTACTTCAAAGATCGAGGATCTAATAGAAAGTGGAACATACAACTTCCCATCCTTCCGATAGAGACCTTTGATGTCCAGTTGTAAAATTTCAAGTGGTTTTGAGTTGTCAGAAGATTGTGCCTCTTGAAGATGTGGAATTATATCTGTTAGGAGACCTACTATGCATTGTTTGGGTATCACCGTAGAAGGAGTCTGGTCAGTTGATATCCTGTGGTCCTTTCTGGAAAGAGCATCTACTTTTCCATTCCTGGTTCCTGGTCTATAGTTAATGATAAATTGGAATCTAGAGAAGTAGAGACTCCAGCGTAGCTGTCTGGAGGAGAGTGTCCTATTTGATTGCAAATACTGCAAGTTTTTATGGTCAGTGTAGGTGACAATAGGATGAGAAGCTCCCCCCAGTAGGTGACGCCAATGATCGAAGGAACACTTGATTGCCAACAGTTCTTTTTCCCCAACAGGGTAATTCAGTTCTGCAGGATGCATGAGTCTGGAAAAGAAAGCCACCGGATGCAGGGGGTCCTTGAAGGACTTCCTTTGTGATAGGACTGCTCCAATAGCAAACTCTGAAGCATCAACCTCGAGTATGAACTGTTTATCTAAGTCTGGGAATTGTAGAATTGGTGCTGACGAGAATTTCTGTTTTAGGAGGTCAAATACGGATTGGTCCATTTGAAAACTGAGTTCAATTTAGTGAGATCAGATAAGGGTTTGGTTGTTTTAGCAAAACCTGGAATGAACTTTCTATAGAAATTGGAAAATCCCATGAAACATTGGACATCCTTCTTGGAGGAGGGAACAGGCCAGGTCTTTATCGCCTGAACCTTATCATCTTGCATACTAATACCAAGTGGTGTAATATGATATCCGAGGAAAGTGATATCATTAGTGTCAAATATACACTTCTCTAGTTTGGCATAAAGCCGATGTTCCCTTAACCTAGTCAGGACATTCTTAACATGTATCCTATGTTGAGTGAGATTTTGGGAGTAAATCAAAATATCATCCAGATATACAACCACATAGACATCCAGTATTTCCCTGAAAATGTCATTGATCAAACACTGAAATGTTGCTGGGGCATTACATAGAATAGGCCGTATCTGGACCTGAATGCCGTAAGCCTTTCATCCCCAGCTCTCATTCTGATGAGATAATAGGCACCCTGGAGGTCCAATTTTGTGAAAACCGAGGCACCTCTCAATCTGTCTATCAATTCTGGGATAAGTGGGAGTGGATACCTATTTTTTCTGGTGTGTCTGTTTAGCTCTCTATAGTCAATGATTGGCCTTAAGGAGCCATCTTTATTTGCGACAAAAAACATGCCCGCTCCAACAGGAGAGGTGCTAGTTCTTATAAACCCCTTTCTGAGGTTCTCATCTATGTAACTTTTAAGATGCTCAAGTTCTGGTTTGAATAACGGATAGATATGCCCGAAGGGGATGGATACTCCAGGGAGCAAATCAATCGGGCGATCATAAGCCCGGTGAGGAGGCAGACTTTCAGCATCTTTTTTGTCAAAAACATCTGCAAAGTTTGAATAATGTTTTGAATAATGTTTTGGTATAATACTATCTGTTAAATGGAATAAAGGAGCTCTATTATGAATGGTGTCATGGGGTGTGGTAGAAGGACTAAGACTAAGATTAGACCAATTAATTGATGGTTTGTGTAAGCGTAACCAATTTATACCTAGAATGATACTAAACATAGGGGAAGGAATCACATCAAAAGACAACTCCTCAGTAACGTATGTGTCTATTGTAAGATGAAGTGGTATAGTTTGGTGAGTAACTGGACCTGAGGATAAAGTTTTACCATCAATGACTTTCACAGAGACAGGATTATGCTTACACAACAATGGAATTTTATTTTTCTTTTTTTGGGAAATCGACATCAATAAAATTCCCACAAGATCCGGTGTCGACAATAGCCTCAGTCATGATCTTGTTGTGGTCCCACTGTAATATAAGGGGTGTGGTTATAAATGTGGATGTTACCGTTCTACATGCAAAATTTATTGGAAAGCTGGGTAACTTACTTAACTTCAGGACAGTACTTCACCTCATGTGTTGGTGATGCACAATACATACATACATTTTGAGATTTCCTCCTAGACTTCTCCTGGGGTGGTAAAGGCCCTTTTATAAAGCCTATTTCCATTGGCTGAGGGTAATTTTTGACAGAATAAGATGGTGATGGGCTATATTTTTTTGATGATCTTGCCTTCTCAGAACGCCTCTTCCTGAGACGTCTGTCAATACTGATAGAGAGAAAAGTTCCTCAATGGTCTCTGGAATTCCTATATTGGAAAGTTCATCTTTAATGTCTTCGGTTAGGCCAAGGCGGAATTGGTTCTTAAGTGAGACTTTATTCCATAAGGAATCTGTAGCAGAAATTTTGAATTGTGTTATATACACTTCCACAGGGTTCTTGGCTTGTCTCAGGGATCTCAATGTGTTTTCAGCTGAGATCTGCTTAAATGGGTCATCATATAAGGTGGACATTTCAGCAAAAAAAACATCCAATGAACCCAGAATAGAATCTTGTCTCTCAAAATATGAATCTGCCCAGGCTCTAGGTTCACCCTCTAAGATAAGAGATCACAGTCAAGACTTTAATTCTCTCTGATGGGTATGTTCTAGGTTTAAGTTCAAAGAGTAATATACAGGAGTTTTTGAACTCCCTGAATTGAGAGCGAGTGCCAGTAAATTTTTCAGGGGGTGAGAATAGGGGCTCTGGGTGTATTTCTGATGGGTTATGTTTCACAGAGAGTACTTCCCTCAGACAGGCTTTTAAAGCCTGGTTTTCTACTTGTAGCTCATGAAAAGAGTTGCTCATAAGATCCATTCTATCAGATAAAGCTTGAATCTGGTTGGATATTGTGTCATGATCCATATCTGCCTGACTATAGTACACTGGAATTTAAGTTATAGTTTAAAAGAGAAATATAACTCTAAATTCCTTTTCTGGCTGGCAAATTATATAAGGATTCAGGTTGCTTATTGTACTAATTAAGTTTGTCAGGCGGTTGCCTGAAGACTGGTGGTGGTGGTTGTTGAGGTGGTGGTGGCATGGCTATTTGTATCCTTGTGACAGGAGGTTCTGTGGAGGAGTCAAAGGTTGAGAGGGATTAGTACAGTCAGATATATGTACGTGTGGGCATACAATGTGCATTGATACAGGCTAGGGCCTATTCTGATTCTCATGTCAAACTCTATAACATGCATGTGCACATTGTGAGTTGGTCTATGAGGGATTTGAATATGAGCAGTATACAGGGATGTGTTTCATACAATAGTTATGTGTACATGTCAATAATGAAATAATGGGTTCTTTAAGTGACACTATGGTCACACAATTTACTTTAGCCTGATTGAGGCACTGAACCTGTTTTATTGAGCTAAAAGTATTGTGATGGCTATAGTGTCCATTTACTGAAAACTCTACATGTGGCTTGTGGCCTGTGTTACTCTGAGACATGTTAGTATTGCACTATTCCACCTCACATCATGAAGTGCATTGTGTTATGTAGCAGTAATGTCAAGTATAATGGTAGATGTTGTTAGTATGCCAAATACCATGCTCCTCATCGTGTACATGAATGTGTGATATTAAAGAATGTTATATCACAAATACATATAATACAGGTGTGTGGGATGTTTCTCACCAGCATGATATGCTGTGGTTGCAGCCCCTGAGTCACAAGCCCCTGGAAGTCCACGGACTGCTGTGATACTCAGTGACCTGCGTATCATCGCCTGCCAGGTGTTGTACTCTATGTCCAGGGCTGGCCCACCGCCTGTTCCCTTCTGGTGGATAGCTTCCTGCCCCATCTTTTCTTTGACCTGCCTCTTGCAGTCATTCCACCTCTTTTTCAGGCCCTCTATAGTCCTTCTCTGCAGGGCCACACTGTTGACGGCATCCTCTACTACCAACCATGCAGTCTTTCTTTTTTTGGCACTGCCTTTGCCCTTCTCCTGCCCGAAGAGGGCACTGTAATTGTCCATGATGGCCTGGACTAGGGCAACATTTTCTTCAAATGAGAAGTTTGGACATCTCATTCTCCATGGCCACTTGGCTTCCTCCATGTGATATCCCTGGCAGTGTGGGTACCTCCCTATCCTCTCCATCCTCCCCCCTTCTGTCCCCATGTGCACCCTCTGTCCCTCTCCTGGATGTGCCTGCTCTCTGGGGCTCTCTGGCATCTCTCCTCCCATCATCCCTTCTGGCTCTCCCTCTCCCCACTCCACTTACTCCCTGACGGGGGGCCCACTGCTCCTCCTGTCCTCTCCAATACTTCTCTCCCTGCCACTCATCTCCCTGCCACTCTTCTCCCCTCATCCCTACCTCTCCCTGCCATCCTCACACTAATCACACTACACACACTCCCACTCTCTCCCAGTTCAGGCACACACAATCACAGTATGGTGTATTTTTATATGTATGTATGCAATGTGTGCAATATGTCAGAATATGTTTAAGTGTACAAACTTGTTCAATCCACCAATGCAACCAAACTAACTATTCTGTTTCTGCCTCTCTCTCTACTCTCACTAATCCTCCACTCCTGGGTAGTGTGTTGTAGCTCAACGAACAATCAAAACACACTGAAGAAAATGGCGGCTCTGCATAGGTTTATATATGAATTTGAATAGAGTAATTACATGTCGCATTTTATTTAAATTCCGTTTAGTTTTTACTCATGTTATCCTCATTTGCATAAAACTACTCTTTATTGACACTTTACGTCGGCATAATACTGGCGTATGTTACTTGTGACGACAGAAATATGTATTTGCGCACATTTCTGAAGATCGCCAGTTTGTCCTACTTACGCTAGTGTAGCATCTAAGGAGCCTCATATGTAATACCCCGATGTGCGAGGTGAAATAACAGGAGGTGCGGGTTTCAGCGCTTGCGCCAAAGCCTGTGCCGTATATGTAATCTCGCCCCAGAAACCTGAATTCTTAATTTTCATGACTAGTGTACTTATGGATATTTCCAGAGTTGTTCCTGGGCCTTGTGCACTTCAATCTTCAGAAGGTTTGAGCTAAGTAGTGGTAGTACCATGCACAACTTTAAAAAAATGTTTGCTGTAAAAATGAAAACCTATGTTTAATGTATTTTGTCATGCTAAAAATTATTTTAAAAAAATGTTTTGAGCCAACATTTTCAGCTGTTTAATGTCAAGACCAGTAAATAAGTTTTCCTCGGGCTAAACAGTTGCTGCATTCTGCTAAAACCTGTAAGAAAATTTCACACGCACCAAAAAATAAACTCCTTGTTCAGACCACTGTATGATTATTTTACAGAGCATACAACATCATAATGTAGTTTTCAAACATCACATTGCTTAGTGTACCCCTGTATGAAAATAGACAGCTTAAAGTGACTATAACATTCATTTAAGTGAATTGAATGAGCTTTATTCCATTTAGCACATAGTTTTCTGAAGACTGAGCAAAGAAAATAAATAATTTATTGGTCTCTTCTATTTTCATTTATTTGAACAAGTTGAGACTAATCATTAAGGGCTAGATTAAAAGTTGAGCGCAAAATATAGCTTCCGCGATTAACGCAATATGCACTGGTATTACAAGTTAGGTGCAATGTGAAAGCGACCTTGCGTTCGCGTTGCAGGGAACCTTTGCATTCATGAGTGCGTGCTTCCATAGGATCCAATGGGAGCCTCGTTCTTATGCCCTAAGACACGGCATGAGAACTAGCGCAGCGAAGGGTGTAAGTCATGCAGCGATGGGCAGCAAATATAAATATATATCTTTATGAATATATACATATATATTTATTTGTTTATACACACATGTTAATGCATAAATATACTGTATATGTATATAAGCATATTCATATATATTGAATAAGAACCCATAGATGGCAATGTAAAGGCACTTTTCAGTGCTGATTTTTTTCTAACACCCCACACCTGCCGACTTTCAGCCCTCATAATTGCTTCTTTGTGGCCAATTGAGGCACATTTTTAAAATTATCCAAACATGGCATGTAACACAGTCCAGCACACAGACCACTGCATGCCACGTAGGGCAACTACCAAACCCTCAGGTAAATCACAGAAGATTCCAAACAAAGTGGCAACATAAGGTGTAAACAAGAGGTTTATTCAGCACAAAGAACACGCAACGTATCGGGAACTCCTTTCCTTAGTCATGCAATCAAATGCATGACTAAGGGAAGGAGTTCCCGATACGTTGCGTGTTCTTTGTGCTGAATAAACCTCTTGATTTCACCTTATGCTGCCACTTTGTTTGGAATCTTCTGACATTTTTAAAATTAACAAGAGATCCGATCTCTGGTTAATTTTATGAGCGTTAATTTCTACCACAATCTCGCGGTAGCAATAACCAGCCACTTGTAATGGCTGATTAATTATTGTGCACCCATAAACTGGCGAATTTGTCCGTTTGCAAGCGCTCGATAAATTAGCGCTCCACTTGTAATCTAGCCCTAAATGGCTAGCAAATAAAATTGCTCTTGTAATGATTACTATTGCTTTTTGTTATTTGTTACTTCATTTCCTTTTCACTTTTCATATCTGAATGTTTCATACAGGAATATGTCATATTATAATGTACACATTTGTACTGACTTTGCTTTAATCATATGATACAGCTCATTGATTAGGAGCCCGAGCATTGCATTATTCAATGCTGTCTTCTAAAGCACCAAAAATACAATCATGTTGAGCTCCCTCTAGGGTCCGTAACACAAACTGCTATGATGTAATGTGACGCTGTCCTCACACTATCGGCTAGATTTGGAGTTTTGTCGGTAACGACCCGAAAAACTAACGCTGGCTTTTTTCTGGCCGCACCATAAAAATAACTCTGGTATTGAGAGTCCACATAAAGGCTGCGTTAGGCTCCAAAAAAGGAGCGTAGAGCATTTTTAACGCAGCTTCAACTCTCAATACCAGAGTTGCTTACAGACGCGGCCAGCCTCAAAAACGTGTTCGTGCACGATTCCCCCATAGGAAACAATGGGGCTGTTTGAGCTGAAAAAAAACCTAACACCTGCAAAAGATCCGCGTTCAGCTCTTAACGCAGCCCCATTGTCTGCTATGCGGAAACACTTCCTACGTCTGCACCTAACACTCTAACATGTACCCCGAGTCTAAACACCCCTAACCTTACACTTATTAACCCCTATTCTGCCGCCCCCGCTATCGCTGACACCTGCATTTTATTTTTAACCCCTAATCTGCCGCTCCGTAAACCGCCGCTACTTACATTATCCCTATGTACCCCTAATCTGCTGCCCTAACATTGCCGACCCCTATATTATATTTATTAACCCCTAATCTGCCCCCCTCAACGTCGCCTCCACCTGCCTACACTTATTAACCCCTAATCTGCCGAGCGGACCGCACCGCTATTATAATAAAGTTATTAACCCCTAATCCGCCTCACTAACCCTATAATAAATAGTATTAACCCCTAATCTGCCCTCCCTAACATAATTTATTTAATAAGAGTTAATTAATTTCGTTAGATGTAAATTATATTTAACTTAGGGGGGTGTTAGTGTTAGGGTTAGACTTAGCTTTAGGGGTTAATACATTTATTAGAGTAGCGGTGAGCTCCAGTCGGCAGATTAGGGGTTAATAATTGAAGTTAGGTGTCGGCGATGTTAGGGAGGGCAGATTAGGGGTTAATACTATTTATTATAGGGTTAGTGATGCGGATTAGGGGTTAATAACTTTATTATAGTAGCGCTCAGGTCCGCTCAGCAGATTAGGGGTTAATAAGTGTAGGCAGGTGGAGGCGACATTGAGGGGGGCAGATTAGGGGTTAATAAATATAATATAGGGGTCGGCGGTGTTAGGGGCAGCAGATTATGGGTACATAAGGATAACGTAGGTGGCGGCGCTTTGCGGTCGGCAGATTAGGGGTTAATAAGTGTAGGCAGGTGGAGGCGACGTTGAGGGGGGCAGATTAAGGGTTAATAAATATAATACAGGGGTCGGCGGTGTTAGGGGGAGCAGATTAGGGGTACATAAGGATAACGTAGGTGGCGGTCGGCAGATTAGGGGTTAAAAAATTTTATTTGAGTGTCGGCGATGTGGGGGGACCTCGGTTTAGGGGTACATAGGTAGTTTATGGGTGTTAGTGTACTTTAGAGTACAGTAGTTAAGAGCTTTAGAAACCGGCGTTAGCCCAGAAAGCTCTTAACTACTGACTTTTTTCCTGCGGCTGGAGTTTTGTCGTTAGATGTCTAACACTCACTTCAGAAACGACTCTAAATACCGGAGTTAGAAAAATCCCATTGGAAAAGTCGCGGCTGAAAAGTGAGCGTTAGACCCTATTTTGAGTGACTCCAAATACCGGCGGTAGCCTAAAACCAGCGTTAGGAGCCTCTAACGCTGGTTTTCACGGCTACCGCCAAACTCCAAATCTAGGCCTAAGCTTCAGTGCCAGTATACACTTAATGCTATACCACTGGAGGATACTAAAAATGATCCATACCTACATTTTAAAAGAGTTGTAAAATGACAACCAATTGAAAAAAAAAATAAGTCTCTAATGTTTGAGAAGTCAATCCTTAAAGACAGCAATGAGATATAAAACTAAATAATTTTAGAAAATAAAGGATATTTCTGCAAATTTCTGTAGCTATTAAAGGGACAGTCTAGTCAAAATTAAACTTTCATGATTCAGATAGGGCATGCAATTTTAAACAACTTTCCAATTTACTTCTATTATCTAATTTGCTCAATTCTTTAGATATCCTTTGTTGAAGAAATAGCAATGCACATGTGTGAGCCAATCACATAAGGCCTCTAGGTGCAGCAACCAATCAGCAGCTACTGAGCATATCTAGATATGCTTTTCAGCAAGTGATATCAAGAGATTGAAGCAAATTAGATAATAGAAGTAAATTAGAAAGTTGTTTAAAATTACATGCTCTTCAGGGAAGGATCCAACAAAAGAAGAATCATATAGGCCCATTGCCCTACTCAACACGGATTATAAAATCTTAACTACTATATTAGCACATAGACTTCAAATTATACTGCCCCCTATTATTCATACAGACCAAGCCGGGTTTATACAGAATAGAAACTCTGCCTCAAAAATACGCGAACTTTTTCTTCTTATTGATTATTTTAGAGCCCTGGAGCTTCGACAGCAGGGGAGGGGAGAGGGCACCCCTGATAAGGTAATAATATCAATAGATGCTCAAAAAGCTTTTGATTCAGTTCACCATGACCACCTTATTTATACTCTACACAAGTTTGGATTGAAGGAGAACTTCACCAAGTTTGTTAGTAATCTTTATCAAAATGCTACTACAAGGATAATGGTGAACGGAAATATGTCGCAAGACATAGAACTACAACGGGGTACTAGACAGGGGTGCCCTCTGTCCCCCCACCTCTTTGATCTTGCCATAGAGCCACTTGCTATTTCCATAAGACATCAAATTGATGGAATAAAGGTAGGAAGGAAAGAGAGTAAGATCGCTCTATATGCGGATGACGTTCTCATCTATATGACTAATACAAGATTAAATATACCTAAACTCCTAAATATAATACAACAGTTTGGATCCTTCTCAGGATACAAGGTTAATAATACAAAATCTGAATTATTTTGGATTACCCAGAGAAAAGATTCATTGGTAAAAATCCCTTTTCACATAGCTCATAATTCCTTTTGCTACCTGGGCATTAATATCTCTCATGACCCAGATACTTGGTATTCTCTCAATATCACTCCAACAATAAATAAAATCAAAGATTCCCTCAAAAAATGGCAAAACTTTCCGCTATCTTTATCAGGACGAATAGCTGCCTATAAGATGATGCTCTTACCTAAACTTTTATACATGATACAGAATATTCCTCTTTTTATTAAACGGAAAGATATTGATTTACTTAACTCTATTCTTAGATCATTTATATGGCAAAACAGAAAACCCAGGATTTCTCTTTTTAGACTATCTCTTCCATTGAAATATGGCAGTCTCGCTCTACCTGATATACGAGCATATAACCAAACTTTTTTAGCACGCACAGTTATTGATTGGGTATATTCAAAGAATTATGTAACAGACAATGATCTGTAAAAAAATATAACTTATCCTCTAAATCCAATATCACTTATACATACTGATGCTAGCCAGATTCCGAATGAAATTAAGAAGTTAAAATCCATATATAATCCTATTCTTGCATGGAAAAAGATATGTGCTTCATTAAAGGTAGAACACCATGTTTCTTGCTATATCCCATTCTTGGGTAATCCTCAATTTGAAGCTGGAATTCAGGCAGAGGTATTCAGGGAATGGAAAACGTTAGGCCTTAGCAATATATATCAGATTCTTGATTTTGAAAGAAGATGTGTTAAATCATTTGAAATTTTGAGATTAGAATTTAATATACCATATAAAAACTTTTTTGCCTATCTCCAGGCAAGACACTATGCTTTAAAACCTACGCATGAATATGGATGGAATTGGTCCCTAGAGTGTCTTGGAAACTGGCTTGCTGTCGCCAAACTGGGACGCATGTCAATTGCACCTGGATACCATATGATAGTATCAGTAAAGGGAGCAAAAAATGTTGAGGCAACTCAGAATAAGTGGAGTGCTCTGATTAAACAACCTTTAGATCCCCCACTGTTCTACTTATCAATACAAGAGACTGCTCGTGTCACTCTCTCCTCTTCCTGGAGGGAATCTCATCTTAAACTGCTATACATGACTTACTTTACCACTGAAAAAGGATATAGATGTGGGAGTAGTAGTTTCATCTCCTGCCCAAATGTTCGCTCCCGATGGCAGACCTCCAGCACATGTTATGGGCCTGCCCAAAAATTAGAAACTTTTGGTTTAAGATCCAATTCTGGCTGAATAAAATAATAGCTCCTTCTCGTATAATTTTGTCATTGAAAATAATAGTTTTTCTATTTCATTACAACGAAGGAAATAATAAGAAAATTATCAATATGACTATACTGGCAGCCAGACATCTTATTTTTAGTAAATGGAAACAGAGAACAACTCCTAGCATAGCTGAAACTAAAAATTATCTAAAAAAACAATATATACTGGAACAAATCGATACAGACCCAAATAATGAGCGAGATATCAGAAAACTATTCTTGAAGTGGTCACTGTTTATTAAGAATTTACCATCTAGTGAAGTTGAGTTCCTGATATATCCCTTTAGGAACTCAGAACTGGTTATGCTTGGCATGTGGTAATAATAACCCCTTTTTTTTTTTTTTTCTCTTGCGTTAATAGAGGGACAGAGGTAGGAATAGAGGGGGGAAATAGAGGGAGGAGGGGGGAAAAGAAAAAAACCAGAAAAGAACTCCAATTCAGAATACGTAAAGTATAATTTATTATTTTCTTTTTTTTTTCTTTTTTTTTTTTGAGAATCAAATATGCCTGAGGATATAAGGCTCAAATTATCTTGTTTATTATGTGCTTCTCATAATGTTTGTAACTGTTTTAAATCATTGTGTTGAAGGAAATTGTATTCTGGAAAGGAATTAAATGAATTATTGAAAAAAAAAATTACATGCTCTTTCTAAATAACGAAAGAAAAAAATTGGCTTTCATGTCCCTTTAATGTTCTCACTATCTAAAACAAAGAGTTTACATTTCTTAGTATCACTCATCATGTCTATAAATTAGAAATGAAAATTAATTCATTAAAACTGGTTTATAAAACTGCCTTATAAAAGAGCTCTCTTTGAAGAAAAAGTAATGAAGTACAGAAGGAAATGAAGATCTATCTCCATCTGGGGAAGAGGCTGTATTTGCTGTCTGTGGAAGGAACAGTTGAGCTCTGTTCCTTCGGCTGAGCTTGGCTGTTGCTTGGTGTTAAGCGCAGGCTGAGCAAAGCGTAAAACATATGGCACTATCACAGCATGCATATGAATCATATTGCAGTGCTCTTACATAAATGTATGAAGTTTATCTTCCACTCGTCAACCATGTGTGCACTGGCCTTGAACTCACACCTCCCTGTTGACAGTACAGGATACAGATGTGCCCTGTTTCTAAAGCTTATTGGTATTTCAGTGTACAGCATTACAAAATACAACACTGTTCACTATTAGAAGCTTTGGTATAAAATATAACATCTTAAAACAAAGATGCAATACTTAATATACATGAACTGTGTGTTAAAAAGTGTACCTAAATATAAATAGAATTAGAGAATGTATTTCAAAGAGTCACAAAGAACATAGAAGCAGATCAAACCTATTTGGCTATGGGCATAATATTCCGTCTCAAATCTCTTAGGAATGGGGAGAAAATGAAACCAATTCAATTTATTATCCAAGGCCACAAAATCTGTGTTTTAAACTCGGCATGTCAAGCTTGGTTAGAAAATGATTTTCATTTTATCAGATTTCTCATTAAAGTGATAGTAAATATTTTTAAAAACACTCCACTAAGCTATTTATCCAATTACAGCAATATGAGAGGCGCTATTCACTTTTAAGTAGTGTGCTCCTGTGCTGGATGAGGGTAATGGCTGCATAGAAGAGGAGAATTGTGCTACACCAAAGAGGACACCCTCATCCAGTGCAGGAGTGCGCTACTTAACAGTTATTTAAGCCGCAGATATTGCTTTAATTGTATAAACAGCAAAGTGACATGCTTTAAAAAAATGACTACTTCTAATGAGAGGCTGGCTGTTATAGGGGTACAGTTGGGGATTCAGAGGCCAAAATCTAGGTGAGTAATAACATTTACAAAAGTGGGTGCCCATTAAAGGGATATTCCGGTCAAAATCTAAATGCGCATAGATGAATTACGTCTTTGAATAGAAACATATTTGCAATGTATTGGCAAAACTGCTTCTAGTAAACGTTATCATTTCTCTCTGCACATGAATGTGAAGGATAGCTGTATATTCTCAGTGCACCAAAATTTTAAATACTGCAGCTGTTCAGAGCACCAGGGGGTCGATCCGATAAAAATTGTCGCCCGCAAAAGCCGGCGACGCCAATATTTGCGCTGGTTTGGTATCCTATATACGGCGTAACCTAGAAGTTACGCCCGTATATTTTTGCCGTCGCCCGTAGTTTTTTTGGCTATAGGCAGGTATACCAAACCAGCGCAGTTTGGTATCCAATATGCAGCGTAAGGACTTACGTGGCGAAAATGGAGAAAACTTACTCCATTTTCACCTCGCCACAAAAAGCAGCCGTAAGAAGCCTTACGCTGACTATTGGAGCCCCGTAACTACCTAAACTAGCTAGAAAATAAACCTAACACCTAACGCATGCGCAATGTCTATCTACCTGTCACCCGCGATCTGCTAAATAAAACCTAACACCTAACGCATGCGCAATGTCTATCTACCTGTCAACTGCGATCCCCCCCTACCGAAATCCCTAATAAAGTTATTAACCCCTAAACCGCCGCTCCCGGACCCCGCCGCCATCTACATAAACTAACCCCCTACTGTGAGCCCCTAAAACCGCCGCCATCTACCTTATCTATCCCCTAATGTGAACCCCTTACACCGCTGTCATCTACCTTATCTATCCCCTAATCTGACCCCTTACACCGCCGCCACCTATATAAAAATTATTAACCCCTAATCTAATCCCCCTATACCGCCGCCAGCTATATTAATATTATTAACCCATAACGTAAGCCCCTTACACCGCCGCCATCTCTATTAAAATGATTAACCCCTAATTTAATCTACCTACCCCGCCGCCAGCTATGTTATCTTTATTAACCCTAAGTATATTATAGTTAATATAGGTATTACATTATATATATTAACTATATTAACCCTAATTATATTAGGGTTAATATAGTTAATATAGTTACTATAGTATTTATATTAACTATATTAACTCTATCTAACCCTAACACCCCTAACTAAATTTATATTAAATTAATCTAATTCATTTATAAACTAAAATATTCCTATTTAAATCTAAATACTTACCTATAAAATAAACCCTAAGATAGCTACAATATAATTAATAATTACATTGTAGCTATGTTAGGGTTAATATTTATTTTACAGGTAAATTGTTAATTATTTTAACTAGGTATAATAGCTATTAAATAGTTATTAACTATTTAATGTCTACCTAGTTAAAATAATTACCCAATTACCTGTAAAATAAATCCTAACCTAAGTTACAAAATACACCTACACTATCAATAAATTAACTAAACTACAAACATCTATCTAAAAATACAATTAAATTAACTAAACTAAATTACAAAAAACAAACAAACACTAAATTACAAAAAATAAAAAAAAATTACAAGATTGTTAAGCTAATTACACCTATTCTAAGCCCCCTAATAAAATAATAAAGCCCCCCAAAATAAAAAAAATTCCCTGCCCTATTCTAAATTAAAAAAATTTCAAAGCTCTTTACCTTACCAGCCCTTAAAAGGGCCTTTTGTGGGGCATGCCCCAAAGAATTCAGCTCTTTTGCATTTAAAAACATATACAATACCCCCCCCCATTACAACCCACCACCCACATACCCCTATTCTAAAACCACCCAAACCCCCCTTAAAAAAAGCCTAACACTACCCCCCTGAAGATCTCCCTACCTTGTCTTCACCACACCGGGCCGAACTCCTCATCCGATCCGGGCGATGTCTTGCTCCAAGCGGCAAAGAAGAATTCTTCCTCCGGCGATGTCTTCCTCCAAGTGGCAAAGAAGAATTCTTCCTCCGGCGATGTCTTCCTCCAAGCGGCAAAGAAGAATTCTTCCTCCGGCGATGTCTTCCTCCAAGCGGCAGCAAAGTCTTCATCCTTCCGGCGGCATCTTCAATCTTCTTTCTTCGCTCCGCCGCCGCGGAGCATCCATCGTCGGATGCCGACGACTGAACGACGAATGAGGTACCTTTAAATGACGTCATCCAAGATGGCGTCCGCCGAATTCCGATTGGCTGATAGGATTCTATCAGCCAATCGGAATTAAGTTAGAAAAATCTGATTGGCTGATTGAATCAGCCAATCAGATTCAAGTTCAATCCGATTGGCTGATCCAATCAGCCAATCAGATTGAGCTCGCATTCTATTGGCTGATCGGAACAACCTGATTAGGGGGCTTAGAATAGGTGTAATTAGCTTAAAAATCTTGTAATTTATTTTTTATTTTTTGTAATTTAGTGTTTTTTTTTTTTTGTAATTTAGTTTAGTTAATTTAATTGTATTTTTAGATAGATGTTTGTAGTTTATTTAATTTATTGATAGTGTAGGTGTATTTGTAACTTAGGTTAGGATTTATTTTACAGGTAATTGGGTAATTATTTTAACTAGGTAGATATTAAATAGTTAATAACTATTTAATAGCTATTATACCTAGTTAAAATAATTAACAATTTACCTGTAAAATAAATATTAACCCTAACATAGCTACAATGTAATTATTAATTATATTGTAGCTATCTTAGGGTTTATTTTATAGGTAAGTATTTAGATTTAAATAGGAATATTTTAGTTTATAATATGAATTAGATTAATTTAATAAGAATTTAGTTAGGGGTGTTAGGGTTAGATAGAGTTAATATAGTTAATATAAATACTATATTAACTATATTAACTATATTAACCCTAATATAATTAGGGTTAATATAGTTAATATATATAATGTAATACCTATATTAACTATAATATACTTAGGGTTAATATAGATAACATAGCTGGCGGTGGGGTAGGTAGATTAAATTAGGGGTTAATCATTTTAATAGAGATGGCGGCGGTGTAAGGGGCTTACATTAGGGGTTAATAATTTAATATAGATGGGGGCGGTATAGGGGAATTAGATTAGGGGTTAATAATTTTAATAGAGATGGCGGCGGTGTTAGGGGCTCACTTTAGGGGGTTATATATTTAATATAGCTGGCGGCGGGGTACGGGAGCGGCGGTTTAGGGGTTAATAACTTTATTAGGTTGCGGCGGGGTATGGGAGCGGCGGTTTAGGGGTTAATAACTTTTTTATTGTTAGGCTAGTGAGGGGGGATAGCGGATAGAGGGTTAGACGTGTCGGGCTATGTTTAGGAGGCGTGTTAGACAGTGCGGGTGATTTAGACTTTAGTCAGGTTTTATAGGCGCCGGCAGTTTCTAACGTGGCGCAAGTCACTGGCAACTCCAAAAATCTGTACTTACGCAGATTTCTGGACATCGCTGGTTTGTGAGACTTGCGCCACTTTAGCAAGTGACGGCGCCGCATATTGGATGGCTCGAGTTGCGAGCTGAAACTGCGGGCGACGCGGGTTCCCTCGCTTGCGCCGCAAACTGCGATCTATATCGGATCGCGCCCCAGTGGTGCTTGTATCATGTCAGCATTTTACAAATTGAATCATTACCACATGATACAAGCACCTTAGGCTCTCTGAGAAAGTACTGTGCTTAAAATTCTGGTGCACAGTGCATAATTAAATACACATTTAAAACAGCTATAGCTTTTGTTAGAAGCATTTTTACTAATACATGTATATGGCAGTGTATTCCAAACTGTGTGTCGGGACACACTAGTGTGTCGGCAGCAGTGTGTAGGTGTGTCCCTGCTTCAGCACAATTTTTTTAAAATTAAATTTTTTTAAAAATTTATTTTTTGGTTTCTGACTTTCCGCCTGCCTGCTATGCATATCACATGGTTGACACGTGATTGATACCTAGGGGTCTCAGATCATCTTAACCTATTGGCGCAGCTCAGTGGGAACTGAAAGTTTTCCCATTGGTGGCTTTGGCGGCACATTGGCTCCTGACTGCACGTTTAGTCTCCTTAATTGGTTTGTGACTGCATGTGTAGTCAGTGAGTGGGACAGCAGTGTGTTTGCAGCGCGGGCAGTAGTCAGTTGCACTCACCGAGCTCTAAGGGCGGCAGCTTAAACGCTGAGCTGAAGTCAGAAGTCAGTGGGGTTTTTTTGCAACTAGCTCCCAGTAGTTCATTGCTGTTCCTGCTCTTGATATATGGATAGGAAGGGGAAGCTTAAAAATGTGAGTGTCTAATAGTCCACCAAATATTCATAAACTGTGTCCATCCCGTCAACCTCATACATCCCATTAAAATAGTAAGTAGCTATTGGTGTTGTTAAACTTGTTTTAATTCTTGCACATACTTACATACTGTTACTTGTAAATGCATTTTGTTATTATATCATTTATTTATGTGTCCATATCTCTTAAAACAAGTTAGTTTAACTTCCTGTTTGCCAGTGCAACTGAATTACTGTGTCGCGAAATGACGTAGGTCTAAAAAGTGTGTCACCGACATGAAAAGTTTGGAAAGCTCTGTTCTATAAAACTAAAATGCATCCATGTAGATTCCAGTTTTGGCTAGAATGTCCCTTTAAGCATCTTTGAATACTGCATAATATTGTTAAAATAAGAATTATGTTTACTGTTCCTTTAATAATCAAACAGATAAAACACAATCAGTTAGATTACGAGTTTTGCGTTAGCCTTAAAAAGCAACGTTGAGAGGTCCCAATGCTGCTTTTTAACGCCCGCTGGTATTACTAGTCTGGCAGGTACAGGTGTACTGCTCACTTTTTTTCTGCGACTCGAGCATACCACAAATCCACTTACGTAAATTGTGTATCCTATCTTTTTAATGGGACTTGCCGGTATTACGAGTCTTGGAAAAAGTGAGCGGTAAACCCTCTCCTGTCAAGACTCCTACCGCATTTAAAAGTCAGTAGTTAAGAGTTTTATGGGCTAATGCCGTAACATAAAACTCTTAACTAAAGTGCTAAAAAGTACACTAACACTCATAAACTACCTATTAACCCCTAAACCGAGCCCCCCACATTGCAAAAACTTAAATTAATTTTTAACCCCTAATCTGCCGACCGGACATCGCCGCCATTTCAATAAACATATTAACCCTTAAAGCGCCGCACTCCAGCCTCGCAAACATTAGTTAAATTTTATTAACCCCTAATCTGCCGTCCCTAACATCGCCAACACCTGCCTACATTTATTAACCCCTAATCTGCCGCCCCCAACGTTGCCCCAACTATATTAAATGTATTAACCCCTAAACCTAAGTCTAACCCTAACACCCCCCTAACTTAAATATAATTTAAAATAATCTAAATAAAATTGCTACAATTAACTAAATTATTCTTATTTAAAACTAAATACTTACCTATAAAATAAACCCTAAGCTAGCTACAATATAACTAACAGTTACATTTGTATCTAGCTTAGGGTTTATATTTATTTCACAGGCAACTTTGTATTTATTTTAACTAGGTACAATAGTTATTAAATAGTTATTAACTATTTAATAGCTACCTAGCTAAAATAAGTACAAGTATACCTGTAAAATAAAACCTAACCTATGTTACAATTACACCTAACACTACACTTTAATTAAATAAATTAACTAAATTAACTACAATTAATTACAATTAAATTAATAAACTAAAGTACGGAAAAAAACAAACACTAAATTACAGAAAATAATAAAATAATTAAAAAACTTTTAAACTAATTACACCTAATCTGATTCCCCTAATAAAATAAAAAAGCCCCCCAAAATAAAAAAAATCCCTACCCTATACTAATTTACAAATAGCCCTTAAAAGGGCTTTTTGCGGGGCATTGCCCCAAAGTAATCAGCTCTTTTACGTGTAAAAAAAAATACAATACCCCCCCAACATTAAAACCTACCACCCACATACCCAACCCTACTCTAAAACCAACCCAATTTCCCCTTAATAAAACCTAACACTAACCCCTTGAAGATCACCCTACCTTGAGATGTCTTCACCCAACTGGACAGAAGTGGTCCTCCAGACGGCCAGAAGTCTTCATCATATCCGGGCAGAAGAGGTCCTCCAGACAGGCAGAAGTCTTCATCCAGGCGGCATCTTCTATCTTCATCCATCCGGAGCGGAGCGGGTCCATCTTCAAGACATCCGACGCAGAGCATCCTCTTCTTTCCAACTACTAACACTAAATGACGGTATCTTTAAGTGACGTCATCCAAGATGGCATCCCTTCAATTCCGATTGGCTGATAGAATTCTATCAGCCAATCGGAATTATGGTAGAAAAAAATCATATTGTCTGATCCAATCAGCCAATAGGATTGAAGTTCAATTCTATTGGCTGATCCAATCAGCCAATAGGGTTGAGCTCGCATTCTATTGGCTGATTGGAACAGCCAATAGAATGCGAGCTCAATCCTATTGGCTAATTGGATCAGCCAATAGGATTTTTTCTACCTTAATTCCGATTGGCTGATAGAATTCTATCAGCCAATCGGAATTGAAGGGATGCCATCTTGGATGACGTCACTTAAAGGTACCGTCATTTAGTGTTAGTCATCGGAAAGAAGAGGATGCTCCACATCGGATGTCTTGAAGATGGACCCGCTCCGATGCGGATGGATCAAGATAGAAGATGCCGCCTGGATGAAGACTTCTGGCCATCTGGAGGACCTCTTCTGCCTGGATAGGATGAAGACTGCAGACCGTCTGGAGGACCACTTCTGCCCGGTTGGGTGAAGAAGTCTTAAGGTAGGGTGATCTTCAGGGGGTTAGTGTTAGGATTTATTAAGGGGGGATTGGGTGTGTTTTAGAGTAGGGTTGGGTGTGTGGGTGGTGGATTTTAATGTTGGGGGGTATTGTATTTTTTTTTACAGGTAAAAGAGCTGATTACTTTGGGGCAATGCCCCGCAAAAAGCCCTTTTAAGGGCTATTTGTAATTTAGTGTAGGGTAGGGTTTTTTATATTTTGGGGGCTTTTTTATTTTATTAGGGGGATTAGATTAGGTGTAATTAGGTTTAAAAAATTGTAATTATTTTATTATTTTCTGTAATTTAGTGGGGGGTTTTTTTTTTCCGTACTTTAATTTAATTGTAATAATTATAGTTAATTTAGATAATTTATTTAATGATAGTGTAGTGTTAGGTGTAATTGTAACATAGGTTAGGTTTTATTTTACAGGTAAATTTGTCTTTATTTTAACTAGGTAGCTATTAAATATTTAATAACTATTTAATAACTATTCTACCAAGTTAAAATAAATACAAAGTTGCCTGTAAAATAAATATAAACCCTAAGCTAGCTACAATGTAACTATTAGTTATATTGTAGCTAGCTTAGGGTTTATTTTATAGGTAAGTATTTAGTTTTAAATAGGAATAATTTAGTTAATTGTAGTTGTTTTATTTAGATTATTTTAAATTATATTTAAATTAGGGGGGTGTTAGGATTAGGGTTAGACTTAGGTTTAGGGGTTAATATATTTATTATAGCGGCGGCGACATTGTGGGCGGCAGATTAGGGGTTAATAAATGTAGTTAGGTTGCGGCGACATTGGGGGCAGCAGATTAGGGGTTAATAAATATAATGTAGGTGTCGGCGAAGTTGGGAGCAGCAGATTAGGGGTTAATAAGTATAATGTAGGTGGCGGCGGTGTTGGGGGCAGCAGATTAGGGGTTCATAAGTATAATGTAGGTGTCAGCGATGTTGGGCGCAGCAAATTAGGGCCTAGATTTAGAGTTGGGCGGTAGCCGTGAAAACCAGCGTTAGAGGCTCCTAATGCTGGTTTTGGGCTACTACCGGTATTTAGAGTCAGTCAGGAAAGGGTCTAACGCTCACTTTCCAGCCGCGACTTTTCCATACCGCAGATCCCCTTACGTCAATTGCGTATCCTATCTTTTCAATGGGATCTTTCTAACGCCGGTATTTAGATTCGTGGCTGAAGTGAGCGTTAGAAATCTTACGACAAAACTCCAGCCGCAGAAAAAAGTCAGTAGTTAAGAGCTTTTTGGGCTAACGCTGGTTCATAAAGCTCTTAACTACTGTGCTCTAAAGTACACTAACACCCATAAACTACCTATGTACCCCTAAACCAAGGACCCCCCACATTGCCGCCACTCAATTACATTTTTTTAACCCCTAATCTGCCGACCGCCACCTACGTTATACTTATGTACCCCTAATCTGCTGCCCCTAACACCGCCAACCCCTATATTATATTTATTAACCTCTAATCTGCCCCCCACAACATCGCCGCCAGCTACCTACAATAATTAACCCTTAATCTGCCGACCGCAAAGCGCCGCCACCTACTTTATCCTTATGTACCCCTAATCTGCTGCCCCTAACACCGCCGACCCCTATATTATATTTATTAACCCCTAATCTGCCCCCACAACGTCGCCGCCACCTTCCTACACTTATTGACCCCTAATCTACCGTGCGGACCGCACCGCTACTATAATAAAGTTATTAACCCCTAATCCGCCTCACTCCCGCCTCAATAACCCTATAATAAATAGTATTAACCCCTAATCTGCCCTCCCTAACATCGCCGACACCTAACTTCAAACATTAACCCCTAATCTGCCGACCGGAGCTCACCGCTATTCTAATACATTTTTTAACCCCTAAAGCTAATTCTAACCCTAACACCCCCCTAAATTAAATATAATTTTATTCTAACGAAATAAATTAACTCTTATTAAATAAATTATTCCTATTTAAAGCTAAATACTTACCTGTAAAATAAATCCTAATATAGCTACAATATAAATTATAATTATATTGTAGCTATTTTAGGATTAATATTTATTTTACAGGTAACTTTGTAATTATTTTAACCAGGTACAATAGCTATTAAATAGTTAAGAACTATTTAATAGTGTGATAGTTACTGTTATCAACTTTAAAATGAAGTAATTTATCACTATATTTATGAGTGTTTGCTTTCATTTTCTCCCTGATAACATTTCTTGTTAAAAGAGAACCTGTAAGAAAGCGAATATTTCTATAGGATAAGTGATTGTAATGGGTCACTGAACTGTTATACTAACAGTCAGAGAGACTCAAACCAAAGTTAAATGATATGTAAGAATAAATTGTAATCAAATAGAAAAATGAATGCCAAGTACAAACTAAGTCACAACAATGTCATAAGGCAAGGATAATCCTCAGACTCTAAATTGAATTTATGTTCTGTCTTTTAGTGATATATGAGAGCGTTGTAAATGTTGATTGAAGAGGCATATTATCAGGAAATGAATGTATAGGGTTAAGCGTTGTGAACGCAATCTTAGATTCGAGATGGAGAGGGTACATTTATGACCACTGTTGGAGATCTCAATTATAGCATGCTTATGGTAATAGATATGTACATACCTTATTTGTATATTGGATATAAAGTTATTACCCGACTTTAGCAAGAGAATGTCCGTGCTGCTCTGTGCTGAGTACTCAGCGTTTGTGGTGAGACTGGCGCGATGTGCGCACAGGTTGAAGGGCTGCGTGGGTGACGTCACCAAGGCGGAGTGAAAGTTCAGACGTTCCGGCTAGATGCTGATATAAACTGAAGTTACAGTTTATATAAGGTGTTAGATGAAATCCTCAAAAGTATAATATTAGATTCCAGGCAGGTAGATGAATAAAGTAAAAAGTTTAGATAATAAGTAAGGTCGGAAAAACACTATAGGATAATATAGTGTATGGAGATAGCTTCAATTAGTCTGCAGAGACCAGGGAGAGAAAAGAACAAACAACCCACAGACTGCAATAATCAAGCAATGCTGTGAGGTAAGGGTGTAACTTAAATAGGGCTAAGGATAGGGCGGAGATCATGATTAAAGGTATAACCTGTAGCTAAAATCATGACAGATCCCCCCTGTCAAGAACCCCTCCCACAAGATTGGGGTCCAGGCTTCAGAGGAAAAGACGAGTGAAAATCCTCCAATAAAGCAGGTGCATTCAAATCCCGAATCGGAACCCAAGAGTTTTCACTGTCATCATACCCTTTCCAGTGAACTAGGTATTCCAGTGTCCCTCTACGGCGTCTGGAGTCCAGTATGACATCTACTTCGTAATCCAAGGGGTCCATAATAGGAAAAACAGGTTGTGGGATCCCCTTTCCCAGGTAGGGTTTCAAAAGCGAAACATGAAAGGAGGGATGGATATGCATATTTGCTGGCAGTTTTAAGGTCACTGCGTTGTCATTAATGACTTTCACAATGGGAAATGGACCAATAAACTGATCAGCTAATTTCTTGGAAGGAACCGGTCGTTTTATGTTTTTGTGGACAACCAGACCAGATCATTAATTTTATACACTGGTGCAGGTGTTCTCTTTTTGTCATAGTATATTTTCTGAGACTTCGTTGCCTCATTCAGATGATTTTGTAGTGCCGTCATGACTGTCTGCAAAGTCTCATTGTATGTTGAAACAGAAGGTGACTGTGTACAAGTTAAAGTGTTGGGGTAAGGTCTGGGATGATAACCATATGTGGCAAAAAATGGGGTTATCTTCGTTGATGAATTGATAGAATTGTTATAAGCGAATTCAGCGCTAGGTAACAAAGTATACCAGTCATTCTGCTGTGTTGATATGAAGCATCTGAGATACTGTTCCAGAGTTTGGTTCAGACGCTCAGTGAGCCCGTTTGATTGCGGGTGAAATGCTGTAGTGAACCTAAGTGTTATTTGTAAGGTTTGACATAGATATCTCCAAAATTTAGAGGTAAATTGACTACCCCGATCTGATACGATCGATGATGGTAATCCATGTAGCCTAACGATGTGGTTATTGAAAACTGTAGCAGTTGTGATGGCTGTAGGTGTCTTCTTTAAGGGAATAAAATGTGCCAATCTCGTTAGATGATCCACAACTACCATTATTGTGTTATGAGCATGAAATTGTGGTAAATCCACAATGAAATCTAACGATATAATATCCCAGGGTTTCTGTGGTATAGGTAATGGACATAGCAATCCATATGGCTTGTGGTGCTCTTTCTTTTTAGTTGCGCAGGTTTGACAATTGGAAATGTATTCTTGGATTGCCAACTTCATATGCGGCCACCAGTAGTTTCTATTGATTAACTCATTTGTCTTTTCAATACCAGGATGTCCCGCTAATGGAGTATTATGGTGTTGTTGAATGATCTGTTCTCTTAAAGAGAACGGTACATAGATTCTTTCTTTGTACTTGAAAAGTCCTGACTCAGAGTCAGGATTACAGATAGGAGGTATTTCTAAATCACATTGTTGTGCTTGATATAAATCAGATGATACCAAGGTAGTAGATCCAATTATTTTAGAGAGAGGAATTACATGAGTCATATTATAAGAATCTTCAGCTGATTCGAAAGACCTGGAAAGGGCATCAGCTTTTATATTTTTAGTACCGGGTATATGTGTGAGTGTGAAATTGAATCGATCAAGGAATAAAGCCCATCGAACTTGTCTGGATGATAATGTTTTATTCTTTTTAAGATATTGGAGATTCTTGTGGTCAGTGAACACTTGGAATGGGTGTGTGGTACCTTCAAGTAGGTGTCTCCAATGTTCCATAGCCGACTTCATAGCTAATAACTCCTTATCCCCAACAGAATAGTTTCTTTCTGCTGGTGATAATCGACGAGAGAAGTAGGCTACAGGATGTTGAAAAGAATCCTCCTGTCCAGGTTGTGAGAGTATAGCTCCGATTCCCACATTTGAGGCGTCAACCTCCAATGTATAAGGCAATTCGGGATCAGGTAACCTTAGAACTGGTGCTGTAGTAAATTCTTTTTTTTAGTTGTTGAAAAGCTTGTTCTGTTTTTGAATCCCATATATATTTCTGTTTCCCAGTCAGTTGAGTCAAAGGTTGAACAATAGAAGAGAAGTGATTAATGAATTTTCTATAAAAATTGGTAAAACCCAAGAACCTCTGCAAAGATTTTATAGAGGTTGGGGTAGACCAATTGGCTATAGCTGTTAGTTTTTCTTGATCCATTTGTATACCTTTGGGTGAGATGATATACCCAAGGAATTTGATGGTGTCTTTGTGAAAATTACATTTTTCCATCTTTGCATACAAATGATGGTCTCTCAGGGTTGCTAAAACCCATCTAACATGTTTTTTGTGATCTGTTAAATTCTTTGAGTATATGAGAATATCATCCAGATACACAATAACACAAACATCCATTAATTCTTTAAAGATCTCATTTATAAAGAATTGGAATGTTGCTGGAGCGTTTGTTAAACCAAATGGCATAACATTGTATTGGAACAATCCATATCTGGTTTTAAATGCTGTCTTCCACTCATCCCCAGATTTCATTCTAATTAAATTGTAAGCTCCTTTAAGATCAAGCTTTGTAAAGATGGTTGCTCCATGAAGGCGTTCAATTATTTCTGGGATGAGTGGTAAGGGATAACGATTTTTCTTTCATGTAATTAGCAAGAGTCCATGAGCTAGTGACGTATGGGATATACATTCCTACCAGGAGGGGCAAAGTTTCCCAAACCTCAAAATGCCTATAAATACACCCCTCACCACACCCACAATTCAGTTTTACAAACTTTGCCTCCTATGGAGGTGGTGAAGTAAGTTTGTGCTAGATTCTACGTTGATATGCGCTCCGCAGCAAGTTGGAGCCCGGTTTTCCTCTCAGCGTGCAGTGAATGTCAGAGGGATATGAGGAGAGTATTGCCTATTTGAATTCAGTGATCTCCTTCTACGGGGTCTATTTCATAGGTTCTCTGTTATCGGTCGTAGAGATTCATCTCTTACCTCCCTTTTCAGATCGACGATATACTCTTATTTATATACCATTACCTCTGCTGATTTTCGTTTCAGTACTGGTTTGGCTTTCTACAAACATGTAGATGAGTGTCCTGGGGTTCCGGATGTGGCGTCATTTTTGGCGCCAAAAAGCATTTAGGCGCCAAATAATGTGGGCGTCTTATTTGGCGCCAAAAAATATGGGCGTCGCTTTTGTCTCCACATTATTTCAGTCTCATTTTTTCTTTGCTTCTGGTTACTAGAAGCTTGTTTATTGGCATTTTTTCCCATTCCTGGAACTGTCATTTAAGGAATTTGATCAATTTTGCTTTATATGTTGTTTTTTCTCTTACATATTGCAAGATGTCTCACGTTGCATCTGAGTCAGAAGATACTTCAGGAAAATCGCTGTCTAGTGCTGGAACTACCAAAGCTAAGTGTATCTGCTGTAAACTTTTGGTAGCTATTCCTCCGGCTGTTGTTTGTATTAATTGTCATGACAAACTTGTTAAAGCAGATAATATTTCCTTTAGTAATGTACCATTGCCTGTTACAGTTCCTTCAACATCTAAGGTGCAGAATGTTCCTGATAACATAAGAGATTTTGTTTCTGAATCCATCAAGAAGGCTATGTCTGTTATTTCTCTTCTAGTAAACATAAAAAATATTTTAAAACTTCTCTCTCTACAGATGAATTTTTAAATGAACATCATCATTCTGATTCTGATGACTCTTCTGGTTCAGAGGATTCTGTCTCAGAGATTGATGCTGATAAATCTTCATATTTATTTAAAATGGAATTTATTTGTTCTTTACTTAAAGAAGTACTAATTGCTTTAGAAATAGAGGATTCTGGTCCTCTTGATACTAATTCTAAACGTTTAGATAAGGTATTTAAATCTCCTGTGGTTATTCCAGAAGTTTTTCCTGTTCCTAATGCTATTTCTGAAGTAATTTCCAGAGAATGGGATAAATTGGGTAATTAATTTACTCCTTCTAAACGTTTTAAGCAATTATATCCTGTGCCGTCTGACAGATTAGAATTTTGGGACAAAATCCCTAAAGTCGATGGGGCTATTTCTACCCTTGCTAAACGTACTACTATTCCTACGTCAGATGGTACTTCGTTTAAAGATCCTTTAGATAGGAAAATTGAATCCTTTCTAAGAAAAGCTTATCTGTGTTCAGGTAATCTTCTTAGACCTGCTATATCATTGGCTGATGTTGCTGCAGCTTCAACTTTTTGGTTGGAGACTTTAGCGCAACAAGTAACAGATCATGATTCTCATAATATTATTATTCTTCTTCAGCATGCTAATAATTTTATCTGTGATGCCATTTTTGATATTATCAGAGTTGATGTCAGGTTTATGTCTCTAGCTATTTTAGCTAGAAGAGCTTTATGGCTTAAAACTTGGAATGCTGATATGGCTTCTAAATCAACTCTACTTTCCATTTCTTTCCAGGGTAACAAATTATTTGGTTCTCAGTTGGATTCTATTATCTCAACTGTTACTGGTGGGAAAGGAACTTTTTTACCACAGGATAAAAAATCTAAGGGTAAAAACAGGGCTAATAATCGTTTTCGTTCCTTTCGTTTCAACAAAGAACAAAAGCCTGATCCTTCATCCTCAGGAGCAGTTTCAGTTTGGAAACCATCTCCAGTCTGGAATAAATCCAAGCCTTCTAGAAAGACAAAGCCTGCTTCTAAGTCCACATGAAGGTGCGGCCCTCATTCCAGCTCAGCTGGTAGGGGGCAGGTTACGTTTTTTCAAAGAAATTTGGATCAATTCTGTTCACAATCTTTGGATTCAGAACATTGTTTCAGAAGGGTACAGAATTGGTTTTAAGATGAGACCTCCTGCAAAGAGATTTTTTCTTTCCCGTGTCCCAGTAAATCCAGTGAAAGCTCAAGCATTTCTGAATTGTGTTTCAGATCTAGAGTTGGCTGGAGTAATTATGCCAGTTACAGTTCTGGAACAGGGGATGGGGTTTTATTCAAATCTCTTCATTGTACCAAAGAAGGAGAATTCCTTCAGACCAGTTCTGGATCTAAAAATATTGAATCGTTATGTAAGGATACCAACGCTCAAAATGGTAACTGTAAGGACTATCTTGCCTTTTGTTCAGCAAGGGCATTATATGTCCACAATAGATTTACAGGATGCATATCTGCATATTCCGATTCATCCAGATCATTATCAGTTCCTGAGATTCTCTTTTCTGGACAAGCATTACCAGTTTGTGGCTCTGCCGTTTGGCCTAGCTACAGCTCCAAGAATTTTTACAAAGGTTCTCGGTGCCCTTCTGTCTGTAATCAGAGAACAGGGTATTGTGGTATTTCCTTATTTGGACGATATCTTGGTACTTGCTCAGTCTTTACATTTAGCAGAATCTCATACGAATCGACTTGTTGTTTCTTCAAGATCATGGTTGGAGGATCAATTCACCAAAAAGTTCATTGATTCCTCAGACAAGGGTAACCTTTCTGGGTTTCCAGATAGATTCAGTGTCCATGACTCTGTCTTTAACAGACAAGAGACGTCTAAAATTGATTTCAGCTTGTCGAAACCTTCAGTCACAATCATTCCCTTCGGTAGCCTTATGCATGGAAATTCTAGGTCTTATGACTGCTGCATCGGACGCGATCCCCTTTGCTCGTTTTCACATGCGACCTCTTCAGCTCTGTATGCTGAATCAATGGTGCAAGGATTACACAAAGATATCTCAATTAATATCTTTAAAACCGATTGTACGACACTCTCTAACGTGGTGGACAGATCACCATCGTTTAATTCAGGGGGCTTCTTTTGTGCTTCCGACCTGGACTGTAATTTCAACAGATGCAAGTCTCACAGGTTGGGGAGCTGTGTGGGGATCTCTGACGGCACAAGGAGTTTGGGAATCTCAGGAGGTGAGATTACCGATCAATATTTTGGAACTCCGTGCAATTTTCAGAGCTCTTCAGTCTTGGCCTCTTCTGAAGAGAGAATCGTTCATTTGATTTCAGACAGACAATGTCACTACTGTGGCATACATCAATCATCAAGGAGGGACTCACAGTCCTCTGGCTATGAAAGAAGTATCTCGAATTCTGGTTTGGGCGGAATCCAGCTCCTGTCTAATATCTGCGGTTCATATCCCAGGTATAGACAATTGGGAAGCGGATTATCTCAGTCGCCAAACGTTGCATCCGGGCGATTGTTCTCTTCACCCAGAGGTATTTCTTCAGATTGTTCAAATGTGGGAGCTTCCAGAAATAGATCTGATGGCGTCTCATCTAAACAAGAAACTTCCCAGGTATCTGTCCAGATCCCGGGATCCTCAGGCGGAAGCAGTGGATGCATTATCACTTCCTTGGAAGTATCATCCTGCTTATATCTTTCCGCCTCTAGTTATTCTTCCAAGAGTAATCTCCAAGATTCTGAAGGAATGCTCGTTTGTTCTGCTGGTAGCTCCGGCATGGCCTCACAGGTTTTGGTATGCGGATCTTGTCCGGATGGCCTCTTGCCATCCGTGGACTCTTCCGCTACGACCAGACCTTCTGTCGCAAGGTCCTTTTTTCCATCAGGATCTCAAATCCTTAAATTTAAAGGTATGGAGATTGAACGCTTGATTCTTGGTCAAAGAGGTTTCTCTGACTCTGTGATTAATACTATGTTACAGGCTCGTAAATCTGTATCCAGAGAGATATATTATAGAGTCTGGAAGACTTATATTTCTTGGTGTCTTTCTCATCATTTTTCTTGGCATTCTTTTAGAATTACGAGAATTTTACAGTTTCTTCAGGATGGTTTAGATAAAGGTTTATCCGCAAGTTCTTTGAAAGGACAAATCTCTGCTCTTTCTGTTCTTTTTCACAGAAAGATTGCTAATCTTCCTGATATTCATTGTTTTGTACAAGCTTTGGTTCGTATAAAACCTGTCATTAAGTCAATTTCTCCTCCTTGGAGTTTGAATTTGGTTCTGGGGGCTCTTCAAGCTCCTCCGTTTGAACCTATGCATTCATTGGACATTAAATTACTTTCTTGGAAAGTTTTGTTCCTTTTGGCAATCTCTTCTGCCAGAAGAGTTTCTGAATTATCTGCTCTTTCTTGTGAGTCTCCTTTTCTGATTTTTCATCAGGATAAGGCAGTGTTGCAAACTTCTTTTGAATTTTTACCTAAAGTTGTGAATTCTAACAACATTAGTAGAGAAATTGTGGTTCCTTCATTATGTCCTAATCCTAAGAATTCTAAGGAGAAATCATTGCATTCTTTGGATGTTGTTAGAGCTTTGAAATATTATGTTGAAGCTACTAAGTCTTTCCGAAAGACTTCTAGTTTATTTGTTATCTTTTCCGGTTCTAGAAAAGGCCAGAAAGCTTCTGCCATTTCTTTGGCATCTTGGTTGAAATCTTTAATTCATCTTGCCTATGTTGAGTCGGGTAAAACTCCGCCTCAAAGGATTACAGCTCATTCTACTAGGTCAGTTTCTACTTCCTGGGCGTTTAGGAATGAAGCTTCGATTGATCAGATTTGCAAAGCAGCAACTTGGTCCTCTTTGCATACTTTTACTAAATTCTACCATTTTGATGTATTTTCTTCTTCTGAAGCAGTTTTTGGTAGAAAAGTACTTCAGGCAGCGGTTTCAGTTTGAATCTTCTGCTTATGTTTTTCATTAAACTTTATTTTGGGTGTGGATTATTTTCAGCAGGAATTGGCTGTCTTTATTTTATCCCTCCCTCTCTAGTGACTCTTGCGTGGAAAGATCCACATCTTGGGTAATCATTATCCCATACGTCACTAGCTCATGGACTCTTGCTAATTACATGAAAGAAAACATAATTTATGTAAGAACTTACCTGATAAATTCATTTCTTTCATATTAGCAAGAGTCCATGAGGCCCGCCCTTTTTTTGGGCACAATTATTCCAATTCCTTATTTTATATGCTTTCGCACTTTTTTATCACCCCACTTCTTGGCTATTCGTTAAACTGAATTGTGGGTGTGGTGAGGGGTGTATTTATAGGCATTTTGAGGTTTGGGAAACTTTGCCCCTCCTGGTAGGAATGTATATCCCATACGTCACTAGCTCATGGACTCTTGCTAATATGAAATAAATGAATTTATCAGGTAAGTTCTTACATAAATTATGTTTTTATGGTGACAGCATTTAATGCTCGATAATTTATAATCGGTCTGAGTGTACGTCTTTGTTTGTCACAAAGAAAAATGCAGAAGCTATAGGAGATGATGAGGGGGTGATAAAACCTTTTTTAAGATTTTCATCTAAATATTCTCTCAGATGTTTTAATTCTTTCTGAGAGAGAGGGAAAATCCTTCCTTATGGTATTTCTATGCCAGGTTTAGTATCTATTGGGCAATCAAAATGCCTGTGAGGTGGTAGTGTTTCAGCATGTTTGAAGTTGAATACATAACTAAACTCTATGTATTCCTCAGGTAGTATTGATGTCATATGTCCTATTGTGAGATAGGGATAACAGGTGTCTAAACAGTATTGCGATGTGAATGTTATATGATTTTGTGACCAGTCAATAGATGGGTTATGTTTCTGCAACCAAGGGTAACCTAGAATTATCGGGTGTATGGATCTAGGGATTACATCAAATGTTAGGAATTCTTTATGTCCGTCAGGGGTGATTGTCAATAGTGGTATTGTGTGGTGAGTGATAGGACCCTTTAATATTTGTGTACCATCTATAACTCTTACGAAAAGAGGAGAGTTTTTCTGCACAATTGGTATTTTATTTAAATTCACAATAGATTCATCTATGAATAAACCATCAGCTCCTGAATCAACGATTGCCTCGTTCTGCACCTGTTGAAGATCCCACTGCAAAGACAAGTTTAGTACAAGGAGAGTTGGTTTTTTAAGTGTTTCAAATTTATAATCTTTATTCAACTTACCCTTCTTTTGACATAGAAGGATTGGGCAACTTGCAACATCATGCTCCTTATTGGCACAATATAAACATAAATTGGCAAGTCGTCTTCTTTGTTTCTCATCCTGAGTAAGTGGTCCGCATATAGTTCCTATTTCCATTGGAACAGGGGTGGAAGTAGGTTTCTCTGTGTAGGAATTATAGGGTTTCTTAAGCGTGCCTTCAAATTGATGTCTTTCACTCTTTCTTTCACGATATCTCCTATCTATAGCAATACTTAACTTAATGAGAGCTTCCAATGTCTCTGGATAGTCCACCCTTGAAAGTTCATCTTTCAGGTGCTCAGATAGGCCCAAACGGAACTGATTTTTTAAACTAACTGAGTTCCACTGTGAGTCAGTGGCCCATAGCTGAAAATCAGCTATGTAATCCTCTACTGCTCTTTTCCCTTGTTTGAGGGATCTTAACCTCTGTTCTGCAGTCTGTTGTTTGTTGATGTCATCATACAGTACTGCCATTGTAAGGAAAAAAATTTCTAATGAGTTTAGTAGAGGATCTTCACTTTCTAAGAACCTATCTGCCCATGCTCGAGGTTCTCCTGAGAGATATGATATAGCAGTGTAAACTTTAATTTTATGAGTACGGTAGGTTCTAGGTTTCAAAGTAAAGAGTAACATACAAGCATTTTTAAATTTGCAAAATTTAGTGCGATCACCACTAAATGGTATGGGGGGATTAACATGAGGTTCAGGTATTTCAGTGGATTTTTGAGAAATGAATTCATTAAGAATTTGTTTTAAAGTACTGTTCTCATTTTTTATTTCTGTTAATCCTTGGGCTAATAATTCCACTTTTTGATTCAGTGAGGTAATTTGATTTGACATTTCTAGGAGATCCATGATCAATCTGGAATTAAGTGCAAATGAATATTTAATCTTTTTTTAGGCTTGATTATTCTGTGATAGTTACTGTTATCAACTTTAAAATGAAGTAATTTATCACTATATTTATGAGTGTTTGCTTTCATTTTCTCCCTGATAACATTTCTTGTTAAAAGAGAACCTGTAAGAAAGCGAATATTTCTATAGGATAAGTGATTGTAATGGGTCACTGAACTGTTATACTAACAGTCAGAGAGACTCAAACCAAAGTTAAATGATATGTAAGAATAAATTGTAATCAAATAGAAAAATGAATGCCGAGTACAAACTAAGTCACAACAATGTCATAAGGCAAGGATAATCCTCAGACTCTAAATTGAATTTATGTTCTGTCTTTTAGTGATATATGAGAGCGTTGTAAATGTTGATTGAAGAGGCATATTATCAGGAAATGAATGTATAGGGTTAAGCGCTGTGAACACAATCTTAGATACAAGATGGAGAGGGTACATTTATGACCACTGTTGGAGATCTCAATTATAGCATGCTTATGGTAATAGATATGTACATACCTTATTCGTATATTGGATATAAAGTTATTACCCGACTTTAGCAAGAGAATGTCCGTGCTGCTCTGTGCTGAGTACTCAGCGTTTGTGGTGAGACTGGCGCGCTGTGCGCACAGGTTGAAGGGCTGCGTGGGTGACGTCACAAGTGAAAGTTCAGACGTTCTGGCTAGATGCTGATATAAACTGAAGTTACAGTTTATATAAGGTGTTAGATGAAATCCTCAAAAGTATAATATTAGATTCCAGGCAGGTAGATGAATAAAGTAAAAAGTTTAGATAATAAGTAAGGTCCCAATAACACTATAGGATAATATAGTGTATAGAGATAGCTTCAATTAGTTTGCAGAGACCAGGGAGAGAAAAGAACAAACAACCCACAGACTGCAATAATCAAGCAATGCTGTGAGGTAAGGGTGTAACTTAAATAGGGCTAAGGATAGGGCGGAGATCATGATTAAAGGTATAACCTGTAGCTAAAATCATGACAAATAGTTACCTAGTTAAAATAATTACAAAATTACCTGTAAAATAAATCCTAACCTAACTTACAATTAAACCTAACACTACACTATCAATAAATAAATTAAATAAACTACCTACAATTATCTACAATTAAACCTAACACTACACTATCAATAAATAAATTAAATACAATTCCTACAAATAAATACAATTAAATAAACTAACTAAAGTACAAAAAATAAAAAAGAACTAAGTTACAAAAAATAAAAAAATATTTACAAACATTAGAAAAAAATTACAACAATTTTAAACTAATTACACCTACTCTAAGCCCCTTAATAAAATAACAAAGACCCCCAAAATAAAAAAATGCCCTACCCTATTCTAAATTACAAAAGTTCAAAGCTCTTTTACCTTACCAGCCCTTAAAAGGACCTTTTGTGGGGCATGCCCCAAATAATTCAGCTCTTTTGCCTGTAAAAAAAAACATACAATACCCCCCCCAACATTACAACCCACCACCCACATACCCCTAATCTAACCCAAACCCCCCTTAAATAAACCTAACACTAAGCCCCTGAAGATCTTCCTACCTTGTCTTCACCATGCCAGGTATCACCGATCGTTCCAGGATCCGAAATCTTCATCCAAGCCCAAGCGGGGGCTAGACATCCATTGTCCGGCGGCTGAAGAGGTCCAGAAGAGGCTCCAAAATCTTCATCCTATCCGGGAAGAAGAGGCGATCTGGACCGGCAACCATCTTGATCCAATCGGCATCTTCTATCTTCATCCGATGACGACCGGCTCCATCTTGAAGACCTCCATCGCGGACCCATCTTCTTCTTCCGACGACTTCCCGACGAATGACGGTTCCTTTAAGGGACGTCATCCAAGATGGCGTCCCTCGAATTTCGATTGGCTGATAGGATTCTATCAGCCAATCGGAATTAAGGTAGGAAAATTCTGATTGGCTGAAGGAATCAGCCAATCAGAATCAAGTTCAATCCGATTGGCTGATCCGATCAGCCAATCAGATTGAGCTCGCATTCTATTGGCTGATCAGAACAGGATGACGTCCCTTAAAGGAACCGTCATTCGTCGGGAAGTCGTCAGAAGAAGAAGATGGGTCCGCGGTGGAGGTCTTCAAGATGGAGCCGGTCATCATCGGATGAAGATAGAAGATGCCGCTTGGATCAAGATGGTTGCCGGTCCGGATCGCCTCTTCTTCCCGGATAGGATGAAGATTTTGGAGCCTCCTCTGGACCTCTTCAGCCGCCGGATGATGGATGTCTAGCCCCCGCTTGGGCTTGGATGAAGATTTCGGAGCCTGGAACGATCGGTGATACCTGGCATGGTGAAGACAAGGTAGGAAGATCTTCAGGGGCTTAGTGTTAGGTTTATTTAAGGGGGGTTTTTGTTAGATTAGGGGTATGTGGGTGGTGGGTTGTAATGTTGTGGGGGGTATTGTATGTTTTTTTTTACAGGCAAAAGAGCTGAATTCTTTGGGGCATGCCCCACAAAAGGTCCTTTTAAGGGCTGGTAAGGTAAAAGAGCTTTGAACTTTTGTAATTTAGAATAGGGTAGGGCATTTTTTTTATTTTGGGGGTCTTTGTTATTTTATTAGGGGGCTTAGAGTAGGTGTAATTAGTTTAAAATTGTTGTAATTTTTTTCTAATGTTTGTAAATATTTATTTTTATTTTTTGTAACTTAGTTCTTTTTTATTTTTTGTACTTTAGTTAGTTTATTTAATTGTATTTATTTGTAGGAATTGTATTTAATTTATTTATTGATAGTGTAGTGTTAGGTTTAATTGTAGATAATTGTAGGTAGTTTATTTAATTTATTTATTGATAGTGTAGTGTTAGGTTTAATTGTAACTTAGGTTAGGATTTATTTTACAGGTAATTTTGTAATTATTTTACCTAGGTAACTATTAAATAGTTATTAACTATTTAATAGCTATTGTACCTGGTTAAAATAATTACAAAGTTGCCTGTAAAATAAATATTAATCCTAAAATAGCTACAATATAATTATAATTTATATAGTAGCTATATTAGGGTTTATTTTACAGGTAAGTATTTAGCTTTAAATAGGAATAATTTATTTAATAAGAGTTAATTTATTTCGTTAGATTTAAATTATATTTAATTTAGGGGGGTGTTAGGGTTAAAGTTAGACTTAGCTTTAGGGGTTAATAAATTTATTAGAGTAGCGGTGAGCTCCTGTCGGCAGATTAGGGGTTAATACTTGAAGTTAGGTGTCGGCAATGTTAGGGAGGGCAGATTAGGGGTTAATACTATTTATTATAGGGTTATTGAGGCGGGAGTGAGGCGGATTAGGGGTTAATACATTTATTATAGTAGCGCTCAGGTCCGGTTGGCACATTAGGGGTTAATAAGTATAGTTAGGTAGAGGCGACGTCGGGGGCGGCAGATTAGGGGTTAATAAATATAATATAGGGGTCGGCGATGTTAGGGCAGCAGATTAGGGGTACATAGTGATAATGTAGGTGGCGGGGCTGTACGGAGCGGCAGATTAGGGGTTAAAAATAATATGCAGGGGTCATCGATAGCGGGGGCGACAGATTAGGGGTTAATAAGTGTAAGGTTAGGGGTGTTTAGACTCGGGGTACATGTTAGAGTGTTAGGTGCAGACGTAGGAAGTGTTTCCCCATAGAAAACAATGGGGCTGCGTTAGGAGCTGAACACGGCTTTTTTTTCAGCTCAAACAGCCCCATTGTTTTCTATGGGGGAATCGTGCACGAGCACGTTTTTGAAGCTGGCCGCGTCCGTAAGCACCGCTGGTATCGAGAGTTGAAGTTGAGGTAAATATGCTATACGCTCCTTTTTTGGAGCCTAACGCAGCCATTCTGTGAACTCTAAATACCAGCGGTATTTAAAAGGTGCGGCCAGGAAAAAGCACGCGTAGCTAACGCACCCCTTTGGCCGCAAAACTCTAAATCTAGGCGTAGGGGTTCATAATTATAATGTAGGTTGCGGCGGTGTCCGGAACGGCAGATTAGGGGTTAATAATATAATGTAGGTGTCGGCGATATCGGGGGCAGCAGATTAGGGGTTAATAAGTGTAAGATTAGGGGTGTTTAGACTCGGGGTTCATGTTAGGGTGTTAGGTGTAGACATAAATATTATTTCCCCATAGGAATCAATGGGGCTGCGTTAGGAGCTGAACGCTGCTTTTTTGAAGGTGTTAGGTTTTTTTAGGCGAATCTGCCCCATTGATTCCTATGGGGAAATTGTGCACAAGCACGTTTTGCCAGCTCACCGCTACCGTAAGCAGCGCTGGTATTGAGGTGAGATGTGGAGCAAAATTTTGCTCTCCGCTCACTTTTTTGCGGCTAACGCCGGGTTTAAAAAAAACCATAATACCAGCTTTGTCTGTAGGTGAGCGGTGAGCTGAAACTGCTCATTAGCCCCGCAAGCCTTACCAACAAAAACTCGTAATCTAGCCGAATATATATAAATACAATTTATCTACATTAAGGAAATCTCCCTAAGTATATATATTAAATATTTTAGCTGCTACTTAACATGAACATGAACATAACAAGTTCACAGTAGAATATATCCATTTAAATTATGAGTTAGTGGCACATTTTTTGCATGTTATTACATAGTTACATATAATAAAAGACGCAAGTCCATCAAGTTCGACATTTCATGCATCCCCCTTTCTACTGTTGATCCTAAAGAAGGCAAAAAAGTAATCTGAAGTGATTTTGAATTACTAATAAACACAAATTTATTGTAAAATATTGCTTAGACATATCACACTTTACCCAATTAAATCTTTCTTTCCATGTAAATCTACAATTACAAATTAAGAACTATTAATAAGATTTACAGCTAAATATATAAACCAACCTAAATGTATTCAGAGGATTATTTCTAATTTCCATATTTTGTACCATAATTGTTTTGTTCCTTTTTTCTATAACATTTTTTTTTTCTTACTCATGTGCTGAGGCCATTTAGACTTTTGCCGTTTTTTGCATTTGTTTGAACTATAATAAACTGTTACAACGTATGTAACATTATTGTTATTATTATCAAATTTGTTTATCACTAAAATAACAATATGTGAATTCATTTCTTGGAACATACAGTATACAATAGTTTTTTTGTTGGTGTTTTTTTAATTGAAATGCAGGGAAAAAACTCAATAAACAATATTTGTTAGCATCTCTTTTTTTTATATAATTGACTTTTTACCACAGAAACATATAGTAATATTAAACATTTGGTTCTTCGTGCCCAATACATGTTTGAATAGTGCTTGCTTAATGAAAAAAAAGCATATGATTCTTTCCTTTAATTGAATTATGAACGCTAACTTATTATTTGTTCTTCATGAAAATTCTAGGATCTGGTTGGCATTTTTAATTAGAGGTTTTTGTGAATTGTACATAATTGAATATGTTAACTGAATCCTGTGATATTTTATTAAATATGCAAAGCATTGACAACTTTTAAATCAGATCTATTCATATACTGACATGGGCAAAGTGTCCCATAAATTATGTGCTATTTTAATTTGCATTTGTAATCTTGTATTATTTAATTATATGTTGACTAATGGCTATATTACAAGTGAAGCTCTATTTAAATGTTCACCTGTAAATAAGCACATTTGCCTGTTTATAGGCGCACGTTAAGTAACCAGCCATTACAAGCAAGCTTGTGGGAGTACTTTGTGCTTAGCGCAATTAACCAGAGGTCAGACATCTGGTTAATTAAAAAAAATTGCCCCACGTGCCCCCCAAATAAAGTCAAGAGTTCCTTTAATTAAAAAAAAAAGCATCTTTATTCTTGAAACACAACTGCACAAAAAAGTTATAAGAGGTTAAAGTGAGGGGATGTGGGGTGTTAGAAAAAAAAACTGCACTGAAAAGTGCCTTTATTTTTAAGTTTATTGGGACTGTGTTTTTACTTTAAATTGCATCAGCCAATAGGATTTTTTCACCTTTAATTCCGATTGGCTGATAGAATTCTATCAGCGAATCTGAATTCAAGGGACACCATCTTGGATGATGTCATTTAAAGGAGAATTTATTGTTCAAGAAGACCGGATGTCTTGAAGATGGACCCACTCCGCGCAGGATGGATGAAGATAGAAGATACCGTCTGGATGAAGACTTCTGCCTGGTTGGATGAAGACTTCTGCCCGGTTGGATGTAGACTTCTGCCGCTTTGTTGAGGACTTCTACCGGCTTTGTTGAGGATGGATGTCGGGCCTTCAGAAACTGTAAGTGGATCTTCTGGGGTTAGTGTTAGGCTTTTTTAAGGGTTTATTGGGTAGGTTTTATTTTACTTTGTATCGGCACCAATACTAGTATCGGTATCGGTGCAACCCTAATATATATATAGATTTAAACTAAAAAGTTAGATCCCAAGGATATAGTAATCCTTGTATACAAAGAATGGGGCTTCAGCACTCTTTAAAATTATATAAAAAAATATTTTATTCATATATATCCTTAGACAGGCATATTCTGTTATCATGGCATAAGAAACACACACATATCCCTGAAATAAAGGGCAAATAAGTAATATCTCAAAAGGTGCTAAGATAAATAACACTATGTATCAAAACATATACAAAAGTAAAATCTTAAAGGTAAATCTGGCGTCCCAGAAAATTGGCTTTTTTGCATGCAACACCCTGCTGCACCAAACACTATATACTAACAGGCTGTGTCTGGGCAGGTTATCATAGGGATCTATGCATGCTCAGCAGTTGATGGTGTAAAGTGGTGAAATATCGGCCCAGTTGTGCTTAACATGAGAAACAAAGTCACAGTAAAATTTCCAAATGTTGAACGGAAATTGTTTTTCACAAATGATTAAAGCAAGCAAGCAGGCAAGCAAATAAACAGGATATAAATTATGGCATGCATAGGGAAGCAGCGTAAAGAAAGAGGTCAGTTGTTAACAATATAGGCAGTCTGGACAGCAAGCAACACAAAGCAAGCTCCACATAAGCAGTTCCGTATCTGTAACAATAAAATGATACCTCTCCTCAGTGTATTTGTGACCATATAGGAATGTCCACAATGTAATCAATTTTCAAACCATGCCAGGTCCCTGCAAAAGGATCAGAGCACATCCATTTCATCCGTATCATGTAAGCACTTGGAAATTCTTACAAGCAAAACATCGGATGTCAGAGCGCCTAGCAACCACCTACGTATGTTTCACTCCCATTGGCTGATCAACGGGGCTTCATCAGGGCGTAATTGCGTCATGTGAGAATACTTAATTTATTCACTTCTCTTAGTCCAGCCTCCTGACAAACAACGAAATATAATTGTGTAACATTTTAACAACAAAAACTGCTAATCAATAAGTGAGACATGTGACTGTGGAGAACCCATGGCGTTCACCCCATATATAATACGTAAGTGTGCAGACAGAAAGCAAAAAAAAAGACTTACAAATGCAAAGGTGGTGTTATAAACACCACTCTCGTATATACAAATACTTTATCTCAGCACGGCTATAACAAGGTAATAGGAGTACTATTTATTAACATATAAAGATTACCTACAGCCTATTTGGGTCAATTAACATTCAAATTTTACATTCTGATATTATTTATGTGTAGGGATAAAAGAAAAAATGGAAACTTTAATATACAAATTTTCATCAATAAGAGGATTAGACTTATAACCTTGCTACATTAAAGTATCTGTCTAATGATCAATAGCATGTACGGAATAAAAAAGGTTATAATAGATTGACATTCAGTACAGGCGAATACTTTAGAATGCCTATTCTTCATCTCTGTATACAGTAAATTCTTACAGCTATTAATCCAGACTACGGATAACCTACATGTCTATGGTCCTTAGTTACATTGATGTACTTATGAGTGGAGACTATCCTTGATAGAGGGCAAGTATCTAAAAAATCATGTAATGTGTAAAGATACTTTATTATCCTATCTTACTTGTAAGGCATTTCTATGAAAGGCATATTTAAATTTATTTCCTAGCTTCACTTCCAGACAAAACATTTTTTTTCAACCTAGGAAGCAAGAAAGGTCTATCTTTTCATTAAGCCCATTAGGAGCTAGGGTTTGAAGTCTATGAATCCATCTAGATTCCTTTCTTAAAAGACATCTGTCTTGATCTCCTCCTCTTCCATTTACAATACCTTTATCTATCCCTGTGAACTTAAGGGGTTCTGGATCACTTTGATGGTATTCCAAGAAGTGTCTAGCAACGCAATTTTGGACATGAGCAGTATAAAAGATATACCAGGCCTTCAGTGTTACAGTTAAAGAAATACCTAATGACAAAAGATTTACTCTGATTTGTAGAAAATCATCTCGTTTTATCCATATAGTCACAAGTGACACATTTGCCACAGGGAAAATTTCCTATCACCTTAACACTTGAAAGCCAATTTTTTGGTGATGCCACATAATTGCAATGTATTAATTTGTCTCTAAAGTTGGGAGCCCTTTTTGCAGTTAAGAGGGGACTATTTCCTATATCTTCCGCTAGATTTTCATCAGCTAGAAGAAATCTCCAGTTTTCCTTTATTATACCTTTCAGAGTATTCCAATGACAATTATACTTAGTCACAAGCCTAGGACTTCTGTCATTATTCTTTACAGTTCTATTATATCGGAGGTCATCCCTGTTGTGATTTCTTGCTCTGTTATATGCTTTTTCAATGCAATTTTTGAATATCCTCTTGCACTAAATCTATTTTTCATTTAATTTGCATGATTTTCAAAGGTTGATCGAGTAGTACAGTTCCTCCTAATCCGGAGAAACTGTCCAACTGGAATGATTCTCTTGAGGCTTTCGGGATGATGACTTTTAGCTTGTAGCAGGCTATTGGTAGCTGTTGGCTTTCTATAATTTTCAGCTATCAAAATAGCTCTTTCTTTTTTAATTTCTTTTATGTCATACTGGTATGTAAAGATGATATTGCTCCTATTGTGGTTTAATTTATCAATAAATTCTAATAGAATTTCCTCAGATCCATTCCAGAAAACGAGTATGTCAACCACATACCGTAACCAAATTTGTACAAAATTATCAGTGTAGTAACTCAGCTGCTCTAGAACTATCTGATTTTCCCATGATCCTAAATGGAGACATGTATAAGTTGGAGCACAGGTTGCTCCCATTGCTGTTCCCCGAACTTGTTTGTAAACTTTTTTATTAAAGGAAAAAATATTCGGCTAGATTACGAGTTTTGCGTTAAGCTGAAAAAGCAGAGTTAACAGGTCCTAACGCTGCTTTTTCGCTACCGCTGCTATTACGAGTCTTGCAGGTTTAGGGGCACCGCACACTTTTTTGGCCTTACCACAAAACGACTTACGTAAACTTTGTGAACCCTTTTTTTCTATGGGACTTTCATAGCGCTGGTATTATTAGTCTGACCTGGGAAGCCAAAAAGTTAGCGGTACACCCTCTACCTCCAAGATTCCTAACGCATTCTAAAGTCAGTAGTTATGAGTTTTACACTACAATACCGTAGCATAAAACTCATAACTAAATTGCGAAAAAGTACACTAACACCCATAAACTACCTATTAATCCCTAAACCGAGGCCCTCCCGCATTGCAAACACTATAACAAAAATGTTAACCCTTAATCTGCCGCTACGGACATCGCCCCCACTAAAATAAACATATTAACCCCTAAGCCACCAAACTCCCGCCTCGCAAACACTAGTTAAATATTATTAACCCCTAATCTGCCGCCCCTAACATCGCCGCCACTTACATTATACTTATTAACCCCTTATCTGCCGTCCCCAACGTCGCCACCAATATATTAAATGTATTAACCCCTCAATCTAAGTCTAACCCTAACACCCCCTAACTTAAATATAATTTAGATAAATCTAAAGAAAATTACTATCATTAACTAAGTTATTCCTATTTAAAACTAAATACTTACCTATAAAATAAACCCTAAGCTAGCTACAATATAACTAATAGCTACATTGTAGCTAGCTTAGGGTTTATTTTTATTTTACAGGCAAGTTTGTATTTATTTTAACTAGGTAGAATAGTTATTAAATAGTTATTAACTATTTAATAACTACCTAGCTAAAATAAATACAAATTGACCTGTAAAATAAAATCTAACCTAAGTTATAATAACACCTAATACTACACTACAATTAAATAAATTAACTAAATTAAATACAATTAAATAAATTAAATTAGCTAAATCACGAAAAAAACAAACACTAAATTACAGAAAATAAAAAACAAATTACAGATCTTTAAACTAATTACACCTAATCTAATAGCCCTATCAAAATAAAAAAGCCCCCCAAAATAAAGAAACCCTAGCCTAAACTAAACTGTCATTAGCCCCTAAAAGGGCCTTTTGCGGGGCATTGCCCCAAAGTAATCAGCTCTTTTACCTGTAAAAAATTACAAACAACCCCAAACAGTAAAATCCACCACCCACACAACCAACCCCCCCAAATAAAATACTAACTAAAAAAAAACTAAGCTCCCCATTGCCCTGAAAAGGGCATTTGGATGGGCATTGCCCTTAAAAGGGCATTTAGCTCTTTTGCAGGCCCAAAGCCCTAACCTAAAAAAATAAACCCACCCAATACACCCTTAAAAAATCCTAACACTAACCCCCGAAGAAGTCTTCATCCAAGCGGCAAGATGTCTTCAACGTAGCCGGCAGAAGTGATCCTCCAGATGGGCAGAAGTCTTCATCCAGACAGCATCTTCTATCTTCATCCATCCAGCACGGAGCAGGTCCATCTTCAAGACATCTGATGCGGAGCATCCTCTTCAAACAACGGCTTCTTCGTAATGAATATCTCTTTAAGTGACATCATCAAAGATGGCGTCCCTTAGATTCTGATTGGCTGATAGAATTCTATCAGCCAATCAGAATTAAGGTAGAAAAAATCATATTGGCTTATGCAATCAGCCAATAGGATTGAGCTGGCATTCTATTTGCTATTCCAATCAGCCAATAGAATGCAAGTTCAATCCTATTGGCTGATTGGATCAGCCAATAGGATTAAAGTTCAATCCAATTGGCTAATTGCATCAACCAATAGGATTTTTTCAACCTTAATTCTGATTGGCTGATAGATTTCTATCAGCCAATCAGAATCTAAGGGATGCTAATTTGAATGACTTCACTTAAAGGAACCTTCATTCGTCGGGAGTCGTCATAAGAAGAGGATGCTCCGCGCCAGATGTCTTGAAGATGTACCTGCTCCGCGCCGGATGGATGAAGATAGAAGATGCCATCTGGATGAAGACTTCTGCCCGTCTGGAGGACCACTTCTCCCGGCTTGGATGAAGACTTCTCCCGGCTTTGTTGAGGACTTCTTGCCGCTTCGTTGAGGACTTCTCCCGGCTTCATTGACAATGGATGTCCGGTCTTCAAAACTGTAAGTGGATCTTCAGGGGTTACTGTTAGGTTTTTTAAGGGTTTATTGGGTGGGTTTTAGTTTTAGATTAGGGTTTGGGCAGCAATAGAGCTAAATGCCCTTTTAAGGGCAATGCCCATCCAAATGCCTTTTTCAGGGCAATGGGGAGCTTAGGTTTGTTTAGTTAGGGTTTTATTTGGGGGTTGGTTGTGTGGGTGGTGGGTTTTACTGTTGGGGGTTGTTTGTATTTTTTTTACAGGTAAAAGTGCTGATTTCTTTGGGGCAATGCCCCACAAATGCTCTTTTAAGGGCTATTAGTAGTTTAGTTTAGGCTAGAGTTTTTATTTTGGGGGGGGGGTGCTTTTTATTTTGATAGGGCTATTAGATTAGGGGTAAATAGTTTAAATATCTTGTAATTTGTTTTTTATTTTGTGTAATTTAGTGGGTTTTTTTGTAATTTAGGTAATTGTATTTAATGTAGTTAATTGTATTTAATTTAGGTAATTTATTTAATTGTAGTGTAAGGTTAGGTGTTAGTGTAAGACAGGTTAGGTTTTATTTTACAGGTAGATTTGTCTTAATTTTAGCGAGTTAGTTAGTAAATAGTTAATAATTATTTAGTAACTATTCTACCTAGTTAAAATAAATACAAACTTGCCTGTAAAATAAAAATAAACCCTAAGCTAGATACAATGTAACTATTAGTTATATTGTAGCTATCTTAGGGTTTATTTTACAGGAAAGTATTTAGTTTTAACCCCTTAAGGACCAGCGACGTACCCTGTATGTCACTGGCCTTTTTTTGGGACTTGATTGTTTTATAGCGCGGTCTTGCCACCAGCGTTGAGACTGCTCTATACCACAAAGCTTGCTGGAGGGAGGGCATTAATAGCGTGTTCTTGCTAGACTTGTGCTATTATGTCCTGAAAAAACCCTTAACGACCAGTAACATACAGGGTACATTGTGGTCATTAAGGGGTTAAATATGAATTATTTAGTTATTATTAGTAGGTTTTCTTTAGATTTATATTAATTATATTTAAGTTAGTGGGTGTTAGGATTAGGGTTACACTTAGGTTTAGGGGTTAATAACTTTAGTATAGTGGCGGCGACATTGGCGGCGGCAGATTAGGGGTTAATAATATTTAACTAATGTTTGTGATGCGGGAGTGTGGCAATTTAGGGGTTAATTTGTTTATTATAGTGGCGGAGATGTCCGGAGTGGCAGATTAGGGGTTAATAAGTATAATGTAGGTGTCGGCGATGTCAGGGGCAGCAGATTAGGGTTAATAAGTGTAAGATTAGGGGTGTTTAGACTCGTGGTTTATGTTAAGGTGTTAGGTGTAAACATAAATTTGGATTACTTTTTATTACTAAGCTTTACGCTGCTTTATTGCAGGTGTTAGGCTTTTTTTCCGCCGGCTCTCCCCATTGATGTCTATGGGGAAATTGTGCACGAGCACGTACAGCCAGCTCACTGCTGACTTAAGCAGCGCTGGTATTGGAGTGTGGTATGGAGCTCAAGTTTGCTCTATGCTCACTTTTTGTCTTTTAACGCCAGGTTTATAAAAACCTGTAATACCAGCGCTGTAGGTAAGTGAGCGGTGACAATAACAAGTTAGCGCCGCACCCCTCATAACACAAAACTCGTAATCTAGCCATAGGTTCCTATGTAAAACAGCTGCAACTAGCATCTTTACTATTGTCTTTACTATATCTTTGCAAAGCTAAATTGTTAAGTGCTAGTTTTTAAATTGATCGACACTAATTTTGTTTTCCAAGGGAGAAAAGCAATTGATAGATCCAATAATTTAAATATTCTGACCAAATTTACCTACATTTTCTATTCTTGTGCCCTTAATACCTGTAATTTATGTGAGCCACAGTTGTTTCCTTGTATGTAATGGACTGTTTCAGTCCTAAAATGTATTCTTTTATTTGCCATATCTAGTACAGATAGTTATATTGAAACAATGGCAGGGACACAGGCCAAGAACTTTTTGCTCCTTATTACTTAGTCTAAGGTGCTAAATCACTCAATCTGGCAATATCATCCTAAATCATACACCCCTCCTCCCTTTGCATACAGTGGCTCCTTGCTATGACTGTCAAGTTAACCTACAATGTAATGCTGCTGAGTACCTATAGACAATGCCTCTGTTTGTCATGTCTTTAGTTCTTTCTGCATTCTGACCTAAAACTAACATTTTTGTTTACTCAGCAGTCTGTACATCTTATTGTGAAAAGAGTCAGTGCTCTAAACCCTTTTTCTAAGAATTACAAAGTAAATGAACTCTGAAGTATTAAAATGTCAATACAACAATTTTTAAGTTCTTTCTTAATAATTGCTATCAGTAGTAAATTATGAAAGAAACATATCACTAGAGAATGACCTTCAATACTCAGTAATCCAGACATAGGCCCCAGCAAACTTTACCAAGACAGATCAGTTAAAGGGACAATCTACACCAGAATTTTTATTGTTTTAAAAGATAGATAATCCCTTTATTACCTATTCCCCAGATTTACATAACCAACACTGTTCTATTAATACACTTTTTACCTCTGTGATTACCTTGTATCTAAGCCTCTTCTGACAGCCCCTGATCACATGACTTTTTTTTATTCATTATCTATTGACTTGCATTTTAGCCAATTAGTGCTGTGTTGTGCTGACTCTTAAATAATTCCCTGTAGGTGAGCACTAAGTTATCTATATGGCCCACATGAACTAGCAGTCTCCTGTTGTGAAAAGCAAATAAAAAAAAACGTGATAAGAGGCTGTCTGTAGTGGATTAGAAACAGGCAGAAATTTAGAGGTTTAAATGTTATAAAGTATATTAATATAACAATGTTGGTTGTGCAAAGCTGGGAATGGGTAGTAAAGGCATTATCTATATATTTTTTATTTTTTTTTAAGAATTTTTATTGAGGTTGTGTGAGAACAAATACAACTTATGTAAAATAACATATCGTAAGACAAATACAAATGGTACATTTCAAGTATACATCTTCCATGGAGAAAGTTAAGATTCACTTTGTGGGTTATGCTGTGCAGAAACCTGGAACCTCATATTCATTTTTACATAGACAATACATATATAGGTATCACATGGGCCACTTATGGACCCTAGAGAGTTTGTAACAATATAAAGAAGAAAGAATTCTCACTTACACTGTGTGCAGAATTATTAGGCAAATGAGTATTTTGACCACATCATCCTCTTTATGCATGTTGTCTTACTCCAAGCTGTATAGGCTCGAAAGCCTACTACCAATTAAGCATATTAGGTGATGTGCATCTCTGTAATGAGAAGGGGTGTGGTCTAATGACATCAACACCCTATATCAGGTGTGCATAATTATTAGGCAACTTCCTTTCCTTTGGCAAAATGGGTCAAAAGAAGGACTTGACAGGCTCAGAAAAGTCAAAAATAGTGAGATATCTTGCAGAGGGATGCAGCACTCTTAAAATTGCAAAGCTTCTGAAGCGTGATCATCGAACAATCAAGCATTTCATTCAAAATAGTCAACAGGGTCGCAAGAAGCGTGTGGAAAAACCAAGGCGCAAAATAACTGCCCATGAACTGAGAAAAGTCAAGCGTGCAGCTGCCAAGATGCCACTTGCCACCAGTTTGGCCATATTTCAGAGCTGCAACATCACTGGAGTGCCCAAAAGCACAAGGTGTGCTATACTCAGAGACATGGCCAAGGTAAGAAAGGCTGAAAGACGACCACCACTGAACAAGACACACAAGCTGAAACGTCAAGACTGGGCCAAGAAATATCTCAAGACTGATTTTTCTAAGGTTTTATGGACTGATGAAATGAGAGTGAGTCTTGATGGGCCAGATGGATGGGCCCGTGGCTGGATTGGTAAAGGGCAGAGAGCTCCAGTCCGACTCCCGCCAGCAAGGTGGAGGTGGAGTACTGGTTTGGGCTGGTATCATCAAAGATGAGCTTGTGGGGCCTTTTCGGGTTGAGGATGGAGTCAAGCTCAACTCCTAGTCCTACTGCCAGTTTCTGGAAGACACCTTCTTCAAGCAGTGGTACAGGAAGAAGCCTGCATCCTTCAAGAAAAACATGATTTTCATGCAGGACAATGCTCCATCACACGCGTCCAAGTACTCCACAGCGTGGCTGGCAAGAAAGGGTATAAAAGAAGAAAATCTAATGACATGGCCTCCTTGTTCACCTGATCTGAACCCCATTGAGAACCTGTGGTCCATCATCAAATGTGAGATTTACAAGGAGGGAAAACAGTACACCTCTCTGAACAGTGTCTGGGAGGCTGTGGTTGCTGCTGCACGCAATGTTGATGGTGAACAGATCAAAACACTGAAAGAATCCATGGATGGCAGGCTTTTGAGTGTCCTTGCAAAGAAAGGTGGCTATATTGGTCACTGATTTGTTTTTGTTTTGTTTTTGAATGTCAGAAATATATATTGGTGAATGTTGAGATGTTATATTGGTTTCACTAGTAAAAATAAATAATTGAAATAGGTATATATTTGTTTTTTGTTAAGTTGCCTAATAATTATGCACAGTAATAGTCACCTGCACACACAGATATCCCCCTAAAATAGCTATAACTAAAAACAAACTAAAAACTACTTCCAAAACTATTCAGCTTTGATATTAATGAGTTTTTTGGGTTCATTGAGAACATGGTTGTTGTTCAATAATAAAATTAATCCTCAAAAATACAACTTGCCTAATAATTCTGCACTCCCTGTATACTTAGTTGTTGTAGTGAAATATGTGGGTATGTTGCGTTTAACTGGATTTGTAGTCAGATAAAAGAACTTTAAAACAGTCTTACTAAGCTAAAAAGAAAATTTATGATCCATGATATGGGACACTGTAAATTAGATGTATAAGAAAAGTAGGTAGGGTGCGATATAGGCTAGACAAATCGCTTCAGCAATCCTCCCGAATTGGGAGGTATATTATAAGAAAAGGTGGTGGTGGTGGTGGGGGCGTGGGAGGTGGTAGTGAAAGTATATTAAATGTGTAAATGTATTAATAGCGCCTGGGTTGGGACAATGTCTCAAATAATAAAACCTGAGGATCACAAAGCCAGTTTAGTTCCTATAGCCTAGTAGAGATGCCTTGTATAATGAGGGCATAAATGGGAATAATAATAAGGCAGGACCTGCCTGCCCCAAAGACACTATACTAAACTATATGAAGGAAGCTGTGCATATATATTTATAGGTCTTTATATTAAAACATTAATGTCATTCATGCAAGGGCTATATGTAAAATGATGTGTGAAACAAATGGGCCATAAGTAGTAGACTTAGTAGGACACAGAGTAAGGCTGTAATTGTGGCAATCGTGTAAAGGTGATATATTTGGGATGGGTCATGCACTGGTAAAGAAGTGCAGAAATTGGGATATTTATATGAATTATATGCAAGGGTAAAAATAGACTATGGGAGTTAGGATGGGACCATTTTAAAGTACAATACACATAGCTATACAAGAGTATCCTCAAAACTATATGAGATCAAAAATTGGAATTGAGGCAGGAATAGATTATTCAATCTGTGTGACCTGAGTGGCAGCAATGAAACTGCGACATTATAGAGAAGGCAACAAAACAAAACAGTAGGGCCTTACAGAACAGCTGCAAAATGGAACATAGTAAATGTTAGGACGCAGCCTCGGCCGCTGGCAACGTCTGTACTGTAGTGAAAGGAATGATCCCACCATACAGCTGCACTAATATAGTGTGAAAAATAGTCAGTATAAATGTTCTATATGCCTCCACACTCACAAGTCTGCCAGGTTGAGGAGTATGTAGAGCAGCAGGACCCATATAGTAGAACATGTAGCATCTCTGAACATCTCAGTACAGTAACAACAGGAGAGATGCACTAAGAAAACACACATTGCATATTGATAGCATATAAAAAAACAAACAAAAAAAAAACATAACTCGTGTCAAATGAACAGAGAACAACATAACAAGAAAATTGGCATAAAGAGCTGTATAGGCACTATTATGATGAGGTACAAATAAGCACACACATACGCTCCCAAAATACATCTATGTGGCACTGAGAGTGAATAGGTAGCGATCTAAAGGCAGTCACAATATTAGGGAGAAACTTGTTGCGCTGTTATAAAGGGAATTGTGTTAACCATATGTAACGTTGCCAGTATCAACTCCGGGCTTTCAGTCCAGGCAACCTGACAGAAGTTTAGCCAACTCCAACTCTAAGCAGAGCGCTGTACCCCACACCGGTAGCTAATGTCTTGTGGCAGTCCCTCAACTTGTAAGCCACTTCTCCGGATCGCAACATGGACATCAGTGCGGCGGTAAAGTGCGCAGTGCACAGAGGCCACAAAGACAGTATGGGGCCTTCTTTATGTAGCTGTCCTTCCTTCAGGAATTGAGAGCGGTATCTCAAGGTAGGGCTCCCAGACGCATCCCTCTTGATCCTCTGGTTCAGAGTAGAGGCTGAGTATGTGTCGGGAGAACCATCCCAGCTGAGCAGTGCAGCGTTAGTGTTGGCTTCCAAGGCATCTGCGTATGCAATCATAGCCTTCTCCTCAGCTGCTGTAAGCGATACAATATTTAGATTCGGCTCTGTCTCAATATTGTGACAGGTATATAGTAAGCCTTGGGATTTCAAACCCCCACCATTCTCTCGGTCAATTAGAGCTGCAGGCTGGATGGCTTTAAATAACGCTGCTTCAAGAGCAGCATGATGATCCTCCACGAGACAGAGCAGATCCGCCAAGAAGCCGACAGTGAACTTCATATTAAGCTGTTATTGAGCTGTTGCTTAGCAACGCGTTTCTCGGCTGAATGCCGTTTCATCAGGCTCCCTGATGAAAGGAGCCTGATGAAACGGCATTCAGCCGAGAAACGCGTTGCTAAGCAACAATTTTATTTGTTTTAATAAAATATTTACTGTTTTATCCTTGCTCTGGACATTGGTATTTTGTATATACCCCTTCACTTTGAGATCCGCCTGGTTGGAGTCCCACTATTGGGGGTTATTTTACACTGACAAGCTGATCGGTATCCCGCATTGGGATTGTCATCGGAAGCAGTCACTGTGGGGAGCCTCGATCTGACCTCAAGCGTCCATTGCCTATGCGAGTCAGCCGAACGGCTCTGAAGTTTCGGCTTGTCCGTTATTGCACTGCATGTGCAACTTCGTTTGTGAGTATATCTCCATCTCTGTCCTTTCTTTTGATGTTTGTATAGGACATACTACACCAAGAGCACCTCTCGTTTTTCTGTCTTTCAGGATTGGTTTGGATAAGGGTTTGTCTGCAAGTTCCTTGAAGGGACAAATCTCTACTCTTTCTGTTTTATTTTACAGAAAGATTGCTAAGCTTCCTGATATGCCCTGTTTTGTACAGGCTTTGGTCCGTATCAAGCCTGTCATTAAATCAATCTCTCCTCCTTGGAGTCTTAATTTGGTTTTGAAGGCTTTGCAGGCTCCTCCGTTTGAGCCTATGTATTCTTTGGACATTAAACTACTTTCTTGGAAAGTGTTGTTCCTTTTGGCCATCTCTTCTGCTAGAAGAGTTTATGAATTATCTGCTCTTTCTTGTGAATCTCCTTTTCTGATTTTCCATCAGGATAAGGCAGTTTTGCAGACTTCATTTAAATTTCTACCTAAGGTTGTGAATTCTAACAACATTAATAGAGAAATTGTTGTCCCTTCTTTGTCCTAATCCTAAGCATTCTTTGGAGAGATCCTTACATTCTTTGGATGTGGTAAGAGCTTTGAAATATTATGTTGAAGCTACTAAAGATTTCAGGAAGACTTCTAGCCTATTTGTTATCTTTTCTGGTTCTAGGAAAGGTCAAAAGGCTTCTGCCATTTCCTTGGCATCTTGGTTAAAGTTTTTGATTCATCAAGCTTATTTGGAGTCGGGTCAGGCCCCGCTGCAGAGAATTACAGCTAATTCTACTAGATCAGTCTCCACTTCAGGGGCTTTTAAGAATGAAGCTTCAGTTGATCATATTTGCAAAGCAGCAACTTGGTCTTCTTTGCATACATTTACTAAATTCTACCGTTTTTATGTATTTGCTTCTTTGGAAGCAGTTTTTGGTAGAAAAGTTTTTCAGGCAGCTGTTTCAGTTTCATTCCTCTGCTTATGTTTAATTTTTTTCTTTTCATTATGAAAATAAACATAATTTGGGTTGTGGATTAATTTTTTTCAGCGGAAAATGGCTGTTATTATTTTATCCCTCCCTCTCTAGTGACTCTTCTGTGGAGTTCCACATCTTGGGTATTACTATCCCATACGTCACTAGCTTATGGACTCTTGCCAATTACATGAAAGAAAACATAATTTATGTAAGAACTTACCTGATAAATTAATTTCTTTCATATTGGCAATAGTCCATGAGACCCACCCTTTTTATAGTGGTTATGAATTTTTGTATAAAGCACAATTATTTCCAAATTCCTTTGTTGATGCTTTTTACTCCTTTCTTTATCACCCCACTACTTGGCTATTCGTTAAACTGAATTGTGGGTGTGGTGAGGGGTGTATTTATAGGCAGAAACTTTGCCCCTCCTGGTAGGATTGTATATCCCATACGTCACTAGCTCATGGACTCTTGCCAATATGAAAGAAATTAATTTATCAGGTACCGTTCTTACATAAATTATATGTTTAGAAAGTGCTTTAAAGGGAAATGGTAATTGACTGGGAAGGGCTCAAAGGTCTATATATATATCTTTGTGTGTGCATTTTTGTGTATGTATTTGTATGTGCACACATACATACATGCATACATATGCATACATATAGACATATACAAATTGGTACATATACACAGACACATATACTGTATATATATATATATATATATATATATATATATATATATATATATATATATATATATATATATTCTTTGAGTATAAATCACCATAGAGTCAGTCTATTAAAAACAATAAATACTTGTTATAAATAAATAACAAGTATTTCTTAATGCACCTTTGGCTTTAGGGCACTTGGTTTAGCGTACTTTCAGGTTAGCACATGAGTCAAAGTCAGAATAGGGTTTGGTAGTGCACCCTATAGAAATCTATAGGGAAAGGGACTTAGAGCTGCCACTCTATCTGAGCTCCAGATGTTAGTGTGCCTGAGGCTTTCATTTTTTTTTTTACTTTAAGCTTTTAATAAGAGAGCAAGAATAAGAGCGCTTTTGATTTAATTTGAGAGGTGGTAGTGCTTAATAGCTATCTGTATATATGTTAATGGCTGGAATGCCCAGTAATGTAACTCTAGATAAGATAGTTACAACACAGCTCAATGAATTTTGAACATGATCTTGCCTTCTAAACAAGGCCCATTGGCAGCCTAATAAGTGTCTATGAATCTAGCCCTATTTCATGTCTGTTATTCTGTGGTCCTAGTACCTAAATATAACAAGTGAGTCCTGCTTTCCACTTGTGGGTTGTGGTGTTGATCCTCATCACCTTACCAGCTATATGATGTCAAGCTTCTTATAACTATCTAAAGTTTCACCTTTCTCACCAGGACTTCCCCTCTGTCAGTCAGTGTTTTTAGTTGTATTAGTTTTTCAGACTCTTTTCTATCAGGAGTTGCTGTCAAGCATTTGGTATATACTGCCCATCTATTACCTAAATCTACAGAAGATTTACTAATGATTCCTTACTCTACAGAACTGTCTTTGATTCCCTATACAGTGTGTCTTTAATTAATGCATGCCACATTCTCTAGTATGCAGAACTCCAGCCTTCCTTCCATTAAGTTTATCATGCAGCTTCATTATGTATTGGAGGAATTACGTCTCCCACAAAACCCTGTGAGATTATTACTTTATCAGTATGTGTATAGAATTGGATAAAGAGAACACACTTTTAAACCTAGGATAACTAAGTTACGACATGCTAGTGCCCATTACTTTATAAAAACTAAAACTTTACACTTATTTTTTTCAATATTTAAACAATTTACGTAATTCAAATAATCCATCATATTAATGTCAGGGTAATCTTTGAGTTGAATATATCAATATATCTAGCTTTTATTTAGTGTTTACTGTTCATTAAATATTTAAACCTAAACCTTTAGACCTTATTTCAAGTTTCAGAGTGATTACATATTTGTATTTTGGCCTGCTTGGTTCAATGATATTTGTATACATTCTTGTAATAAAACCATGATGTTTTTATCTATTTCCATGACACTTCTGCAATGAAAATAAGAGTCTTTTAACACAGTTTTTTTTGGCACACCTTTGACACAGGTACAATGTGTTTCACAAACAAGCTTTCTTTAAGCAAAGCAATTGCAATTTTCTTCTTTACTAAGCTCATTTAGCTGAACAGCTATTCAGTTCAGGCAGTTACTTATTTTAGCTATTATTATGCCAAACCTTCTGACTTTAATCACCTCTTCTGATTTTCATATCACGCCTATATCAGTAATGAGGAGGAAAAATCCAGGCTCTGACATTTTGAAAGCATTAAAGTGGATAACATTAACACTATGGTCTTTACAGTTGAAAATATTTCCCTTAAAGGGAACCGTAAATTCTAAATTAAACTTCCAGGATTCAGATAGAGCTTTTCATTTTAAACAACTTTTCAACTTACTTCCATTATCTAATTGTATTGCTTCTCTTGGTATCCTACCATACCTAGGTAGGCTCAGGATCAGCAATGCACTACTGGATGCCAGCTGGCGACTGGTGGCTGCACATTTATGCCTTTTTTCATTAGCTCACCTGATATGTTCATCTAGCACCCAGTATTGTATTGATGCTCTTTCCTTTTTACCTCATTCTCAACAGATGAAGTAAATATGATAACAGAAGTAAATTGGAAATTTGTATGCTCTATATGAACCATGAAAGAAAATGTGGGGGTTCTATGTCCCATGTTTCATTACTCAAGAATGTTTAACTTCCCCAGGCCTCACTATACCTCAGGACCAGTTTAATTACCACAAGAATCTGAGAACTTACAAATTCACTCCAAAGTCTAAAAATATCTTGGAACAACAAAAGGAAGCTTTTAGATACTAACCCATTTGTGAAAGATGATTTATCTTTTTCTTTTGAAAACAAAGTATCACAAGTCAGAAAATGTGGGCAGTCTACAAAAATAACTTATCTATTTATAACTTGTACCTTTATAAATGTAATTACAAATCTATGCAGTAATTTAAATTTCTTTCATGTAATTAGCAAGAGTCCATGAGCTAGTGACGTATGGGATATACATTCCTACCAGGAGGGGCAAAGTTTCCCAAACCTCAAAATGCCTATAAATACACCCCTCACCACACCCACAAATCAGTTTTACAAACTTTGCCTCCCGTGGAGGTGGTGAAGTAAGTTTGTGCTAGATTCTACGTTGATATGCGCTCCGCAGCAGGTTGGAGCCCGGTTTTCCTTTCAGCGTGCAGTGAATGTCAGAGGGATGTGAAGAGAGTATTGCTTATTTGAATTCAATGATCTCCTTCTACGGGGTCTATTTCATAGGCTCTCTGTTATCGGTCGTAGAGATTCATCTCTTACCTCCCTTTTCAGATCGACGCTATACTCTTACAGGGAGTGCAGAATTATTAGGCAAGTTGTATTTTTGAGGATTAATTTTATTATTGAACAACAACCATGTTCTCAATGAACCCAAAAAACTCATTAATATCAAAGCTGAATAGTTTTGGAAGTAGTTTTTAGTTTGTTTTTAGTTATAGCTATTTTAGGGGGATATCTGTGTGTGCAGGTGACTATTACTGTGCATAATTATTAGGCAACTTAACAAAAAACAAATATATACCCATTTCAATTATTTATTTTTACCAGTGAAACCAATATAACATCTCAACATAGACAAATATACATTTCTGATATTCAAAAACAAATCAGTGACCAATATAGCCACCTTTCTTTGCAAGGACACTCAAAAGCCTGCCATCCATGGATTCTGTCAGTGTTTTGATCTGTTCACCATCAACATTGCGTGCAGCAGCAACCACAGCCTCCCAGACACTGTTCAGAGAGGTGTACTGTTTTCCCTCCTTGTAAATCTCACATTTGATGATGGACCACAGGTTCTCAATGGGGTTCAGATCAGGTGAACAAGGAGGCCATGTCATTAGATTTTCTTCTTTTATACCCTTTCTTGCCAGCCACGCTGTGGAGTACTTGGACGCATGTGATGGAGCATTGTCCTGCATGAAAATCATGTTTTTCTTGAAGGATGCAGACTTCTTCCTGTACCACTGCTTGAAGAAGGTGTCTTCCAGAAACTGGCAGTAGGACTGGGAGTTGAGCTTGACTCCATCCTCAACCCGAAAAGTCCCCACAAGCTCATCTTTGATGATACCAGCCCAAACCAGTACTCCACCTCCACCTTACTGGCGTCTGAGTCGGACTGGAGCTCTCTGCCCTTTACCAATCCAGCCACGGGCCCATCCATCTGGCCCATCAAGACTCACTCTCATTTCATCAGTCCATAAAACCTTAGAAAAATCAGTCTTGAGATATTTCTTGGCCCAGTCTTGACGTTTCAGCTTGTGTGTCTTGTTCAGTGGTGGTCGTCTTTCAGCCTTTCTTACCTTGGCCATGTCTCTGAGTATTGCACACCTTGTGCTTTTGGGCACTCCAGTGATGTTGCAGCTCTGAAATATGGCCAAACTGGTGGCAAGTGGCATCTTGACAGCTGCAAGCTTGACTTTTCTCAGTTCATGGGCAGTTATTTTGCGCCTTGGTTTTTCCACACACTTCTTGCGACCCTGTTGACTATTTTGAATGAAACGCTTGATTGTTTAATGATCACGCTTCAGAAGCTTTGCAATTTTAAGAGTGCTGCATCCCTCTGCAAGATATCTCACTATTTTTGACTTTTCTGAGCCTGTCAAGTCCTTCTTTTGACCCATTTTGCCAAAGGAAAGGAAGTTGCCTAATAATTATGCACACCTGATATAGGGTGTTGATGTCATTAGACCACACCCCTTCTCATTACAGAGATGCACATCACCTAATATGCTTAATTGGTAGTAGGCTTTCGAGCCTATACAGCTTGGAGTAAGACAACATGCATAAAGAGGATGATGTGGTCAAAATACTCATTTGCGTAATAATTCTGCACTCCCTGTATATATACCATTACCTCTACTGATTCTCGTTTCAGTACTGGTTTGGCTTTCTACTACATGTAGATGAGTGTCCTGGGGTAAGTAAGTCTTATTTTTGTGACACTCTAAGCTATGGTTGGGCACTTTTATATAAAGTTCTAAATATTTGTGTTTAAACATTTATTTGCCTTGATTCAGGATGTTCAATATTCCTTATTTCAGACAGTCAGTTTCATTATTTGGGATAATGCATTTGAATAATCAATTTTTTCTTACCTTAAAATTTGACTTTTTTCCCTGTGGGCTGTTAGGCTCGCGGGGGCTGAAAATGCTTCATTTTATTGCGTCATTCTTGGAGCGGACTTTTTTGGCGCAAAAAAATTTCTTTGTTATTTCCGGCGTCATACTTGCCACCGGAAGTTGCGTCATTTTTGACTTTTTTGCGCCAAAAGTGTCAGCGTTACCGGATGTGGCGTCATTTTTGGCGCTAAAAAATATGGGCATCATTATTGTCTCCACATATTTAAGTCTCATTGTTTATTTGCTTCTGGTTGCTAGAAGTTTGTTCACTGGCATTTTTTCCCATTCCTGAAACTGTAATTTAAGGAATTTGATCAATTTTGCTTTATATGTTGTTTTTTCTATTACATATTGCAAGAGGTCTCAGATTGACCCTGAATCAGAAGATACTTCTGGAAAATCGCTGCCTGATGCTGGATCTACCAAAGTTAAGTGTATTTGCTGTAAACTTGTGGTATCTGTTGTTCCAGCTGTTGTTTGTAATGAATGTCATGACAAACTTGTTAATGCAGATAATATTTCCTTTAGTAATGTTACATTACCTGTTGCTGTTCCATCAACATCTAATACTCAGAGTGTTCCTGTTAACATAAGAGATTTTGTTTCTAAATCCATTAAGAAGGCTATGTCTGTTATTCCTCCTTCTAGTAAACGTAAAAGGTCTTTTAAAACTTCTCATTTTTCAGATGAATTTTTAAATGAACATCATCATTCTGATTCTGATAATGATTCCTCTGGTTCAGAGGATTCTGTTTCAGAGGTTGATGCTGATAAATCTTCATATTTATTCAAAATGGAATTTATTCGTTCTTTACTTAAAGAAGTCTTAATTGCATTAGAAATAGAGGAATCTGGTCCTCTTGATACTAAATCTAAACGTTTAAATAAGGTTTTTAAATCTCCTGTAGTTATTCCAGAAGTTTTTCCTGTCCCTGATGCTATTTCTGAAGTAATTTCCAGGGAATGGAATAATTTGGGTAATTCATTTACTCCTTCTAAACATTTTAAGCAATTATATCCTGTGCCATCTGACAGATTAGAGTTTTGGGACAAAATCCCTAAGGTTGATGGGGCTATCTCTACTCTTGCTAAACGTACTACTATTCCTACGGCAGATAGTACTTCCTTTAAGGATCCTTTAGATAGGAAAATTGAATCCTTTCTAAGAAAAGCTTACTTATGTTCAGGTAATCTTCTTAGACCTGCTATATCTTTAGCGGATGTTGCTGCAGCTTCAACTTTTTGGTTGGAAGCTTTAGCGCAACAAGTAACAGATCATAATTCTCATAGCATTGTTAATCTTCTTCAACATGCTAATAATTTTATTTGTGATGCCATCTTTGATATCATTAGGGTTGATGTCAGGTATATGTCTCTAGCTATTTTAGCTAGAAGAGCTTTATGGCTTAAAACTTGGAATGCTGATATGTCTTCCAAGTCAACTTTGCTTTCCCTTTCTTTCCAGGGTAATAAATTATTTGGTTCACAGTTGGATTCTATTATTTCAACTGTTACTGGGGGGAAAGGAACATTTTTACCACAGGATAAAAAATCTAAAGGTAAATTCAGGTATACTAATCGTTTTCGTTCCTTTCGTCACAATAAGGAACAAAAGCCTGATCCTTCCCCTACAGGAACGGTATCAGTTTGGAAACCATCTCCAGTCTGGAATAAATCCAAGCCTTTTAGAAAGCCAAAGCCAGCTCCCAAGTCGACATGAAGGTGCGGCCCTCATTCCAGCCCAGCTGGTAGGGGGCAGATTACGATTTTTCAAAGAAATTTGGATCAATTCGATTCACAATCTTTGGATTCAGAACATTGTTTCACAAGGGTACAGAATAGGCTTCAAGATAAGGCCACCTGCAAGAAGATTTTTTCTTTCCCGTGTCCCAGTAAAGCCAGTGAAGGCTCAAGCATTTCTGAAATGTGTTTCAGATCTAGAGTTGGCTGGAGTAATTATGCCAGTTCCAGTTCTGGAACAGGGGCTGGGGTTTTACTCAAATCTCTTCATTGTACCAAAGAAGGAGAATTCCTTCAGACCAGTTCTGGATTTAAAAATATTGAATCATTATGTAAGGATACCAACATTCAAAATGGTAACTATAAGGACTATTCTACCTTTTGTTCAGCAAGGGCATTATATGTCCACAATAGATTTACAGGATGCATATCTGCATATTCCGATTCATCCAGATCACTTTTAGTTTCTGAGATTCTCTTTCCTAGACAAGCATTACCAGTTTGTGGCTCTTCCGTTTGGCCTAGCAACAGCTCCAATGATTTTTACAAAGGTTCTCGGTGCCCTTCTGTCTGTAATCAGAGAACAGGGTATTGTGGTATTTCCTTATTTGGACGATATCTTGGTACTTGCTCAGTCTTCACATTTAGCAGAATCTCATACAAATCGACTTGTATTGTTTCTTCAAGAACATGGTTGGAGGATCAATTTACCAAAAAGTTCATTGATTCCTCAGACAAGGGTAACCTTTTTAGGTTTCCAGATAAATTCAGTGTCCATGACTCTGTCTCTGACAGACAAGAGACGTCAAAAATTGGTTTCAGCTTGTCAAAACCTTCAGTCTCAATCATTCCCTTCGGTAGCCTTATGCATGGAAATTCTAGGTCTTATGACTGCTGCATCGGACGCGATCCCCTTTGCTCGTTTTCACATGCGACCTCTTCAGCTCTGTATGCTGAACCAGTGGTGCAGGGATTATACAAAGATATCTCAATTAATATCTTTAAAACCGATTGTACGACACTCTCTGATGTGGTGGACAGACAACCATCGTTTAGTTCAGGGGGCTTCTTTTGTTCTTCCAACCTGGACTGTGATTTCAACAGATGCAAGTCTGACAGGTTGGGGAGCTGTTTGGGGTCTCTGACAGCACAAGGGGTTTGGGAATCTCAGGAGGTGAGATTACCAATCAACATTTTGGAACTCCGTCCAATTTTCAGAGCTCTTCAGTCATGGCCTCTTCTAAAGAGAGAGTCGTTCATTTGTTTTCAGACGGACAATGTTACAACCGTGGCATATGTCAATCATCAAGGAGGGACTCACAGTCCTCTGGCTATGAAAGAAGTATTTCGAATACTGGTATGGGCAGAATCCAGCTCCTGTCTAATTTCTGCGGTTCATATCCCAGGTATAGATAATTGGGAAGCGGATTATCTCAGTCGCCAAACGTTACATCCGGGCGAATGGTCTCTTCACCCAGAGGTATTTCTTCAGATTGTTCAAATGTGGGGACTTCCAGAAATAGATCTGATGGCTTCTCATCTAAACAAGAAACTTCCCAGGTATCTGTCCAGATCCAGGGATCCTCAGGCGGAGGCAGTGGATGCATTGTCAGTTCCTTGGAAGTATCATCCTGCCTATATCTTTCCGCCTCTAGTTCTTCTTCCAAGAGTGATTTCCAAGATTCTAAAGGAATGCTCGTTTGTTCTGCTGGTGGCTCCAGCATGGCCTCACAGGTTTTGGTATGCGGATCTTGTCCGGATGGCCACTTGCCAACCATGGACTCTTCCGTTAAGACCAGACCTTCTATCGCAAGGTCCTTTTTTCCATCAGGATCTCAAATCCTTAAATTTGAAGGTATGGAGATTGAACGCTTGATTCTCAGTCATAGAGGTTTCTCTGACTCTGTGATTAATACTATGTTACAGGCTCGTAAATCTGTATCTAGGAAGATATATTATCGAGTCTGGAAGATATACATTTCTTGGTGTTTTTCTCATCATTTTTCTTGGCATTCTTTTAAAATTCCTAGAATTTTACAGTTTCTTCAGGATGGTTTGGATAAAGGTTTGTCTGCAAGTTCCTTGAAAGGACAAATCTCTGCTCTTTCTGTTCTTTTCCACAGAAAGATTGCTAGTCTTCCTGATATTCATTGTTTTGTACAAGCTTTGGTTCGTATAAAACCTGTTATTAAGTCAATTTCTCCTCCTTGGAGTTTGAATTTGGTTCTGGGGGCTCTTCAAGCTCCTCCGTTTGAACCTATGCATTCGCTGGACATTAAATTACTTTCTTGGAAAGTTTTGTTTCTTTTGGCCATCTCTTCTGCTAGAAGAGTTTCTGAATTATCTGCTCTTTCTTGTGAGTCTCCTTTTCTGATTTTTCATCAGGATAAGGTGGTGTTGCGAACTTCTTTTAAATTTTTACCTAAGGTTGTGAATTCTAACAACATTAGTAGAGAAATTGTGGTTCCTTCATTGTGTCCTAATCCTAAGAATTCTAAGGAAAGATCGCTGCATTCTTTGGATGTAGTTAGAGCTTTGAAAAATTATGTTGAAGCTACTAAAAATTTCCGAAAGACTTCTAGTCTATTTGTTATCTTTTCCGGTTCTAGGAACCATTTCTTTGGCGTCTTGGTTAAAGTCTTTGATTCATCATGCTTATGTCGAGTTGGGTAAAACTCCGCCTCAAAGGATTACAGCTCATTCTACTAGGTCAGTTTCTACTTCCTGGGCGTTTAGGAATGAAGCTTCGGTTGATCAGATTTGCAAAGCAACAACTTGGTCTTCTTTGCATACTTTTACTAAATTCTACCATTTTGATGTGTTTTCTTCTTCTGAAGCAGTTTTTGGTAGAAAAGTACTTCAGGCAGCTGTTTCAGTTTGATTCTTCTGCTTATAATTTCATTTTTTTTCATTATAAGATTTAAACTTTGTTTTGGGTGTGGATTATTTTAAGCGGAATTGGCTGTCTTTATTTTATCCCTCCCTCTCTAGTGACTCTTGTGTGGAAGATCCACATCTTGGGTATTCATTATCCCATATGTCACTAGCTCTTGCTAATTACATGAAAGAAAACATAATTTATGTAAGAACTTACCTGATAAATTCATTTCTTTTATATTAGCAAGAGTCCATGAGGCCCACCCTTTTTTGTGGTGGTTATGATTTTTTTGTATAAAGCACAATTATTCCAATTCCTTATTTTTTTATTCTTTCACACTTTTTTCTTATCACCCCACTTCTTGGCTATGCGTTAAACTGATTTGTGGGTGTGGTGAGGGGTGTATTTATAGGCATTTTGAGGTTTGGGAAACTTTGCCCCTCCTGGTAGGAATGTATATCCCATACGTCACTAGCTCATGGACTCTTGCTAATATGAAAGAAATTAATTTATCAGGTAAGTTCTTACATAAATTATGTTTTTAAACTCATATCACACTCTCAATTTACCATATCATATATAGCAGCAAAAGGAAACTCTCTAAGGAGTCTATGGTTAGGGTTGCCACCTCAGCCATGTTTTTTTGGATACTTATGAGTTACACATGCTGCAGGGTGTGCAGGGAGGAACATGTATTGTGTTTCTGGACAGCACTATTTATAGTCCTCCTTGCACGCCCTGCAGCATGTGTAACTTATAAGTGTTCTGTATTTTAAGGGACAGGTGGCAACCCTATCTATGGTAAAAATGTGAAACAAAATATCAGCTATATTTATCCCACAGCAAGATGTACATAAATATACCTTGATACAATGCACTAAATCACAAAACATTAGTCATAAAGGCACTTATTTTGGTACTGTTTTGACGTGCTCTTGCATGCTTTCCCCATAGCCATCAATGGGGAGAAGGTGTCAGAAAAAAACCTAACACCTGCGATCGTGGAATCAAAAGCTCCGTAACGCAGCCCCATTGATGTCTATGGGGGAAAAAAAAATGTTTGAACCTAACACCCTAACATAAACCCCACCTCTAAACACCCCTAATCTGCCGCGCCCAACATCGCCGACACCTACATAATGTTATTAACCCCTAATCTGCTGCTCCCGATATCGCTGCCACCAAAAATAAATCTATTAACCCCTAATCTGCCACTCCCAATATCGCCAACACTATACTAAAGTTATTAACCCCTATTCCCCTGCACCCCAACATCGCCCACACTATAATAAAGCTATTAACCCCTATTCCGCCGCTCCCCGTCATTGTCACCACTAAATAAAGTTAATAAACCCTAAACCGCTGACCTCCCACATCACTACCACTAAATAAACCTATTAACCCCTAAACCGACAGCCCCCTACATCGCAACAACCTAAATTAAACTATATTAACCCCTAAACCTAACCCTAACACCCCCAAACTTTAACATAATTAAAAAAGAGCTAAATTAAAGTTACAATTATTAACTAACTAATACCTATTTAAAACTAAATACATACTTGCCTATAAAATGAAACTTAAGCTAGCTACAATATAACTAATAGTTATAT